>NW_021848510.1:365488-389851 GCF_003651465.1 Formica exsecta
TATATATATATAGATAAATAAAATAAAATATAGTAGAGATTATATTAATTTTCTAAAAGATTTATTAAAGATATTAATATAGTTACGATATAGTAATAATGATATTGTACAACGGCTATAGGAGACTATTCGCAGTTCTTTATTTTAATCGTATGTGAGAAAATGTAAATCTATTCTCATTATACGTAAAACTTTTAATTTAATCATTCATTTGTCATCATATATATATATATATAAATCTTTTCGTTCTCTTTGTCCTGACCGATGTTGGCCGATAATCGGTTTCCTTTCTATTGTACACAACATGCCATTTCGTAACGCAACAATGAGTGCTTACCTAGAAGAGACTGGCCAATTCCGGTGCAAATTATCGAACGGGAAATAATAGAGCACTAATGCATATACTACTACGCAGTATTTGAAGTGCATTAATTATAAGATTTTTCGAATCTCATTTCGAAAGTTCACGAAATTACACTCTTGAGAGATTTCAGTTTCTGATTTATTTTCTAGATTTTATTTTAAAACTTTGAAATTCGAGATTATGAGATATTAAAATTTTAAATCTGAATTATCAAAAAATTTGATCATAATAGCAAATGTTAATTAAATGTTATTGGAGTAGCCACTGATCATTCCCAAATAAATGTATGCAAATAAAGATTGTTTCGCCATTATTATCGGTCTTGTATATTCTCGCAGTGCGAACTTGGAATAGTAAGACGGTGGCTAGAAATCAATGGCGATCCGAGCGTGGGGTGGATGGCACTAGGGTGGAAGTAGCAGGTGACGGAATCACCTGATCGCAGATAACAGTTCCACACGATAGGCAAAATGTATCTGCGTGTGTGTTTATGCCGATGTGGCTGGTACCACGCTCGTAGGAAAGTTCCTGACTTCGTGCTCGATTTCCATTCGGCTCGATTTCCATTCGGCTCGATATGAATTTACAACGTAGATAAAACGAGGTTAAGGCGAGGGTGAGACAGGGTGAACCTCTTCGTAAAGTAAATCGACCGACCTCACAACTCAGCTCACACTCCTACCGTTTACGTTGTGTCACTGACTGTGGTATAATTGGCATCAAAATTCTTGCAAACACTTTGTCACGTAATTAATAAGAAACATGTTCAATGTCATTACAAAGTTGATGTAAATTTTTTTTTACATATATAGATAACAATAAAATATCATATTAAAGCATTTTTAAAAAATTCTAAATTTCTCTCAGAAAGTCTTGATAAAAATGTTATGCCAAGAGATGAATAGAGTAAAAAATAAAGATGAGAGAGCGTAAAATAATTAGCCATAAAGATGGCGATAAAGATGTCTCATCGAAAGTGTGAAAAAGATAAGACGAAGATAAGGCGAAAAATAGGAGGGAAAAAGTTCAGAGAGGCGGACAAATGAAGAATTACACGTCGCCAACCGCGCAAAATACAAGTCTGCTTCGCTCCTCTGCTCACCCCTCCTCCCTCATTTCACCCCTTTCTCTGAGCATTCTTCCTCGTGGGGATATATAAGCTGTTCTCGCAGAGAAACGACACTTTCGTGTCTCTCAACTCCTCTTCCCGCTGCCTTCTTAGCTTCCATTTATCCTCTTTTACCTTACTTGCTTCGTCCTCCATCTTCCCTTCCTCTATTTCGTCGATCAAATTTTTTCACCCTGCTATCATAATTACTCTATTATTGTCTCTGAATCTTTGCACGCGAAATGTCGAATCCCGAAAGAGTTTCGATGTTACGACATATTCTTATAAACATTTTCTGATAACCAAATATTGCATATTTGCGTGTTAAAATGATTTTTTTACATTAAAATATCACTATATTTTTGGTATTATAATAATCTTACGGATTCATTTAAACTGTGCGCAGCAATTTTCCTTCTCAAATGGCGGACTAGTGAACATTTTTCTAACGCAAGCATATAATGTACATAGGTACCTGCGGGTCAGATTGATGTACACGCTAAAGTCTCCCACGCGGACTATGCATGCACGAATGAACGGTGGATACGCACTGCTGCTTGCCATTCTACAGGGTGTCGCGAGTATACAAGTGCACAAATTCTGACAAATGATTATAAATTACATCAGCATGTAAACGCCTTTTTATATGATATATTATTATAAAATAATATTTATCATTTTTAAATATTTGTCTCTCATTAATTAAATTTATTTCTATTAAAATTATGTAATAATTTAAGTTGATAATTTTCATGAACATTTATACATCTTATTATCAAAATTTCTTTTCGGTTATCCTTAAAATTTTTTCTTTTTTTCCCGAAAGATAAAAACTCAGTATCTAAACACATTAAAGACATTTTTCGTTATATTACGAAAACAAAGAAGAAATGTAAAATCTCAAAAAAGGAAATAGAACAAATTAGATAAAAAACGAGCGAGTCATACTATCACGTTAAGTACACCTCGAGAATATGCATTGGAACGTGTATATATGTACATAGAGTGAACGAACAAATAGTGTATATTTTAAGTATTATTTGCGAAGACTATTATTGCTAACGGAAACAAGAGACGTGTGTTGCTTAGCACCCTCGTCACCTGTTAGAATCTGTGTGTGTTTCTATCTGCGTCACTCTGTAGACTGCGTGGAAAACACCGACGCGCGAACACGCACTCACTCACACAGTACACACATGCCATTGTCCCTGGCAGTATGTAATTTACTAACTACGCATCCATTGTGTGCGTCACCACTCCGTTTGCTGCGACACCTTCTTACTCTGCCTTTTTTTTATATCGCGTGGCTCTTTCTCCGCCCCCATTTTTGTTCCTTCCGAGCTTATTTCAACTAACAATAAAACACAATAAGTTTCGAATGCGCCACCGGTTACATCTCGAACCTTAGGTCTTGTATGATTTTTCAAACTGATAATTTTTCTTTCTCATTATATATGACACTATTAACACTCAAAAAAATGTCTTGCTGATATAGGTAGATTTCTAGGTGTCACAACAAAAATTTATCGCTATTTTTTGTATCTGTTAGAATATTGTCTGTTACATATAGAATTTATAGCAGCAACATTCTAATAATATCTTCTAGAAAATTTAGGTCCCATTGCCAAATGTTAATCACTGCATTGGATAAATATGAGTTTCGATACTACAGAACGATCTTTGTGAGAAATATAACTGCCAATTATAACTGCAGCATCGAAAAATTGAGAAAAATTGTTTAAAAGAGCTAGATAGATTGAGCGCGTTATACAAATATGTTAGACGTGAGGATTATATATTCATTTGTTTCTTGCCGCTAATTTTTTCTGTCTACCACAGCCAAACTTTATAACAAGTATGATTGGCCTTAACATGGATAGGCGCCACAGAAAAACATTCTTTCTAAATTTCACAAACAGTTCAGATATAAATTCTGTCTCTGTCACTTAGATTGATTAAATGCGAAACATATGCGATATCACAGTATTTGCTAATCATTTATGTACCTCAGTTAATTTTGCGCACCCAGAAAATTTTTGCTGTAGTTGCAAAACCACTTTTTTGAGTGTTGTATGACAAACTTTGAATACCAACTTGAGGTAATCACTAATTGTCGAAGATAAAAGAATAATCTGTCTTCAGAAACTTTTTATCTTTTGTACTTTCTACGACTTGCCCTCAATTTTCCATCAAGTCTACCTTGATAAAATCCATCAGACTCACCTTGATAAAACGCTTGGCCTTGGTCAAAAGACCCAACGTAGTGTGCCTCGAAGTTTCAGGCCCAAGTGGCACCAGCAACTTCAGCTTCTCGAGGCAAGTCCTAAGGTGAGCTCTCCTGCAATAAAAAAAAAATCATCACGTTACAATTGTAACATTATTATTATTAAAAATATTATCAACGCTAACATTAAAATCAGATTATAATTTTTTATGCACGTCGTCTCGCATTATCAATCATTCTTAAAAATCACGATACGAGATGTTAAGAAATTTTGTCTTAGAACGATGTTTCAATCAGTGCGAAATGACGACTACTTTCGGTGGCGCTTTCGTCAGAATACGTGCATGCTGCATGCACTAAATTGCGTTTAATTATAAATTTATAACTGGCTTTATAGTTAATATCCTAGAAAATACAGACCGCGACGATGAAAGAACGAGAGCGCGGAAGTTTCGAATTAAGGTAGACTCACACAAAAAAGAAAGAAAACAAAAAAAATATAGAAAAAAAGAAATTTAAGAAATAATGAAAAAAAATGGATGCTGATGTTTCTCACATGTTTATAATATTAAATTGCAAAATTTCTTTTGTATCGCGTTTTTCTATATTTTCTGTTAGATAAAGTTTATGTGACCTGAACTTTTCTTTAAAATATCTTTCGCGGAAGACGTGTATTAAAAGATCCAACGCTGACTTAACTTTATTTGACAGATATATAATAAATTTTTAAAGTACCAATATAATCTAATATTTTATATATATATATTCAAAGGATTTTGCGATCATTAAAATTTTTTTAAAACATTCCATCCCTTAAAATCTATTCTTACAATCCTAATTTTAATCCCAATTAAAAAGTATGAAATTTTGTAATCTCAATTTAAAAAAATATAAATTTAAAACGATTTGACAATTCTTCGTCGAATGATCTTTGAAAATAAACTGTCGGCCTTAACTCTTTTTACAATGAATATCCTGTTAAGAAGAATATCTTCCGATGACATGTATGGACAAAGCTTAACTAAGAAAACCATCCAGAGATAGAGAGAGATGACGCGTTTGCACGTACATTTTACGAGAAACAATAAGCCAGCTCTGGCTTAATGACATCATCAAACGGTATTATATCCTGCGAGTTGCGAAGTGGACGTGTTTCAAGCGTAAGTAGACGCATTTCTATCCACGTGTCCTTATATCTATGTGTCTGCTAGGCATGTATATATACTAGGCATATATATATATATATATATACACATATACACAAGGTGTCCCGGAAACATCGAATGTCTTCTCACTACGGCTTCTTCAGGACGCGAATATTATTTTTTTCATCGAGAATATTGAGGCCAGTCATACACACCTTTCTAATCAATAATATTATGCATCTTTTTAATTTAAAAAAATATAAATAAATTTTAAGCAAAAAATTTTTAGTGACTTTTTTTTTGTCCACTTTATTTTATAAATTATAAAACCTCCTAAAAATTAAAATGTTGCTGAAAATCAATATCTTCCTGTATAAATCGTTTCACAGGATACTACAGAAACTTCCTCTCATCATTCCTAATCGCTGGCAACATTTTTGTGGTGGCAGGAAATTAACGAGGAGCGAGGAAGGGGGGAAAAGGTAAGGGGGAAAGGTGATCCTTCAATCAATGGCACAGCGCGTGACAGCGGCATTATGAAATTCTTGTAACGGCTATGTTCAGCGTACCCCCGGTACGCTGATGAATAAATACTTCGCACGGAATTCCTGCGTTGGAGTCGTTGAGTTTACTTCGACAAAGACGTGGTTAGGAAGGCGGGAATGCGGATCAGGGGGGGAATTGCCCTCAAAGGGCAGAATGCCTTGGGGTGCAACGTGCACAAGCGAAGTAACAGTCGAGTATTAATTCGCTTGCGAGTCGCTGGACGAGGATACTGAAGCGAGAACGCGTATATAATACACTCTCTCCCTCTTCCATTTGTTCTGTTCTTCAATTTGAAGAAATCATCGAGCTATGCTTGCTCCCGTATTTCGTGAAATAAACGTAACGCTATTTTTTTTCTTAATAAATTTATAATATAGGATATCAATATTTAAGCAATTCTCTACTCTTGATTCTCGAGTCGTAAAACTAAAGTTACGTTTGAGGCGACCTGTACAAAGCGTGAATAACGTCGCAAGTGCGTAGCCAAGCCTGGCGGGAGCAATGGCCGGCCATGAGTTAGATCGCTTTAACAGCCTTCTGTAAACAGCCTCGTAATTTTATTTCTATCCCCGCTCCGATATCTTTTCCCTCCTCCTGCGTCCACCCCCACCATATTGCTGCATCATCACCCCTTGTTGCACATTCGTCATTTGTCCTTGTCTTTCACTCTTTTTGCCTTTCTCTCTTTCTTTCCCTCTCTCTCTCTCTCTCTCTCTCTTTCCTATTATATTTTTTTATTCGTATTTTATTAGTCTCTTACACAATTAACTATTAATGCTAGAATTTCATAATTGTATTAATTATACTATGTATGATATAGGGGTTATATATTATTAGTTTCTACGTAATATTATTTGTTGCGACATTAAGCTGTGAAAGAGTTTGCTATTCTGAGAATCTTGGAATACGTAATCAACCAACCTTCATTATTCCAGCAACTATTAGTAATCAAATTATAATTTATCGCATGTAATTGGATACCAATCTTTATTTAATTATACCAGTGAATTTATTGCACCTCTCTACACGCATTAGCAAGCAATTAAGATACAATTATAAGCAGTAGAACTTGTTACTTGTTACACTTGCACTTCTAAAAAATATTTACTATACAGAATAAGGTGACTAAAATTATAAAACAATAACAATATTGATATCAGAAAATTCCTTGAATTAAAAGTAATTGCTCTCGAAATATTATAATCCTGAATTAACTCGCTAAATAAATTTGAAAAAGTACAATAAAGTTTTATATATAAATGTACAAGACTAAATTATAAAAAAAAATTAATTATTCTCCATTGCTTCCTAAATTGATGAAAGCTAAATTTTCTTAATACCAATTTTCTCTTTTCCGTTGAAATTAATATCAAGCAGTTAATTCTAATCATTTTTTTATTAACTATTTACCGATAAAATTTTCTCAACTTTTCAAACTTTCTTACTTTTGTCGAAATTAATACTCTTGATTAATCGAGTATTAAACGGAGTACAAAGCGGGCTAGCCGTTCAAGCAAGACGAGCTTTCGTTTGAGGGGCGATTCGGGATAGTTTAGCAATTCATTAGGACGGACACTCGAGAGTCGAGACTTAGGCGAACTTGGACTTCCTTCAACTGGCACCCGTTCTATAGAGAAGTTGAACAGAGAAGAAGAGAGAGAGAGAGAGAGAGAGAGAGAGAAAGAGAGAGAGAGAGAGCTGGTCGAGGCATTACTGCAAAATACCGTTTGTAGACACAAGCGAAATGGGTCTGGCTTAATTAAACTGTATGCAGCTTCTCAAAACGAGCGGGATTCCATTTAAAGTCGAGCTTTGCCTCAGATCTGCACAAGCTACTTTTCGCGAGATCTTTCCTCGTCCACCACCCATCTTTGACTCACAGTTAATCGCGCAGGATTATAATAAACCCGACCATTCGAGATGCGATGTAAAACAGATGTTCATGTAACTAAAAATAGTATTTGAATTTCTGCATCATGATGTTCTCGCAGCTTATTTTTTAATTTATCACATGAGATCGTAGCGATTCTTCCAGCGTTTGAGTACAATATATGAAAAATGTTCTAAGTAAAATATTGTTTATGTCTATATTCTATGAATTAAAATTTTAAAGATAATATTTCAAAACAAATGTCTTTTCATAAATGATTTTTTATAATAGTAGATCCAACTTTTGCAAAACTATTGCCATTTTTCGAGTTAGAGAAAATTTGTAGAAATGTAGGTAGAAGAATGGTAAATCCGTATGACAGTCAAATCGAATATATTGCAGATATAAAATCCATACTAAAAAAAATTATACAACGTAAAAAAAATGAATATTAATATGCAAGATTTAAATACGCGGGTGACTCTATTATAACCGATTGTATTTGAGACACCCGTTATAGTTGAACGCGCACTCACGTGGGTATTCACCGGCACGTGTAAACGCAGCACGGACAGGATTGTATGTAATACTGGTTTCGCTTAATTAAGCTGCGTCTGCTGTGTCGAAATCTTTAGCGAGCAACAAAGGCGAATCCGCACGTGCTTTCATTAAGACTCCCCAATTCGGAGTAGCGATCCCTGACTAGCTACCTCGACCATGTACCCAAAGGATTTTAGAGATAAACGCATCTTCTTCAATATTGAAAGAACGTGCTGTCTTATCTCTTCTTTCCTTTCTTTTATAAAGAACCAAACTGTAACTATATTTTAACCATAAAATCAACATATAACGCGTTAAACGTATTATATTCCTATTAGATTTACATGAAACTGCGCGAAATATAATCGCTCTTGTCCGGCTATCATCCAACTGCCGTGCAGCATCACATTCTTATGTCTACGAGGCAAAAGAAAAGTGAAAATTGATTTTAAAAAATCGTGTATAGTCAAATAGGAGCATTGGCCGATTGCCATCTTATTTTTAAAGTCGATGGTACAGGAGAGCGCGTTATTCTCCTCCTTTCTCCCACGCTTTCTCGTCGTACCTCCCCTTTTCTCTCTGTATTCGCGGGTTCCAGATCGCATCTCTCTCGGCAACTTGATCTTGACCTTTCGAACCCGCACGTGATTGTGCCGGCTATTTCTCTTCGTACTCTCTCTTCATCGGCCGCTTCGTTTATTTCTCTTCTGCCCCTTCTCTTTCTCTGCATCTATTCGCTCTCTCTCTCTTTCTACTTTTTTCTTAATCCTTTTTGCTATATATAAAAGTTGCATTATAATGCAACAATTCACAATGTGACCGCAAAAAATTTTTCTGAACCTAATAATCATTTTTTATGCTAGTTTTATATTTTCGACTCAATTTATAAATAATGCAATTCTTCATTCACGTCTCACTCGAATCGCTTCCCCCTCTTTCAAGTCTGCTTCTCGAAAACTTTTTGGATCGAGAAAAGCCAAACATTGGCTGACAAGTCGTTTCGCTTTTCCTGGATGCGAAGGTAAGACTTTGTTGATCGTAAAATTTGGAGTCCCGCGGCTCCCTCTCTTCTTACTTCGTTCTCGTACTTCCTCTATAAAACTTTCATCGCGCCTCAAAGTCTCGTTTGAGGTTCATCGAAAAGCCAGCGAGCAGGAAAAATTCGCGGCCGTCTTATCTTTCCCCCCAGCGATATTATATTCCAAATATAGCGCTCAAGTCTTTGGCTTTTACAGCATACTTACCTCGCGTACTTTTACAGCACATTTTTATACGCTTTTATAATAACATCTATTTACACTTTTTTTTATTCTAAACATAAAAAGTATAAACAAGAATAGCCAAAGCGATCAATGAAATTTTTCGAAAATAAGGACTAACTTGTAATGAATGCTAAGAGCAAAACAAAGAGAGAAATGTAAATTCTAAAAAATATTTTTGTTTGTGTGTAAACTTCGTAATGCACAACATTCATCCACTTTGTTCTCATTTCGCAGTCGCACGGTTTCTCGCCGAATGATAAAATCGCTTATCACCAGGATCCTTCATGACTTATTCAATGCATGACTCGAGCGTAAAGCTTTCCCCACCTCTCACCCCGCCAATGTATCTATTCTCATACTCCCATATCCTCGATTCGAGATATTCCTCTTCTTATAATACGATAAAATATAGATAAGAATATAAATAAAGATAATAATGTAATACAGAATATCTCAAAACTATCGAATGACTTCTATTGATCGAAAAGTTAAAAACAAAATTATAACTTCAAAATAATTTCTGTTAATAAAAATTATCATCTTTGGATTAAATATTTCTCGTATGTAGAAAAAAAGTGTTTCAGTTATTTGTTAAAAAAAAACTTGAAAGTATACTAATACGAATATTGTGTATTGCAAAATTCACACGTAGACATACATAAAAGCGTACTTCTTCAAATTTATATCGTTATTTATCCGTACTTAGCACTCATTATAAACTAACAAATTAGCCCTTATTTTTGCATAATAATAAATTCGTATAAATATAAATATAAAAAAATTTCGTAAAATATAAAAAAAATATCGATTGTTTTAGCTATACTAGCTACACTTTTTACATTTAGAATAAAATAAACTCTCTTTTAATATATCTTATCTTAATTGTTAAATATCTCAACAAAATAAAATGTCTGTAGTTTATGATAATAAAATCATAATAAAAAGTTCAATAAAAAAAATATAATTGATACCAACTAATCATTTATATATATATATATATATCCACGAATGATTTTCTCGACTTCGTTTGTGGCTTGGGTCAGGTCAAGTAAGAGGGACAAAAGTGCACGATTGTCACGAGTTACGATTACGAGTTACACGCTGCAACGATTAGAACCTCACGAATATTATCTGACATTACAGACACAATAACTATGTGTTTCTTTTTAATTCCTCTTTTAATGTCCCCTATTCTTGTTATTTATTATGCTAGTGTCTAATATTAAGTAATGTTTAAAAGCAAACACAAAACTGGGGAACTGTATAAAAATTACAAAGATATTATGTTCTAAAGATATTTCGCAAGTTTTTCACGTAAATTTAGTCATTTTATAAAAAGCTTCAGTCTTTTTATTAAAAAAGAAACTAAATTTACAAAGAATAATGTATATTCATATAAACATCGTTGTTATTGTTGTATCATTATTACATTACATTATTCAACAAACAATTTTTTTACATTTTCTCTTCTTTTTTCCTCTGCGCATATATGCTGCTTCTGGATGAACACAAATAACCCAAGTTAACCTCTCACCGAGCACGTACTATGCTGTTTTCTAGAACGATACAGTTACTTGCTAGAGCACGTCCGACCGTTAGTCAGACTCCGATAATCGCGTATAGCGTGTCTATAGGTCGATCCAGGTCGAATGCAACATTCGTTTGCAGTTGAAAAAGCATGAAAATGAGCATTTCGATTCTTTCGTCCTTCCCTCTTTTCTCCACCGTATAATTTCAAAAATATTTCCGCAGGATGTGCCACAAAATTATCTTTGTATTTCTAGGAATGATGTAATATAAATATAATTACATATAAAAAAAATTTAATTATACTAATACGGTGCCAAAATATTTTCTTATCTCAATTTGTAAATTTTCTACGCGCTGAAGGCGAAATGCATTTTAATCTTCCTGACAAAAATCTGACTTCAAATGTAAATTCAGTATTACCCAAAGACCTAAAGCTACATTATTCTAATGCAAATTTTCATTCGCAGAATGATATGGTGAGATGATAGCATCGATGATGAAAATGCGGTTTTGTTTCATCGAACCGATGCGCGGCTTAACCTTTGGATCGCCGACGATTTCACAAATCGAGGAACCGATCGTCTAACAAACGAATGTGCGAGAACACCGCTTTAGTTCACTTTCACCTGCGCGGGTTCGATGTACTCCACGACGCAATTGCAATGGCACGGTATACACATCACGTTGGGTTGCGTCCAACGACATAGAGACTCGTCTGAGTTTCACATTTAGGTCTTTGAAAAATCGCTTTCAAATATGAACGCATAGCGTGTTTAGTAAATCAGATTACAATCAGCGAGAAAATAAAAAGAAAATTAAAGAAAATTTTTTTATTGGTTTTGTAATTTTCGAGAAAAAATTCCGACTAATGATTTTACAGACGTCGTGAAAATCAGAGAACAAAGAGAAAAGAAGAAGAGTGTCATGAAACCTTACGACGTGCGACACGATTTTACGGAAAGGAGAGGAAGAAGAAAAAGGAAAAAGTAGTAGAGACCCGACACTCCGCTCCGGATACCAGTTGGCACGATCTATTGAACGCAATCTTTCCTAGATACGACATATACAACCGACGAGGTGAAAAAAAGAAAAAAAAATCAATCGTCATCTCGAATGCTGAGAATTCGCACTAAATAACAAGAGATGAAAGGAAGCAAAAAACCCGCGACTTTATCTACAAAACGCAATATGATAGCAACTTTTCAGATTTCAACCAAGAAATTTTATTTTTTTCTTTTTCTTTCTTTTCTTTTATGTCATATCCAATTTAAAAATCATATAATAATATTTCCAATTTTCCCTCTAATTTTCCATAAATTTACTGTAACTTGAAAGATCGTACGCATTTCACAAAAATTGAAGCGTTAAACGATATGTCTATGTGAACTAAAATTCGCAAATATCTATTAGATAAAGTAATTCTTCGAAGTAATAATCTTTAATTATTTCAAGCAATGTATTGCCGAAACATTTGTTAGAAGAGTTTCTAAAAAATCATTACCCAAAAAATTGTTACTTAAGAATGCAATTCACAGTGTAGCCGCTAACGTGTTACTTCCCAATATCCCCTGAATTTCTTTCATAAGAACCCGTTTCTAAGGCGAATCTGCGGACAAGGCGATGATCCCGACGTTCCTGCTGGCTTCGCAGGATCCACTTGATCGTTAAGGAAGCAAGCGGGAGGACGGGAGAGGATGGAAGGGAGGAATCCCCAAAGTGCACCTCCGCTCTAAATCCTGAGACTTCTGTCCCATAGAATTAGGTGGAGGTCCTTCAGCACGGCTGGAAGTTGGGTTTCCTTCCTGAAGGTCCAATCCCTTTCAGCTCCCGATAGAGGTATATCCCCGAGGACGACGTCGTTCGCATCGCGGCAAGGAGTAGGAAAGCAGGATGATAAAGACGAGATGGAGGATAAGGGAGAAAGGAGTCTTATCCAATAGCTGATCCCGAATGTCCTTAACGAGCACAATAGGTCAGGTATTGCGCAAGCTTTCGCTGACTCGACTCGTACTTCTCGCACGAGCCGATTCGAATCGTCCACCCGCGCGCGACTTGTCACTTGCCATAAAAAATGCGGGTCGAGTCACGTGACTCGATTACCACGATCAAAATATAATTTATATTTATCGCTGGATTGACGGTAATCTATAGAAGAATTTCATTTCATAATATTGACAATTTTCTCGACAAAACGAAAACTCAAATGTTCGTCAAAAGCTAAAAAATAGTGAAATAAAAAAATCAAACAAAATTAAAAAACTGTTTAATTGTGTGCGCTTGCAGTATTTTTTTTGGTGGATTAAATGAATGGAAATATATCCGTAATAAATATGATATTTTTGGTTTTGAATGACTCGCCAAATCTACTGAAAAAGTTCATTGATTGTTTCGCGGGACACCCTATATATGTGACGAGGGAATGTTCGATTTCCCTTCATCGCGTCCTTACTTCCGGGTGGAAATGGAAGAGAGATCGATCGGATTGGCTCTCGTGCAGAGAACCACTACGAGAAATTATTCTGGAGAATCGCGGAGTTCGAGCGACCTCCACCTTGAAATCACAGTTTAGAAGCGCGACTCGTTTATCGAATTCATCATATCTGATCGATGATAAGCGCTGAATTATATGATAATTGTACCAAAATATCGTGTCTCTTCATGATGACTAGTGAAAACGATATCTTGTCATTTTTGTTTGTCTCGAAAATCAAGATAATAAAAATGTTATTTACATATTACGGTTTATTTTTTTATTCAGCGATTTTAAAACGGCGAGGAAAACAAGAAATTGATATGAGATAAAACTCACTAGTAAACAAAGAATGTATTTAAAAGTATTTTAAAATCATAAATATTCAACAGAAAATGACTTAAAGCTTTATATTGAGTATAAACTATTGCTGAAGTGAGAGAGATCTGCGCGTATAGTAAATTCAAGTAAAATAAAAAATTAATATAAATATTAAATATAAAATACAAAATTGTTAAATTACAAATTGTCAATTGCGACAAATCGTTGCAATTTTTAACTTTATAACAAAAGATCTTTCTGACAAATTCACAGTATCATTTCTCTTCTTCAAAAAAATTATAAAAATTAATTAATCTTTATAAACGGTAATTGTAACATTACATATCTTAATAATTAAGCTCTTTAATTTTATAGAATTCTTTATTAAAGCTTCTCTCTATATAAAATTATAAAAAATATTTATTATACATTTTTTTAAATTATGCTATATTATTTTTTATCCTGATACATAATTCGTAAAAATTTCTTCATATATTTAAATGCTTATAATTTAGGAAATGTCGATTTTTGTTAAAGACATCGGTTTGTCTATGTGCTTAAAAAATTTTTGAGAGTTATGTTAATTTACTTAATTTTATTAAAAAGAGATCTGTTCCATATTAATGATAGAAAATTAAAAGAATTTATATATAAACGCCAGCTCTGTATATTCGAGGTACTTTGTACAATTCTACTCGTGGATATTAATTGAAAGTATATTCAAAGGGAATTCGATGCGATCTGTAAATGGAGGCTCTTAAAGCATAATTAACACCATGTTGTTGTTCTCCCATTTTGACAATGCTTTCTTTTCTCTACCTTCCTTCCCTTCGACCACAAACCGACCCTCAATCACCGCGTGCGATAATATAACTCCGTTAATATAACTCCGGTCCCCGAAAATTATGAGAAACTAGTCAGCGTAGAAATGTGCTCCCCTCTGTTTTCATCATGTTGTCTCTCTTTAGCTTCCTTTCTTTGTTCCTTCGCCTCCACCACCCTTTCCGTTCTATTCACGTCCAACAGGTATGCAGCTGAATACTGCATTATTGTTGCTACAATAATTGTCTTACTCCAAGAATCGATTATCTTTGTCAGAGACAAAACTGTTTACTCCCTCTTCTTTCTTTTTCTTTAGTTAAAATAACCCTTATTAAAGCTGCATAAATATAAGAAAAAAACGTAAGTATTTTAAATAATATATTGGATCGTTACATACAAAATAACGTATTTGCGAAAGTTCGTAAAGAATGCTCTAAAACAGAGCTTAAAATAAAATCCTCTAATAAAGTATTACATTATGATAACACGATTCTTTTTTATAAAAGTATGCTTCAGTCTTTGTGAAATGTTTGTATGATTTTTAAATTATAGTAAACTTGTCAAAACGTAGAAAAATGGAAAATTGTCTGTATTACTGTATAAATTAAAATACGTGTAAAAAAAATACATGTAATAATTGGAATATCTGCGAAGCGAGAACGCGCACCCTTGACACTTGACGATTAATTCAATGTGACACGAGAACTTTCCAGTCGTGATGGAAAACGATCTCCTCAATCCCCAAGTATTGTAAAAGGGTGTCGGAATGAAATAAAAAATGTGTAATTAAAAACGCGTACAACACACACCCGTTCTCGTCTCGCGTATCCGCTTACAACCGGTCCGGATACGATACTGACATTATGTCATACGAATATAAAAACCAAGCGAATAATTTCAGCGGGATGGTCAGCAGTTTTATTTGACAATCACGAAAAAAAGTACATGTGGGCAGTCTTCTCAATTTTATATTAAAATCAATTTCAATCTTAATGTTTTTATGTCGCGTCAATATATATTCCGCTTATAATATTTTTAAAAAATTCTGTATTGGCTCTTAACGAATGTATAAAATTTTTAATTTTGAAAGCAAAAGAGATCGCGTTAAAACTATCCAGTTCTCATCGATTCGAATCGCATGCCTTTTTTACGCGAAAATATCTTTATAAACTACGTTTATAAAGTTAAGGTATTTATGACATCTAATGCATGTAACTTTTTAATGACGATGAAACGTCAAAACAGCAATCAGTATCCGACTGCCGTAATCGATCATAGCCAAATTTCAAATTTGCGTAATTCTCAATCAACAAAGTCTAACGTTGCAATCCCAGTTTTAGGAAATACGACACCTATCGAATATTTATTTGCCTATTTATAGTGTTACGACTATGTATAATACGAACGAGAATGAGTAAGCACGAATGAGAATCACTGTTCAAGAGAGCTCAAGGTGAACGAGCTTCAAAGTGGCAATGGTGAGCTGCGAAGAGCTACGTCGAGACAAGCGAAGGGTCCGTGGGCCCTAATGCTCGCATAGTTTCTTACACGGAAAGTGCACGAAACACCTCCACCTCTCCCTATTTTTCTTGCACTTCACAGCTGTACTAATTGAGTAAACAATTATTCGCGAGAGTACAAATTTATAATGTCTCAAGAGTTTCCGAGGAAACAATATATGTATGTAAACATCATAAAACCACACAAATACAATGCAAATATATGTACATAAAAAAAAATAATGTTACTGAAAAAATTCATTAATCTTTTTCACATTTTTCAGACTGAAATAGGAAGTTTCAAAAATGGAAAGGATTAAAAATCAAAAATATGTTCAGTTTAGACTGGATATCTTTTGTAAAAAAAGAAAAAATAATAATAATACTAATCTCTTTAGCATCAATAATGGCTCCTCTAAAGTGTTAGAATTCACTCTACAAGTTTTTTATATTATATCTAATTTTAGAACAATAGAGTATTATTATGTTAATTTTCTAATACGCGATTATCAGAAGACGGTTCCACTTTACCAGAACGTACCATAAAACTGTAATTTTCATAGTCTGAAATTGCATATGCAACGATCAAATATGTGACGCTTTTAACCAAGGTCGGTCGATGCTCTAAACAACATCGGCCACATCTCCCCAACGTTAGAGAATGAAAGGAGGTGCACAGGGTGCATGCTCCGTCGAGTCGTCCTTGACCCCGAAGTCAGCCTGTATTCTGTTTTGTACATCTCGCGAAGAATATAATATAACATACGTCCGCGTACGCATATCTCAATTTTGATCATTTAGATTTTAGATTATTTTGCTTCCACAACCTTGTGCCTCTTTTATATTGTATCTCTCGTCTTCCCAAATGTCAACTTACTTCCTAACAAATTTTTTTGTCCCGAAAACATGAGACAAATTGTATTTATGACTTTAAAACTAATTAATACTCATAGACTCGTTAATTAAATTTTTTCGATCAGTTCTTTCTTAATTCTTTGAACGCAACGATACTGCAAGTAAATAACACAAACGTTTATCGAATGAATCTTTGTCTCTACTAATTTCAGAAAACGACACGATAGAATTTCTTTAAATAATCGATCGACTTTTTTAATTAACGCTTTCTCATCCGTTATATCTAGTTACATAAAATAATGCAAGTTTATTTTACCGCTTACTTTTAGATTTGATACAACTATATAATTTTTGTTTGCTTTCGTTTTCAATCATAATAATTTTTTTATTAGTATTGTGACCAAAAAATCTCGAAAATAAGAAGCAAAATGCTATTAGAAATGAAATCTGTAATATCTATAAGTGTTTAATAATTTATAACAAGTTTATTTCTAATTTTAATTGTTAGTTTAGTAATTTAATAATCTACGCAATTTAATTAATAATTAATAATAGTCGATAGATTTGTATATCCTATAATTTTTTATTAATCGTTTTATATAATTGCATAAACTTATCGAATTTTTGTATTTATTTTATTATTAAATATTTATATAATTATTCATTATTATTAAATATTTACTAAAGATAAAAATGTATCAAATTTGAATTATTACATATTAATTAATTAAGCAAATTAATTAAAATAAAAAGTGTACTAAAATCATAAAAGCGTTAAACTTGAAGCCAGGTGGGAAAGGTTCAAGTCAAAATTATGAAAAACCAACGGAAGGCCAAACAGTGAGGAACCGAACCGGAAGTTGGCTATCTCGCGGCGGCGGTACAAAGGATGGCACTTAAAAATTCAATGCATTTCAAATGGGCCAGGAATCTGTCCTCAGGCGCCGTTCGCAAACGCTATTTTCACTCACGCTGGCATAGCTGTTTGTTGAGCTTTCGTTTTCCGGCTGACCTGTGATGATATTCCCTTCCTATATTCGGGAAAACCTCGCGATTTTGCATAATGACTCACATAAATAACGTACGATCATAGCGATTCGTTATCACTTTTGTTTGCTAATCGATAATATCGATAGATAGCACAATATCCTATCTTTAAGAATCAATTAATCAAATATCTATCTTAAGAATCAATCAAATAAAAATTAATAAATATTTGTATTTAATAACGTAATAAATACAATCTCGATAAGTTTATGCAATTGTTATTTTAATCCTTTTAAGCTTCAAATCTTTCGATTCTCTATATTATTTGACCGTGCTATATGTATATATGACATGTAATTTTATATTGTATTTTTCCAATCTTCGATCAATGGACCGCCGATTTTTTAAATTAAGATATATGCAATATTTTTAATTAAGATATATACAATATTTTAAATTAAGATATACATACAATAACCATGAGAGGTAAGCATTAAGTGAAAGTAAAGAAATTTGAATTGTACTGAGTAATACTATACATAAAATTTTTAGAAACTAATGTAAACCGCTATAAAAAAAAAAAAGTGGAAAAAGAGAACCTGACATACAAAACGAGATACCAAAGGCAATTGCTATCATAGTATAATCGAACAATCATCAATCGTAATTCAATTATAACCGTAATTTTAATGCGTGATATGGTATGATATGAGTCTAAACTTCGCGCGTACAAAATTCACCGTAAATTTATTTTCACCGCACAACACGCGCCAAATTTAGGACAGTGTGTCATCGGCTTCTATGTTTTCTACATTTGTCGCACGTAATGCGTACTTACGCATTATTTACACCAGCTCAGTAGACGCGTAAACAACATTAATCAAAAAATTTGAATTTTTTTAAAAAGAGACAAAAGCAGATGATTCTAAATTCTTATATAAGCAACTAATTTTTAAAAAATGTTATTGAAAAATATGCTTGTCTCCAAATATTTTTCTACAGCCTATTATTTTTCAGTATAAAAGTATTGTATATATATAAAATGTTAAATTCTGAAAATTGCAATTTTATATAACGCTCTTAAAAAAAAAAAATAAGTAATTTAATATTAATTAATATTGCATATCATTATTTTTTTTATAAAAGTAAGTCTCTCAGTTTACCTCCAAATATTTTCAATTTTTCAAAAAATTTATCAGAAATTTGTGAAAATATTGAAAACAATTCCATACAATGTTATCAACATCTATTATTTTAAAACCGAATAAAACATTGCAAGAATATTCCAAATGTAAATTCCACATATAGAAAAAATTATATTATTATAAGCAAAATGAATCCCAAAAGTTAATACGCAATTGACACGGAGCAATCTATGTATTCATCCTGCACTCGCATGTTAGCCACATCTCGAGAATTTCTCAAATTGTTTCGTTATTTTGCCGTTGAAAAATAGACTATAAATATTTGGAGAAAAAAAGGTCAAAATTCTCGCTAGTCAGCGATGCATAGAGAGAGAAAGAGGGGGTAGAAGAGGTGCTCTAGAGAATAAAAGAGAAATCGAGATGGTCGCAGGCGGACTATCGATTTTTTTTATACCCGAGCAGCCCATGTGCGAATAGTAATAGTGATGGGGAGAGGGATAAGGGGAGCAAAAGAAGTTACACAAAGGATAGCGTGACACAGAAACGGCCAATATGAAAATCCGCTTGCTCTGTTATACTTCGTATTTGCGTTACATAATGCAATTACGCACATTTTCACATTTTTGGCACCGAATTATAACACTATGTTAAAAATCCAATATCCTGCAATTATTTTTCCGTCTCCCTATTTCACCTTCTCCCAATGCAAAATGTATTGACCTCTACTAGCAGCAATTTACTTTCTTATTTTCAAAAAAATGAATTTAGGGATATTATGATAATTATTGTATTTTAAATATCTGACAAATTTTGATTTTATTCTGACATTCTTCAATTATTCCAAATTATTTTTCTCTGATAATTTGTAATCTTATTCTAATTTATCTTCGATACATTCCGATATTGATTTATGTATAACAAGTTTGCTTCCATAAATTATAAATTTATAAATATAAATATTAATTTATAAAACAAATTTATATGAGTATCCTCTCTCTTTGATTTATTATATTTAGTATTAATATATATTAAATCACTTATTTTTTACGAAAATATTTAAATTTATTTGCAGCGTCTAAAAAGATATTTAGAAATACATACTTTTACATCAATTAGTTTTTACTGATTCATTGAGATAATAAAAAGAGAGACTTTTTTCTAAAATTTTGAATTCCCTTCACAATATATGCGCGGATGCGGTACAAGAAATTGAACTAATATATTATAACTTATAAAAGGTATAAGTTATAATTATGTTACCTAACTTATTATTAGTATAACACTTACTAATTTATTATTTTTAAAACACTCACCTATTTTTCTCCAACTCGTTATGAGTCGTCCTGAAAGCAATAAAAGAAAACGCTCATTACGTCTTTGAATAGCAAGAAAAACGTGATTTGTGATAAGACCAGAAATTGAGCGATGATATTAATATCGAGACCAATTGATACAACACAAACATGATATAAAATCGAAAAAGCGAATATTTATCAGATAAAACATATTTCAAAACATATAGCTATAAATAATTTTAAATTGCAAATGGCAATATTTTGAGTTGTTGCATATGAAATGTCGGATTCCGGAAAGTCACGATTTAATAAAACGTTGTTATAAAATAAATATCTCCTGATAATCGAGTGTTGTATTATGCATCACGTTATAATGATATAATTCTTTTACAAAATCACGCTTTATTTCTTGCGAATTGCTTACAATTTTGCAAAAATGTAAGAAATTGAAAAATTTGAATAACATTCTCCTTTACAGTTTGAAAGTTGGATATTATGGAAACAGTTCATAATAATGCACTTGAAAAATTTATATTAATGTGAGAAAAAAGAAGAAAAAATAATAATATTGCAAAATTTAACATATGAAATGAAAAAAAGATAATTTTACTTTATAAAATTTGAATCAATTTTTATAAATATCATTTCTAAAAAGATATCTGTGCAGACAAACCTGCTGCCTTGCGACTTCTTTGTCTTTGGCCTCTTTGTAACCGTCCGCATATCATCGGGTATTGGCATCGTTGAAGCATAGCCATGTTCAGCTTCTGTAATCATAAAGGAATAAATCGATAAGTGGAATGTAAAATTACATACAGTATTCTAAAATTAATGGCCTAAGCTTTACGGAATCAAAATAAGCGAAGCTTAACAAATGGGTACGAAGATTATTCATCTTTATCTCTAATATTATCTTTTTCAGATTTAAACTGTTGAATATCATACGATTTTATTCTTAATAATATTTTCGTATCTTCAAAAACAATGTAATTATTTCGATATAAAAAACGGCGACGTGACTCTCATAAAAGAGTTTGAACTTTTGAAGCTTGTTAAGCTCGTTACAGAGCGAGTGAAGATGCGGACGCACCGATATTGAGTCACGTTTTATTTTCTTAGACTGTTCCAGGAGTGTCACGTCCGATCGAAGTACGATCGTGCCTCGTTTTGTGATTTTTCAAGCAAACAAACGTTCAACTATTTCGATTCAATAAGTGTTTATCATTGAGTTAGGCTCCTATTGTTCGATAAAGAGAGTGTCAAATGTAATGTTTACATTTCTATAAATAGATATCGAATTAAATTGGAATAAACAAATACATCAAATTGATGTTGAAATAAATGCATCGGAATATATTTGTATAAATAGAGGTCGGCTTTAAATTAAGATACGAACAGATACTTGAAATCGAATAAAAATAGATAGAGACTTTAGAATAAATTTCCATAAATAAAAAGATCACAGGTAAATTGAGACAAAACTTCGGGGATCGTACTTTTACTCAGATTTACTTTCATTCGCGGATCACCAAAACTTCAATAAAAATTACATATTCGTAATAAATATTTGTGGCTCATTTTAATTGAAAAATTCGGTAATATAATAATTTGACATTTATTATAAAATAAACATTTCTAAAAATTATCGTCTTTATAATATCACGTCTGATTTTACGATCATAAAGTAATTTTCCGGTTTTACACATACATTTCCCCAAATTTACAATAATTCGAAAAATTACTAATATTTTACAAAAGCGCGCCGACTTTATGCTTTGTTACAAAAATTACGCGTTATTTTAATGCGATATATGATATTGGATCATCACAAGTGAGACGTTTATTTTGCAAGAGTATTACATAAAATTGGAACTTGCGAAATTCATATGCAAATGAGACTCGATCGCTCTTTCGGAAATCTAACGTCATACTACGCACGAGGGGATACGCATGCGCACGCGCGCGGGAAATGACGTGCGTCCTCGCATGCACACGCGGCTCTAAGTGCGACGTAGCTGCATTATAAGTGGAGTGATAAAATGAGATCATCGCGCCGCGTCCGATCCACTAGGAAAACAAAGATAGCGGTGGCGAGATGAAGCGTATTTTTAAATCGTATGAATTTTTTGTTAAAGAGATATATTCTCTCTCCAAATAGAAACATCTGTTGCAAAAAGAATTTATATTTGAGAGATTCAAATTAGTATTATATAGTCTCACATATTTAAGAAATCTGAATGTCAATTTAACTATGATAACTTTCATAAAGCGATTCGATTAATTGTTATGCGATAAATATTTAAAGCAGATATACACGTCAGAATTAATAGCAACATACAATGATTTCTTAATAGATTTCATTTTTCTAGATTTTTCTATCGGTATGTTTAAACTTTTAATGAAACAGAAGAATGTCTGACATATTGTTTCTAGATAACAACTTCGGTAAAAAATACTACATCGAAGATTTATTAAAAATATAATTAAATATTCCTGTAAAGAATTAATCCTACGAAGTTTATCGCGTGTGGAATAATTTTTAATTTTCTTTTTCTTTACATTTTAACACGATTTAATGACTTAACTGGGATTTAATTATGATATTTCGTTTTATAAATTCATATATATTATACTGGCAATGAATATTTACGCTCACGTTACAACTGATTATAATCGCGACACATATCGATATCGCGCGCGTAAGCAGAAAAATATGAAATTTAAATTAAATCAGATATATTGAAAGAGTTCAATGTACTCGGCGGCCTGCAGTAGGGCAGCAATGCTCATATTTCCTCGGTTTGGCGTAATCCTGGCGGCTTCCGTTCACGCTCACTCTTTCTTCCTCTCCTCCTGCCGCACGCTCCGGAGCCGACACACGCGACGGAATACACAAGCGCACGCACGCAGTACACTCACACACCCGCGCGCGCGCGCACGTGCGCGTACGACGGGCGCCTGGGCGAGAATGAAGGGGGAGGGCCACGAGATACGTAATCGTGATGTCTTCGGCCGCCGTGCCGCGCCGCCTCGGGCGATTCCGCCGCTCTTCGGTTATCCTCGGACACGTAACTGCGCGCACCAACGCGCACGAGCACCGACGACGATGACGACGCGCACCGACAAGCGAGGAACGTGCACGATCCGCGGACGGCAACGGCGACGGCGGCGACAGAGAATCGAGATGGATACGCGGAAAGCTTCCTCTACGCTGTTTTTCCCCTTTGATCCTCGCGTCTGTCGCGTACGCGATCAAAATTAATAAATATCCCGAACAAGTCTTCTCTCTCTTTCTTTCTCAGTCGTTTAATCTCACTTCGGTTGATAAAACTCTCTTCCACGAAATTTCAATGTTAATGAACTTGTCGACACTATTTCAATTATTAACGTCAATCACTGATATCAAATCGCTAATGAATCGATCACTGAACGTTTTCGCGCAACACTTAAAATTCTTCCCGTTCGAATGTTCTTTTGTGTAGCGTCCCGTGCAGCGTCGTTTCAAACACTGTCAGATCATCAAACAAGTCAGAAGCCGCGTTCTCCTATGTTGTGTTTCCCCTTCGATCGTGACTGTCCCAATCGTTTTATCCTTTCCTTCTGGTCACAGTACTTTTCCTCTCTCTTGCTCTCTCTCCGCTACTCCTTCCACACCGTGTATATCACCACATTTACCGCGATTACACTATAAATCACACAAGAGAAAACCGATTATCAATCATCGTCGATCGTGCTCGGCACTGTTGCGAACGCGATTTCGTCTACACGACTCCAACAACAACACAATGCTCCCGTAAAGTACCGCGTGAGATAACTGCGCTTCGAACACCGCCGAGAGAAGCCGATCGTGAACAGCGCATACGCACAAGTAAACACAAGCGCGTGCGCGCGCACACATACGTGTAACGTAGTACACACATACAACACATGCAGACACGAAGCATCGCACGATGAGCGAAAGAGTGAGAGAAGACGGAAGATGAAGAAAGGGGACAGAATGAAAGAGAGAATACGCCTACGCGCGGTCGCGTAACGCGAGAAAAATAAACAGCGAGTAAAACGGAAACAGAGCGAGAGCGAAAGAGATGGAAATAGATGGATAAATATAGCAAGAGCGATAAAGCAAAATTTATTATACGCTTCAAAATGAAATTCCCTACGAGTTAAAAACATACGGAAAACAAAAATTTTATCCTCTATTGCATATTTACGTTTAATTATTAGAATTTAATTAAAAAATTTATCTGCATAATTCTTTATACAAGGACGAAAATACAAAATCAATTAACCTCTACTAACATTTTAATACATGTGCGTATGTAAACATATAATATACATATTTAAATTTAAAAAAAATATATAATTTATATAATACACTTT
>NW_021848510.1:389875-400605 GCF_003651465.1 Formica exsecta
ATCTTTAATGTTCAATAATAATTTGTTAACGTGTTTAATTATGCAACACTTCATAAATTATTATAAATATATAATAATTATATTTTTGTCTTTATCTTTATTATCATATATCTCTAAAAGATTAAAAAAAAATACACTGGAATATTTCGTAAACACATATTCTTAGCAAAATTATTTGATACGTACACCTTCGGTTTAATGATAAAAAAAATTGGAGATTATAATTCATGAATTAAAATTTAAATACAAGAACAAGGAAAAAACTTTTAAAAATTAACAAAATTTCTACGAGTATAATGTATAAGTAATATGTATTATATACTGATATCCTATTTATGTATCAGTATCCGTCTCATTCTTTTGTAAACTTTTTTTTCCATTGTGCGATTAGAGTACATATTTAATTACGTATCATTCCAACGATTATAAACGGAAAAAGAAAGCATTTCAGATAAAAATAATCACGCAACATATTTTGTTCAAGAATACTAAAAAAAAAAAAAGATACTGTGATAAAAGGTAATACGATCATAAATAGAACTAGAGAAAAAAGAAAATTTATCAATTATCCGCATTACATAACGAAACACAGATGCTCTAATAACTATGTAACGATCGTTAAAAAATGTATTTAGTACCATAAATTGAGCGAAATAATCATTAAAAGATTTAATTACAAAAAATTCTGTTTGTTATATTGTGTTACATTTAAAAAAGATAAGAGCATATTTGTATTGAAAAGAAAAAGAAATAAATAAAAAAAAGGAAAGCACAAAAGCCTGATATGAAACAAAATGTCAAGAAAAGAGAAAAGCAAGAAAAAAATTTTTTTCATCCGGATAAATAACAGTTTGAACTTTATGGATCTAATTTTGTTGTGTTTAGATATATTGTTTATTTTCTTCAATTCTTTCTTATTGTGAAAAATAGCTTTTTTTCAAGTTATTCAATTATGTACTCTTGTGTCCGAATTTCAGCAAATCTTATGTCACGCATTGATTTGAGGAACGTCAAACAAATAAATGTTAAGACATTTATAACGTTTAGTATACATTACCGGATGTCTCGCTTTCTCGTCGCGTCGATTATTTGTAGCACATTCTTTGATATAAATTCCCGAAATTAATTTTTACCTCGCGTGACACAATGTTGTAAAAAATTGACTCTTAACCTTCTTAATGTCGAATATTACGAGAAACTAAGATCTCTATTCACGTAAAAATCTGCCACTTTAAAAGTTAACCGAAAAGCCATCTGTCATTACGATTGAATACGATGAATATATGCAATAGGAAACGAGAAAAGGGGGGGGGGCGGCGGGGACTCTTTAAAAGCGGTTTTAAATAAAACTACTTTCTTTCGCGCGCGCGATTTTCGAACAAGGGATTCTTGCAATTCGGATTCGTCGAAGCTCGTTGGTGCCGCTGTTGTTGCGCGGATCGACGCCGTTATTGTTACGAGGCGCAAGCAACACGCCAGCTGATAACTCACAAACAAAGAGAGGCGGCAGGCGACCTGCCTCCGCGCAACAGCACTTTCTACCCGAACGTCCACTAGAATGCGCCAGCTGAGATCCCCTCGTCGCGCATACAGGGCGCCCCGTATGTGCGTACGTCTCTCTGCTTGGCGCACACACACACACACGCACGTACATATACATACACACATTATGTACGTCACATATATGTACGTATTACAAATATACATACATTCACGCCCCTGCGTATATTTACGTACGTATACGTATATATACGCCTGACATCCGCCCGATGACATTTGGCACAGGCTACGATGATAAAGGAAGATTTGCGAAGATAAGTGAAAGAAAAGGAGAGAGTCAGATAGAAAGATATTTATAGAGAAAGAAAGAGAGAGAAAAAAGAGAGAACAAGAGAGAGAGAGAGAGAGAGACTGACAACAGTGCCTGTTCACTTTGTTATGTGGACGATCAGTTCTGCCCAGCGCTAGCTCTCTCGCAGGTTTCCCACGGGGACGGAGGGGCGCTCGGCGACGGCGGGGTGGGAGCGGGCTGATCGGACAACGAACAATGCCGAACGCGAGTGGAGAGCGAATGAGCGGCGGCCACGAAGGCGAGAACGGTGATCGTGATGCGCGGCGACTCGAACGATGACGTTAACGGCGATTCACGAACGATTCGGGACGAACGTACGAACGAACGAGCGGACGAGCGAGCTGACACCTCCGCGCTTCGCGAGCATTCGCACGCATTTATCGATGTCAAACGCTCTCTTCGGCGGCAGCAGCGCTCTTTACGGCGATGCGCGCGCTTACGGCCGCAACGATTGGTCGTACGCGGCGGCAAGCGCGTTACGGCGGCCAATCCCGGTCCTCGTAACAAGCGTCGCCGCAAACGTCGCGTGCCGCCACCAACACCCGCCGGCTGTCACGTGAATCTCATGCCCGAAAACAAAACAAACAGCTAGCCGCCCAGCGTCGCCGCTGTCGTCCTCTTCCAGTAGATGGGCCGAGCGGCTGAGAGCTGAGCATTAACGAGCGCAGCTGAACGAAGGCGAACGAAGCCGAATGGACCCGATTCGCTATTTTTGTATGTAAATTTAGATCGGAGACAAGATTGAAATGTCTTTACTTGAAATTATAAAAGAAATCAAAATTATATATAACTGATCTAAGATAAATCGATCTGCATTATATATATAATTTTTGACTGACCTTTTGCTCGGACAATTTTAATATATAACAGAGAAACAAAAACATGATTTTGAAATTTCTCTGAATAAAATAGTTATATCTCAAAATAAGATAAAATGAAAGCCAAAAGATAAAAATGTTCTGATTTAAAAAAATATTTTTAGGGGGACATGCAGTTGAAAAATAAAAGTGCAAATCTTGAAAAAGAATGGAAATATTAAAACAATGAAGAAATATATATAAGTTAATATTAATATTATTATATATATTAATATAAAAAATTTAATGGAATATAACAACTTTTAAATAATCTTTAGAAATTATCAAATAAAATTTTCTATAGCGATATAAAAGAAGAATCTGTCCATGAATATAATTGTCAAATCATATTTTATTATCATTTTATAAAAGTAATTAGTTTATCTTATTAAACTTCTATTTTTCAATAAAGATTATTTAAATCTTTTTTTTCATGATATTATCTCACATTTGCGATACCGGGGTGATACCCAAAATATCCAACGCATTCTCGAGCACAACTTGCAATGCATACAACATATACAATCTTGCAAACATCTTGGAAATCAAATGATCACCTCCTTCCTGCAATTTATAAAATATAATTTGAAGTAGAAAAACACATAAAATATAAAGTATAATTTGGCATATCTAAAAATAAAAAGCGTAAAGTATACAGCTTAATAACTAAATAAACATCATACTTTCAGTTTTTTCTCTTACCGTTAGAATTCTGATTCTTCGATAGTAGATACTGAACTTTTGACATAATCGTGATAAAAATAGGCATAATACCTGTGGATAAATACAAAAATTCGCCTCACATTTTAAACAATCATTTATCATTTGTGGATATCCAAAGATAAAATTATATATGAGCTCCCATTCGTCCTGCAGACAAATCAAATTTTCTTTATAAAGTTAATAAGTTTGGATGTGATTAATAAATTAATCAGCTGACAGAAAATCTTTAAGATATAAAAATATCAAACTAAGATTATACAAAGAGAAAATTTTTGAAGTTAAATTATTAGGTACTGCAAAATTGTAAAAGTAAAGAGTAAACTGTTGAGAAATTCTCTCCATACCTCTTCATGTAATTGTGAGAAATCTACATTTTCGATATTTGGCAAACTGGGATAATTTCCACACGACACTTTTTCATTGTACTTCATTATAATTGTTGCTATTCTAGCAGTGTTGTATAACACAAATGAGGCACCTACAATATTTACATAATTTTTAATTGATAATGTACAAGAATTCTTATTCATTGTTTGTCATAAATATTTACCAAATAAAATTGAAAATAAGATTATACTGTTTCAAAGTAATTATTGCTAAATTATTTTTATAATCATAGAGGTTCAAATACAAAATATGTGTAGCATGATAATTAAACAAATTTAAGATTTAGAAAAGATTAAGAAGTAAAAATCTTGGAAAGATTAATTACAATTAATTTAAAAAATTTAATTTATTAAAAATCAATAATTTATTAATATTAAAGACATATAACCTCTATTATTTGTAATGCTTTTATTGTCTTGCAAATTATTATTTCCGATAACAACTGATCGACTAGGTTTCACAGCCATTAATTCAAAGGTGACAATGGCATTGGCTAAGTTATGCAAAAAGAAATCTTTCTTTGTATTATTTCTTTCGTTCTCGATAAGCTTATGTTCACTCAATTCTGCCAATTGGTCCATTTTGCATTTTATATATTGCTCCCATGTAAGACATATCTCTTTCGAATTTGTTTGGTAATTCTTTACAACACCACAGACGTATTTCTCATATCCCTTATCAACCAATCCTTCCGATCTGCTAGTGAACATGTATTTGTCAGCACAATTTTCATCAGGGGATAATGTGTATCCATGTAGACTTAATGCCTTTGCAGCAATATTTTTTATTAGACGCAGCCTGTGAGAAGTGAGATCCGATTGTGTATCAGGCTGATACCTCAAATTAAATGTTTTACCAATCGACTTAGTCCTTCCAAACGTCCTCCCATGTTTGACAGCTATCCTTATACTATTTACAATGACATCTTCTCGATTTAAGAACAAGCAGACCCTTTCTCTTTGCAACATACATTGTTGTATTTTTATTGGCCAGTTGCTACTCTTCAATATTAACTGTTTGAAGATCTGCTGCAATTTACAGATTTTGTAGTTACAAAGATATAGTATTTGATTATTAGATGTAATTGTAAGAATGTTACTCACAAAATAAACTTTTAGAATTTCAACAACATTTCATAAGCAACAATAAAAAAAATTAAAAAATAATAAAAAAAGACCTATCAAATTTATTTGTTTTAGTCATGCATTCTTTGCGATTTGTTTCTTTTCTCTATATATTTTTCGAACGTAAAAATATACATGTATTATATTTTAAATGTACAAGATATATATAAAAAAATGCAACTAAAACGAACATATTTTTAGGTAAAGTTAAATAAGGTTAGTTTTAACATATAAACAATCAATATTCAAAATATTTATTTACCTCCTCAGTCACATCTGCGCCTATATTATCTTTTGTCATACCGTGTATGTGTACGAAGTGTTGCAAAATACTTGTGCAATTCTTGGCGCATGTTGATGAGATACTCTTCCACGCTTTGAAGTTACACAAAAAATATAGCTCTCCATTTGCGGACAAATTTTCGCTATTTATTTTGATTATTGAAGAATTTTTATGTTTGTCACCAGCTAAATGAAAGATAATGTTATCGATAATAGATTTGGCACAAAAATCCGTCCAGCTTTCCATTGCTTTCCATCGAGAATTCTAATGCTGAATCAGCTGATCAATAACAATGACAGCAAGTGACAGCGAGTAACAGTTTCTGTCGTAGTAATTTGTTTGTTTTTACACGGTACTATGTCATACTTTCTGCGTTTAGGATAAAATAAATACAGATAAACAAATTAGAGGAAAAGAGTATTAAAAAAATGCAAATAAATGAATAGTCCTTGCTTAATTCAGCTGATTTTTCTGCAACTAAAACGAAATACATAGGTTAGAATCATACTTTGGAAAAAGAAAAGGAAATATTAATAGTAAAACAAAAAGAAATATCTTGTGTGTTATATTTTAAAAAGACGCTATTCTATCTTGATCCACTTATTCTTTAGTTATGTTTTCTTGTGTAATCATTTTAAACAAGAAATATATATATATATATATATATACATGCTTTTGTGATAAGAAAATACAAACATTTGCATTATAATAAATAAAATACTTTATGCATCAATAATTTTTCTTCTGTTTGTGCAAAAATGTCTTATAAAAATATAAAAATTATGTAAAAACATAACAACACTGTTACAATTCAATAATTCTGTAGTAAATATTTTGTACATTTTAACAGATTAATATGGATATTATAGAAATTTGTTAATTAGGTTGTTAAAATAAAACAATCATAGGGTATCACACTCTTTGTAATAATAGTTTAATTAAACATATTTGCATCATACTTAATTATAGATTTGTGTATCTTACAAAGTATCACAAAAAGGATTTGCTACTTAAAATACAATACAAGTAATTATATGTCTTCAATATATATTAACATCTATAATTTACTTAATTGTTACATTGTTCTATTCAACAAAGTTTGTTAAATAGAATGATGATATTTAACATATGCTATGGCTGCGAGATCTTTGCAAAATTCTTCTGTTACTATGGCGCTTTCATATAAAATATTTTCCTTCTCTCTGAAATATAAATATCAGAATAAGAAGAAATAGTTTATGCATAGTACAAGAAACTAATTTATTTTAATAGCGCAAGAAATAAAAAATATTTTCCAGGTACTAAGCTTCTCATAAGTAGGAATCAGTGAGAAAAATTTTATTTTTTACTTAATTTCAAAATAGAAGTTATTTTGATTACGGAAATATTTAAAATATTGGCTATTTACAAATTAAATCCAACTTACTCTTCTTGAGAACAATCATTCAGCAATTTCAACCTCGTCTCTTTCAGCATTGTCTTACTCTCTGCAGTTTTCGGTATTTCGCTGACAAGTTGCTTGACAATTTTCTGTAAGCACAAGAACAGACTCTTTGTGCCAGGTATTAGAGGTAGCAGTGGATTCAGCAAAAATTCGTGCAGGTACGGATGCGGCAGTAACGCCAATCTAGAAATCAATCCTGTAACCTCTAGATTGACTTCGTATGTCTGCCTTGGCATGTTGCTAACTTTATCAAAGAGCATGCTCAGGAATGGTCCCATGTAGAATCGACCTGAGCAATGGTCGGCTTCCGGTCGCGAGTCGAAACTTGCGGAATCATCCACCATTACTGCCTCCAATGGCCATGCCATCAGAGCGCAATCGGAAAGTACCGAAGAGTACTGCCGTTCCCAAGCTGGCATGTATTTTTCGTAATTGTTAACATCGGGGTCTGTTTGCAAGTAACGCGGTATCAATGACAGGAAACTAAAATAAAAGTCGAATCTGTAGACTTTGAGTTATTTATATTTCTTAATATTTAATATGTCATTTTTAATACATTATACTCTTACCAGTTGATAACTCGATGGATATTACTTGGTGCTAAGGTACGACTGTGATTTTGCTCATAGGAGAGATCTAAAAACCCCTTTTTTTCCTTCTCTCTTTCGTCTTCCTCGTCGCTCCATGAGGCGATGGCGCTATCCGCGGCGGTGTTATCATAATATGCTCGCGTTGATAGATAAACTAGCATGAGACAATGCAGAATGTGCTCGCTTCTCTTATCTATCGCCTCTTCAAACAATTTCAATGTCTCCACTGTTAGATCATTACTATCCGTGAAGCAGTTCTCTATCAGTCTGTGTAATACTGGCGACGTCCACACATTTGGTATTTCCGGATCCCTGTCTTGCCCGACCAACCAATAACTCACCTCTGAAAAATCATTAAAACTTCAGAGATAGGATAAATCGACAAGATTTCCAAAAATTTCGATATCAGATTAGGAAACATAGTTGTAGATTGCACTATCTTCTAAAAAAGTTTCAAAAAATTAAGACTGCCTGCACACTCTACTGTACAACCATTTTGTATTACAATTTATGTTTCTAGATTATTCTGCACATACCTGTGCACAATATAGAGGATGTTATCTCTTTCAAACATTTAGTGACTAGAGCTGTGATAAGTACGACATGATGATCGACTAGAGCGGGCATTACTATTCTCTCTAGAAACATTACTCTGATGGTCCTCGCCAGTGTTTCAGCGAATTCTGTTTGGGCTTCTCTGATTAATTGATCGCAGTAATCGAACCACATGAAGAATGCGGCAACTTGCCGACAACCGGGAAATTTTTTCTCTTTAGTCCACAACGGCGAGTCCAGACCCCACGTAACATCCACGTTGTAGATATCCAAGTGATCTACGTGCGCCGGGATAGCATTGAATAGGTTTTCCAGGCGAATTGTCACTATCGACGGCAGCTCGCTCCTGGCCACCGTTTGCGCGAATGAAGGATCGTCTAGGGAAGCCAGGACCATTATTCCCTCGCACGCTCGTATTCTCACGGTGTTGTCCTGAAAATAAAGAAACGGCAAAAGCACGATCAATTATTACGTATGATACAAATTTGTAGTTAGCTATAATTAAATTATCAATTATTATATCGTTAATCAAAAGATCAACAGTATATTGTTTACCGCGCTATTTAAGTAGCTCATTAGGGCGTCCAATAGAAGACACTTTGACTTTTCTGGCCTATGTGGTGATTTCAAACTTTGATTATCAGCCGCTACATAACTTGCGTCATCATAAACATTGCAATCGGTGTCTAATCGCAAGTCCCTCAAGTTTTGTAAATGTTCGTCAATTTTATTTGCCGAAAAATCTTCTTGTCTCTTTTCTTTCCACTGTTCATTGCTCTTCGTATCTATCGAAGGCGAATCGCAAACAGATTTTTGAGCCAGCGGGCTCGATGACACACTCTCCTCCCTCGAGGAGATAGATTCGTTCGATCTTCTCGACGAGCCCTGCGATGACGCGGTTCTCTTGAAAGACCTATTTGAACGCAGTAATCTTCTCTGTTCTTTGTCAAAGAGATTCGGATTGATCAATGTGACTGCTTGGGTATCCAAAGGCTCGAACAAGGGATTAGAATTATTCCTTTTTCTTGTCGGGACGTAGGTCACCTTCTGTATTTCTGTCTTCTCATCGTTATCTTTCTTGGCGGGTTTGCTCGTTGTCTGCACAATCGGGGCATCATTGATGATGCTGGTCACATGAGGATATTTGCATACCAGAAAGCAGATTGTGAGCAGAAACTGCACCTAGAAATGAAAACAATTTTTTTTAGAATTACATCTTTGCAATTAAGCGATAAGTATAGTTTTTTTTATAAAAGATATAAATATTAAAAAGACCCCAAAATCGATTCCACATAAGATATCATTACACGCTAATATGACAGGGATGTCACGTATATATTAGTTCATTAAGAATAAACTATTTTGCTTTAGTAACATAAACACTCATCTTTTTATATACAAATTTATCCAACTAAATTTTTTTTTTATTGTCTCATTTTAATTTTAAGATATTTTTTATTCTATCGATAAACTTTGCTGTAATAAGCGATTACATATACAGCAAAAAAATGTTTTAATCGCTGTTACATTAAATATTGCAGTAATAATGTTGCTTTGACAGCGAAATTCTTTTGCTATGTATGTGTATATATATATATATATACACGTGAGTATACATATATCAAGACATTTTGAACTCAATCGGTGGCGCGATATCGAGCATGAACCGAAGGTAGACGAAGTTAGTCGAAGCGCAATGTTCTGTAGTTGACGTTCGTTATTTTCGATTTTCCCCATCTATAAAAAACTTTTTTCCTCATAAATAAGATAATAATTAAATTATGATTTCAGACTGATTGAAAAGCCGGCGATCTACCGTAGAATACAATTGAAAAGTGCGAAAACAATACGTATATATATGAATGTCTGGAATGATATTTCGAAATTGCCGAGTGTCTCGACCAATGGCGCGAAACCGGATGCAGCCGAGGAGGGACGGGATTAGCCGAGGGCGCATTCGAAGCGAGTCGTTTCACATTTCACATGCGTGCGAACGTAGCGCGTGTAAATTCGTGATTTTCGCGCGTGTGCATAGGAAGAAAACTTGGAAAACTCTACCTCGAGACTGTTCCCGGGCCACCCCTCAACACGAGACATTGGTGAGAAGTCGAAGTAAGATGTATGCACGAGTGCATCGTGATATTTTGAAATCGCGAGTTAACTCCGTCATTAGCGAAAAGCCAAGTACAACTGAAGGAAAGTGAAGTTTGTCGAAGACGCGAATTTCGCGCCAGTTAACGCGGTGTTTGAAATCACAAATTTTGCGAGTGTACAGTTCGGGAGTGCGTGAGACTATTGAGGAAAGAGCGATCTGTGAATTAAGGAAGATCTTTCTGCGGAGATAGACGAGAAAGATTACTGATAACCGTCTGACAGGGCCACAATACGTGATCCAGTGGAATGCTTGCGGCAGATCACGTAAGTAGATGTGTAAAAATTTTTCAGATTAATTGTAAATGAATGTGTGGTCTGCATACAAACTATTTACAGCCTAAATTACTCTAGATCATCAGTCTAGATGTATATAAATTGGATATTGCATTGTTTTCATTACTTTGATTTCAATCTCTCTATACATTTTAAATATTTATATAATATGTAAAATTAAAAAAATAGTAAGCGAATTTTAATAAATTTATTAGCTGATAAACGAATAAACATATACTTGTGGAAAATAATCATTATATAATTTTAAAAATATATGAGAGAAGGACTATAATAAAAAATAATAATAATAAATATTTGGAAAAATTATGTAAATTCAAACAATGAAAATTTTTCTATGATAGTTTTTGATTCAAAATTTATATAATTTGTTTAATGAAATTTCACGATTTATGAAGTTCATTTTTATAATGAAATTAACATAAAAATAAAATGTAAAAATATTTTGCAAGATTTCTTTTGTAAGCTAT
>NW_021848510.1:402046-414762 GCF_003651465.1 Formica exsecta
TATATATATATATATATAGAAAATTTTGCATATAATTATATGCACAGTTCCTAATTTATATAGTAAAGAATTGAACTCTAGAAACACTTCAGACTATATATAAAAATAGTATGCAGGGTAAAATAGCTATAATACCTTATAGTTACATATTCTTTGTTTTGTTGCTTAATTGCGAGTAAACTTTTTCTCATAAAAAGTTTGATATAACTCAATAGATCGCAATGAATTGATGCTACTGCTAACTATACCTCTTCACCCTCGATTGGCGATGGTGGGTTTCCATTGCAGAGTGCCACGAGTCGTTGTATAGGCGCGTAGATAGATGCATGATGTAAGAGAGGATATTTTGATCTACCCAATAGTTTCCTCAGGAAGGTGAGACAAACCGTTCGCATACCAGGCGGCGTTTCCGCGCTAGCCAAGGTGGCTAGAAGATCCAAAAGTTTGTGCTGTAAAAGATATTCCAAGCAAGGTCCCGGTTCATTCACTTCTTTCTCTTCTTGTAATAAGATTTCTAGCAATACATCCAAATGTCGAGGTATATTGGTGTTCTGTACTGGAACCTTGCAATCGGTCAAGTGGCTCACATAAAAATTCATCAATTGCTTCCAGTGATAAGTAAAATCTTGCAATGGCGTTGCCGGTGGGGCTATCTGGAAATATAGTAGTGTAAATATTGAATTGAGAAATCAAAGTAGAGTAATTTGCTCTTAAGACTGATTTAATTAGATAATAAATTAACATATTAAAAATTTAAAAATAAAAAATTCAGAAGATAGTTTTAAAATTCACATTTATGTTTAGAGCACAATCTTCGATTACATATCAATAACTGCAATTATAATCTGGAATTATTGATATTTCCATATCAAACAAATATATATAATATCATTTAAAAAAGTTATAAAATTATAAATAATGAATAAGAAATTAATTTGTGTTATTCACATCAAATCAATATGATTTAAATAATTTTTCTTTTTTTATTGTATTTTTGGTAAATATATTGAGAATAATCCATTCTAATTTTACTTACACGGATTTAATAAATAATAAATAATAAACGTATGGAAATATCAATTTTTATTCAAATTTTGTAATTTTGTACTTTTTCATTTTGCGTATGCTCTTATTGCCAGAGTTTCGTCGGTATGACAGATTTTCTAACCTTCAAAAGTGGCATGTTTAACGTTTAATAATTCTCTTTATACTATCGAGTGACGATTTTTATATTTCAAACCTTTGTTTTTATGCAAAAAGACATCGATTAATGTATTTTTATCAAAATCTAAGTATATTGTTTTATATTTATATTATTTTTATATGACACAATTACAGGACATTGAAAGAATCTGGAAAAAATGTCATCCAATACTCTGAATAATATTTTATCTGAAAAATTCCTAGAGCATGAAAAAACTGTTTCCAACTGTTAAAAAATATTACTGGAATAATAATTCCTGTGTAGAAGAGAAAATTCTATTTTAAAGAAGATAACATTTATTTAGATGAATGAGAGAGTTATATAGAAACTCAAATAAATTTTGTATACATGTTTAACTATTAGATCACATATGTCATTCTGTTTATTGATAAACACTCTTTTCTGTCAATTATCGTATTCAAGTAATTTTCTGCATGCAAAATTGCAAAGTTTATTCGAGCGAAATCTCTCTTCAGAGTCATTATTCTGTGATCAACGCATTATTAGATTTTTTTCCTGTCGGATTTCTGTGAAATCGAAATTAGAATAGCACTAAATTTGTTATCTCGAAACACAAGGACGAACGTAATTACGCGATAGCAAATTCTCGTCGCCCTTGCCATCGTAACTCGTAACCAACAACCAACTAAATGTCTACTCACCACGTCAATGGCATTTTTCAGGGCGCTCTGAATGCCGCTGATCATGTTAACTCATTCACAGAATACACTCGTGCACACCTTTTGCTTTCATTCGCGGATTCGAAAGCCGTTCTCGCGAAGTGTCGTTCCGATGCGCTTCATCGCGTGATGAAGAATAAATTTTCCGATAGCGGCGACAGACCGCAACTTTGACGTTTGACGTGTCCCGTAATGTTAAACGATCGAAGGTGCACCAGGTGGCGACTCTGAACTCACGTGCGTATGCAGGAATTATACCCGGTGTCGTAAATAAATTCAGAGAACACGATCCGGTTATGCAATCGGATGTATTAATGGTATGTTCGGTGCGCTTACATTCAACGCAAATTTTTCTGTTATATTTAAGAAATTAATAATTTTTTCGTTCATACATAATTCATTCTATCATTCAATTGCTTCGTTAAAGTGTCCTTGTGAATGTGAACGCACCACACAATATTATAAATTACCCGGCAACAGCTGAGTAAATATCTTCACGCGAACGCGCGCGTTTTAAGAAAATTTGTAATACAAATAATAACTGCAACATTAAAAATTTCAAGAGGATTTCAAAAGAATAGTCGATCAAATTATCTAGCTTATTGTTAGTTTAAATAGAACAATGAGTAAAAATCACTAAAAACATCAAATTGTAGAAAATGTTTGGTAAAAAGATTTTGACACTCAAAACCTTTAAGTAAACTAAAGAAGAAACAATATATGGATTTATTGCAGCATATTAAATAACTTTTATATCAACGATATTTATAGGTATTAGTTTCTCCGGAAATATTATTGAATTATTCAATATTTATTTTTTGTATAAAAGCCATAAGAAAACAAAAATTTAAATGCATTTCATATGCAATAACTCAATAGCTTATGATGATGAAAATAAATTGTTTCTTTATATATATATATGATTGTTTATTCTCAGCATCAACGTGTACATGATAACAACATTAATAACGTGCTATTTGTAAAAAAGTCACGAATTCGGAAACGATGTCGATAATTTATACGCATTTTTGCAATCAACTTCGCAAGTTTTGTTTCTAACTTTCTCTCTCGATCATTATCTCTCTCTTTCTCTCTCTTGCACTTTTTCGTTTCCATGAATAATTTCTGTGACGTGTATACAACAGTAAGGAAATATTTTTTTAAATTATCGTTGCTCGATTTTACATTTCATATTTTACATCTTTTAATTTAATACATATACAGCACGCAGTTACGTTATTTTCAATACTCAATTTATCGTAAAATTTATTGATTTATTTTACTTTTTTCTGATATTTTTCAAATGTCTTCTAAAAATCTTTTTTTCCTCGATGTAAACTCACAGATAATGAGTGTTGCTAATCTTTGCTAGTAGTAGTATTATTTAAGAATCAGATTGATTTTTTTTTATGTGTGTGATTGATGTGTGTCACGCTTTAACTTATATCATACTTCATTAACTTTCGATTTTACTCTAAATTTCGTAAATACTCACCAATTTAAGTGCTTGTATTCGTCGTAACATAGCAACAAAGAAATTTGTGTAACTTGCAAGAGAAAATCAAAATTTTCAAATTTTAAGATTCTGAAATATACGCGCTATATACCTAGTTGAAAACGGATATTTTAACACTCCAATGGAGTTCGCGGAACTTCAAGATTTATCATTGGTCTCATTAAACTTTATCGTAATAATGATAAGAAGGTACCCTGAATTAACAACGAACAAGATTCTTCTTTATCTTACACGTAATCGTACAAATTATTTGATAATGAATGAATAACAGAATGACTTTCTACATACATCATGTATAATAAAAAAATTCAATGCTTAAAATTTTAGTTTTGTAAACAAATGATAATTTTATACTTTTGAAAATATTGTTTTTAATATATAAAATGTTGTTTTTTTTTATAGTTACGCTTTAAATTAAGATTCTATTAAAGTATGTATAATTTTGTTCCAAAATATATATACATATTTAATAATTCTATTACAAATTTTTTTTTTTTAGATATTCAATTTCGAAATGAATTAAAGAATTTAATTTTGATTTTTCTTTTGTGTGTGTTTGTTTTTTGCTGTGGCGCTTAATTCTCGGTATTTTATTAACCGTTAATTATCCGAAAACTACAACAAAGGTGTTTCTGTGCTTGTATTAAGAAAAAAACGCCTGAAAAATCTGTGTAATGAAAAAAACATTTGTTTTGGGATACTCTGTATAGTGAAATGAAAGGATCAACTGAAGCAATACTCAATTAAATATCGATGGAGAACTGTGTTTATTCTCGATTCTATCAATTCCTTGTCGATTTTCACAATCGATATGATGTCACGTGATCAATTTAATATATTATAGATTAAATTCGTTTGCACTTGTTGATATTTGTTAACAACGGTTACTCGACATTCTTCTTGCCAGTTAAATTTATCTGACAATTTTTCGATTTGTTCACACATCTAATTTTTTCTCACTAATTTCTCATCGAAGAGTTACGAGATGATTAACCAATTACGGTAACAACTGGACATGCGAATTATTAACAAATCACGCTAATTAGCGAATATTGTACTTGACTGCCGCAGAATGGATATCTATATCCTCGATTTTTCCTGGTTTCTTGTGAAAGAACATTAAATATTCTTTTACTCTAATACGCTAAGTTGTATTTTTTGTGCTCTATGTACAAGAATTATTCGTCGCGCAATTTTTCTGTTCATTCCTCCTAAAACTGCATTTTCTTGCATTTTCTACACTCAAAATAGGGCAGATGTATATATAAGTGATCTATATATAAGTATTACTTTAAAATCTTTTTTTATCGAAAAAGGGCCCATAGTGTAATTATGCTCATAGACATTTTACGCGCAAACCCTTTTTTCGGACTAGTAAATTATTCAGACTTTGGAGAAGCCTTAGAATAATGACCTAAAATGATTTTAAATAAATTTAAAGGAAGAAGGACACAGTGTAGAAAATGCAACTGAAACGTAGAGAAAAGTCATAATTTCTCTTGAACGCTCTCGTTCATATTCACTCGCTCATCATTCATTCAGATCAACTCTCTCGTACCGCTGTCTGTGTCGGTTTTATATTACACATAATTGAATTCTATCTCGCTACCGACAACTGCGTCTTCACCGTTTCTGTGATGCAACTGCGGCGACCAAAGCTGCACCACGGCCGCTACCGTCTTCCGAGAGCATTAGATCAAACTACAACAAAAAAGAAATTTTCATTGGAAATGAAATTTATCTATATATAAATATATAAATATATTTATGAAATTATCTTGTTCATTATAATAGAGCATTTTATTATCTCGTTAAAGAATTTGATGCCATGCACAAATGCAACATATTGTTTTCATTGTACATTCATTGTACATTCTTGTAACTGGCTTTGCGACATCGTTATCAACGAAAGACGCATATCTCGTCTCTCGTCATATTTATGACGAGGTCATAAATTTATAATCGTCTCGTCGTTATCCTCACCTTGTAAGACTGGAGTTCGTTGATTTTCGCCGTCATGAGATCGTGGAAATACGGGTGGAATCGATACACCGAGCCATCGATGCCCACAGTAACATTATCCTCGCCCATTTTATTCAGCAACGTTGCTATCCCCGCGCTCACCAGATGCGCCGCTCTCCTCGATACAACCGAACAAACATATCTTACATTCTCGCAATCCTGATCGCTCACATTTCGCAGTCCCAGCTCGGCCAATATCTCCCGACAGTTCGTGTATCTTCCCTTAGGATCGCTAAAAAACTCACAAATATTATATTTTCTTCGAATTTTTTTATATATTAATCCTCAATTAATCACGCGCGGTGACTTATTTCAGCCGATATCGCTATAGATTTAATCGCCAACAATAGCGAGTCCGTGCGATTAATCATGCTATGGATCGAACGCGATTGATTAAAATAATCTTAACGATTATATTCAAATCCGATTAGTACTTACTTTTCAATCTCAGAGACGTATTTAGTGAAAAACTTGCCGCGCTTTTTGAGATCACTTGGGAATTTGCCACCGAAGAGAAGACCGGCGCTTACCAACTTTTCGAGAACTAGTCTCGTTAGTTCACCCATGTACATTCCCGAAATCATTTTTTCAAATAGTTGCTTCGTCGGATTAATGGAGGTTTCATCTATAGCGCGGTCAAATTCAGTTAGTATGAAATCCAGCACACCTCTTTCACCAAATGCGCCCCATTCTGTGTTGATGAGCATATGGGGTTTGTTTTCGGAATAATTGCCCGGAATTGCACACTGCACATTCTTCGTTTTTTCGACGTAGCAGGCATTGCTTCCAGTACCTGTAAATGCAGAAAACTTTACTGATGCGCTTAGAATTTACAAACAGAAAGAGAAAAAGTTGGATAAATTTATTTTTTAATTGTTGAACGATCTTCTTCCCATATCTAGTCTGACAATTAGATTTGCAGATAAAATTTATCTAGATTGAAATACGCAATTCATTCGTCTAATTAATTAATATTAGTAACATTACGGTGATAATATATATATTGTACGAAAATTAGATGTTGCATACGTACCGACAATTAAACCGATCCTGCAGTTTTGATTTTTCCAAGCACATGACATTAAGGTACCGGTAGTATCGTTTAGAATTGCGCATACGTCAATGTTAACATCCTACGGGGGGAAAATATTGAATGATAAAATTATATATGATATATTGTATATTAACATATAATAATATGTTAGAGATTATATGTATATATGATTTTCCCATTTTTAATATCTTTGCACATAACATAAAGATTATCCCTAAGCGTAATGTATTTTATAAAGATTAATTAATAAGTAATTATATACTTATAATATAAATGAATTAGGATTAAAATTAATATTCGAATATAAATAGCCTTTTTGTGAAATATTTTGCTTCTCGATTGATTCTTAATCTTCCATAAAAAGAAAACATTAGAATTATATTTAATTAACATCTCAAAGAGAGCAAATATTTTATGAACCAGCAATATAAGTTCGCTCGATGCTTTTGTTTATTTTTTTTTGTCTTATAATAAGTTATAATTTGCTAACTATATCGAAACCCCATGTTTTCTTATGGTACTCCCGCACTTACGCTTCTTTTGCTAATTGCTTCTTCGAGGAGGGCGACAACGTCTTCGCCGATCACACCGCTACAATTGAAACCCTTGGTCCACCTCACCAAGTGACCCTTTGTCAACCCGTACTGGGACAGAGGGAAACTGAAGGTGAAGCCTAATGGCAGTACCTCATTCTGCAGATTCAAATCTTTTACGAATAATGCCAGGCACTGAGCGATGTGATCGAATAGTTGAGTACCGGTTCCCAGCATCAAGCTCTGTGGTATCGCGTAGATCTTGCTTTTCATGTCGAAATTCTGGCCATCCAGCGTGATTAACAACACTCTAAAGTTTGTGCCACCCAGATCCAATGCCAGAAAATTGCCCTTCTCTAAGACAAATAAACGTTTAACGTTAATTTGATGTAAATATCTCAATAACTGCAAATATCTTTAATTGCATTTGCAAAGAAAGATATTAATGATTTATCCGCAATTCTACATGAGATACAATCGCACGCGCATCTGATAAACTTTTACTTTCAATTTCTTCGTAAAAGAAACTTCGAGATATGATGTACGAAAGTTAAATTGTGCGAAGAAATTTTATTCTCTATATTTTCAACTTATTTTTACGTGAAAAATTACTTGCTTTTTAACATGAATTATGCTCTTTGTTTTGTAAGAGTTTAATTTTATTTTGAACTTCTTTTTCTTTTGTGGCTGTAAGAAAATCGGAAAATGTAATGCGACTTGTAATCGTTGGTAGAATGCATTTTTTTTATTTACCGGTGCCGTCTGGTAGATCCTGCACATAAGTGGTGAAGCACTTGACGATTGCATCATCATGAGTCGCTTTCGATAGACCCTTGTTTATTTCGTCAGTGAGATTCTGCATGACGAGGCGAAGCTGATCATTGGACAGGACGAGATCCTTGCAGGCATCCCGTATCTGCGGATAGAGAAACGAATGATGAGACTCGTTATCGATCCGCACGGCAGTGTTATTGGGTGACCTTGAGTCGTCCTTCGATACAACGCGCATCGCGTACGCGGCCGCGAAACGTTGCATAACATTCTTGCTCTTACTGATGCGCATATAACATCGAGAAACTTTTAACGCGAGAGACGATCGATCCTTTCCCTATCGATCCCTGGCATCAAGCGAGAGACTGTTAACTCCATGAGATATTCCGGATTCACCAAAAGATATCGTTTCTAAGATTTCTTGGGTTAATAAATATTTTGAAATCGACTTTACTTTAAAGCTATATTAAACTATACATTGATTCTTTTTAAATGAAACTATTTTAAATTATATATATAATATATTTTTAATTTATTGATAAGAGAACATTTTTATTGCACTTTTATATTTATATATGCTCTTTCTCTTCTTTACTTTTTATTTATTTATTTTTTTATTTATTTATATTTTTCTTTTCTCTACTTCTATTTAATAAAATAGAGAAGAGAAATATTTAATTCATCAAAAGAAATATTTGGAACAATTAGAAGATATTGAAAATATCATATTTCCCGCCAATTTGTTATACTCTTCCTCCCACCGAGAATGAAACATCGATCTGTGACGTCACTGACACACCCGCCCGCTATCCAATAGGATTTATCATGAATGAATAACATAGATGAATGTGCAATACTCACGTAGCTACGATTATAGTGAATACAAGTATGATATGCAAAGAAGCATAGTAGATAATGCACGTGGCATAATATGTATTGGAAATTCGAGTTAAAACTTTTTTTTACACCTGGTTAGCATATTTGCAGTACAGCCTAATATCATAAAATCTAATGAAAGCCAAGTCCATGATAATAATATAGAAATGTATGACACATGTGTTTGATAATTTCTGACGGCAAATTTCATGTAATTTAAGTTGCGTTTTAACAAAAAAATACAGTTTTATCTCTTAATTCTTCGTGGACGATACCTGTTGCGCACACAGGTGATCATTATTATTCGAAAAGTACTATGGAAAATAGACATCACTTTATCAGTCGATGGATATCAGTCAGCGGGTATCATAAATTCTAGGTAAACAAACAGAATTCATAATTAGGGAATTAATATACAGGATGTTTGATATTTTTTTTCGCATAAATAGAAGAGATTTCGTTGCATATTAAATTAGAGCGAAATAATTTTTTTCTAAGAATAGTCTTTTTTTTTTATTATTCAACATTTAATTATTCTTTAATTTCAAATATTTGTTGCAAATATTATCTTTTTAAATATAGAATAGAAGGTAAACATTATTATACGTTATCAATCAATTAAAGAAAAAAAATAAGAATAGTGAAATATAATGGACCATTTTTTCATTGTTTCCGGACAATTATGTGACTGCATACGTATATTAATTACATAATGGCAAATAATCAATATCATATAGATAGAAAGTTGTTTCCGGAAAATATATTTTCTTGTCATGAGTCATTGATATTAATCATTGAAATAATTATCACATATGAGTATATTGTACGAATTCATGAAACGAGATAAAGATTCAACGCGAAATTATGTTCGTTTTTTAAATTAACAGAATGTCTTTTGCCCATTGTATTTCATAGCAGTAAGAGTCATGAAATCACCTGCTTCTGCTTTTTATTACTTGTATATATCACAAGGTAAAAAAGTGCCCGATACGGTTCTCGATGAATACGATCAAATAATTCCGTTATCGCACTATTGACGTCGTCATCGTTGACATTTAGAAGAGACGCGGTTTATATACATTCCTTAAGCGGGATTAATTTCGTTATGTCGTATCTCTGTTTCACATACATGTGATTATAATTATCATAAACTTTTGTTTTTTAAATGTTAATATGGTAGCAATTTTCCAGAATTTTTTTTATCTTCATAGATTTTTAGCGAAAAATAAAGATTACATATTTAGGATTACATTGAACGGTTCGGCTGATGTAATCGTAAGATGATTTTGCATTTTTTATAATTTAAAAAGAAAATATATTTGAGAAGAAATTTAATCATAAAATTCTCCAATATTTTGGGAATAAAATTATCAGAATTTGTGCCAGCGTTTATTGTTCAATTTATTATTATTATTTGTTTTTTTACGGTACATTTTTGTTATCAAATTTTTATTCCTTTTTTACGGTACATTTTTGTTATCAAATTTTTATTCTTCACGTTATTTCTCCTATCTACCTTCGCCCTTTTAATATCTAATTCCTTATTTTATTTCCGATATTGGTTCTAATATTTTAACTTGCATAATTAATATTAAAAAAATTATTACATTTTATATTTTTTCAATTTGTCTTATTATTTTGGAGTTTTTTACTTTTTACCATCAATTTAGTTCTTTTCTTATTTCTAACCTTGTCCCTCGCCTTTCACCTCTTGCATTATACTATCTTAATTTACATACAAATGGCAAGAAATTGATTTTGTCTTTTTATGTAAAAATACCATATCATTTTTTCCGTTTCTTTTTCTCTTACATGTCCCAACCTTCTCTCTAATCTTTTTTTTTTAACCTTCGGGTCAATCTTATCTGTGAAACTTGCTCTTCTGGCATTTTTAATTTTTTTTCTCGATACATTCGAAATATATTATAATTTATTGATTTATTATAATAGTAAATAGATTATATTATTTCCTAAGATTTTCCCGTAATTTATAATGTTATCTCAAATCCTCTACTTAACCTTGTTTCTTTAGAATCGCTAATCTCTAAACAAACGTTATATTTCGCACAATGTTACATACATACACATGCAATTATCTTTTAAAATAGTGATACTTTACACTAAAAAAAAAAAAAAAAAAAAAANNAAAAAAAAAACTTGTTTTAAATCTCTTAAACTTTGCTTCTCTAATTTTCCTCCGAATGCTGTCCACTTTAATATATATAGTGTATATATAAAAAAGAGTATATCTTTAGAAAGAAATCATATTATTTTAACAATATTATATACTTGATTATCAAAAGAAATTTATCTCATAAGAGTATTTCATAAGATAGAAATGTTTAGATGAAATATGAAATTTTATATACAGTTCCATATATCTGTTTTTTTATTTATCTTTAGAATTGTTGTTAATATTTTATAGTTTTATATTTGAGTCAATTAATATCATTAGTCAGAGTGCTGAAGGAATAAACAATAACAATAATTTTTTTCCGGTCTCATATCTCTCTCGAATCTCGCTTCTAACCTTTTAAATTTCCCTTGAAAGTCTTTCAAAATTTAAATATTCATGGAACTTTATATTTAAAACACTTTGCTCTTTTAGCACACCTTTCGATACGTATATGAATACAATTAATTTAAAAAAACAATTATCACGTTTTTCACACAAAATTCATAAAGATTTTCTATCATTTTTTTTTCTTTCTCGTGATAGATAATGATAGTCCTAACGAAACTTGAAATGACAGATGACGTATATGTGTGTATGCAATTGTGTTACCTAATTTAATATAGAAATTATATTATACGCGCACTAACATAATCATAAAAGACATCAAAAATTTCTCTTATTTATTTTCTTAATCGATAAAATTTCCGTTTTTGCTCCTAACTTACCAAACTTCTTTCAAACATTCTTCAATCCAAGTATATATGATGTCACACTACAGACATACACAGACACAAATACACATTTTACCCTCTAAATCTTTTTTAATCTTCCACTTTTCGATCACTTGCTCACCTCCTGCTTGATCAAGTCACTGCACAATAATGTGGATGTCTTCATGGCCCTCCCAACCTCGCACTCGGTAGTGCAGCCCTCGAGCAGCTTCGTGGTTGCTGATTAGAATGATCAGCGGAAAGACGCAAATTAGACCACGTGTCGTGACGTTTTTTTTTTTACGTCGTTGACTTCGTGGACGAGCAGAGCTACTAATTTAGCTCAAATAGGAAGTGAAGTTTTTTCGATTTCTGACAAATGTGCAAGAGTTACTAGCTGTCTCTGTGAACTTTATATCGCGACTGCCTGGAACGACGGCGCCTGTTCCCCACGAGAACAATTCTGGTGGTGGGAATGGAACTTGTACACGGTGGGGCAAAAGGAGGCCATGGAGGAGGCAATGGTATCAGTGACGGACTCGTTTCTTCGACTCGCCCGCGATTTTTCTAAATTGGTGCAAAAAATGGCGCTTTCCTACGAAGATATTTGACAGAATATTCTATTCTATGAAGTCGTTGCTCAGGTCAAATATCGAATTCCGATAGATTCAATTTTACAACTTTAAAGTAAACTCTTTTTTTAATCGATTATCTTCGGATTTTTGTGATGATATTTTGTCCTTTCCGGTTTTCCTCAGATTATCACGTTTTATTTTATATTATTTTGAGAATACACTATATGAAGTAATGTATTATATACATATATATATATGTAAATACTATAACATATGAATATATGTGCAGGTTATTTAATTAATATGATGATTAACGAGATGACTAAAACAAATTTAAACATTTGCAAGTACTTTATTCGTTGATTATTTACTTTTTTTATTATTATTCGAATTTTTTGTCTGTACAAATACATATTTTCGAAATTTACATTTTTATTGCAGAATTATAATATAGGTGAACATTTTATTTATCGAAATTAAAATTAAAATTCGGCAATTTAAATTTAATTTAAATTAGCTTTAATTGATTTAATTAAATAACTTATACACTTTTTTAATATATTTTAAAAATGTATCTTATTAAAGTATTTTTTAAATTA
>NW_021848510.1:414814-435437 GCF_003651465.1 Formica exsecta
ATAAAAAAATGTACGAAATTACTCTTATTATTATTTGATTGCTTATATGAATTTAATAAATATATTTAATTGAAAAGGAAATTTTTTAAATTATAAACTTCAGAATAATAATATTTAATAAAATTAAATATCGAATTTTTTACCTGCTTAATATAATAATCCTACTTAATAAAATATTTAATAAACTTAATGAAAATATTTTATTTCAGAAATATTTTATATTTAGAATTCTCTTATTCTTTTTATTTATGCTTTAATCGCATATTAATTTTCGATTAAATACATATGGATATCGTAAAATAAAGATCGCCCAGATATTAATGTCATGAGTCGGCACTGTAGTGAATCTGTTAGAGATGGAAAGGGACGCGCGTGGGGTGGCAATGATAGTAGAGAAAGAGGGGTGACTTTCCCCTTGCTGTTAAGATGGAGGCTCGTCTTTGCAAGGGCAAACGGGTCAAATGTTTTTTGAAAACGTTATTCCCTGAAATCATTGCATAAGTATGGTTGGTGTCAGTGTTAAATTGATTGACCAACCGACACTTAATATTCTTTTTGTTAATTATTCAACACGACAGGATCCATTATTTTCGTCTTTTGTATTGTTTTAATTATTTCAGAAAAAACCAAGTCTTTTATATAAAAAAAGAGAAGAGAAAGAGCTATATATAAGAGAAACACACACGGAAGAGAAACAGAAAAAGAAAAAGAAAAATCTTTTATATTTTGCATAGCACAAACAGTTTTAATAATTATAAAAATTAATTTATTTTAATCTTGAATTTATTATTTGATGAAATATTATCGCATTAAATTCGGAAATAATTAAATATTTAATTCATGTTTCGTTTTAAAATTTGTTTTATAGTAGTCTTGATGCAAGTATTATTTATAGCAGTCTTGATGCAAGTATTATATACAATTTTTGTATTAATCCAGATTGATCTGGTATATTCTTGTGAGTGAAAAATATTGCATTTAGGGCAAGTGTTAGTTTAGCAATATTAGATAACAGAGATATATTGAATTTAATTAATGATTTGTTTTCGAGGAATTTATCGAAGCTAATTGCATCAACATGATGAAATATGTTATGCGAGACAGAAACTGACTTAAACTTAAAGAATGATGCAACGTTTCAGAGCAGATTCGAATACGAGGGAGTGAAAGTCCAGTCGCGATTGGGTGGCTCCGGGGGCTCGCCCGTTCAATCCTTCGTTACTGATGTCACAGAGTTTCTTCAGTTAGAGAGACGGAATTGTGTCTCAAACTTTTCTGTTCTTTTTAATACCAACTTCTGTATTTTTCTTCCAAAGCTATATTTTTCATTTTTTCTCTTTTCTTTTTTTTTTAATATCTGTTACATTTTACAAACTTTACAATTTTCTTTTTTTATACAATCTTATTCTCTCCCTTTTCTGTCCCTATCCTATATCCTCTTAGCAGTTTTAGGAAATTGTAGTGTATACTATATATAGTATATATAGTATATAGTATATATATGAATATATATATTCAAAATAAATAATTAAAAATTACATAATTAATTAAATATTGTATTACAAAAATAATATTTTTTAGTTGTATCTTGTAATTATAATTTTTAATAATATTGAAAATTTTTTGAATTTTGAGATTATTGCGTACATCGTGCAATGCAACATTGCCACAATTTATACGTAGCGTTACGTTATCTGTGATTCTGCGAAAGGAATTACATGCTAACAATAAGACGTTAATCTTTTCCGGTTTTGTAGCTCTCTATCTGTCAATAAACATAAATCTGACTGATAAATAACGACCGATAAGATAGCTTAGTCACTGGTTATTGATGCAATTTAATTTCGCCATTTTTTGCATGTTGATTTAATTCTAAAGTATATTTCAAATAGAAGATTATATTATACAGATATGATAAGTATAATATCATATGATATCATAGATATAATATAGTATTAATCTGTGCTATTGTCTGTGCGTTTTTTTTTAATAACTCTCATTCATATCAATAATTTCTAGTAATAATTTATTTTAAGAGCAATTTGTTTTAAAACCCCGGGGTTTTGTTTATAAACATCGAAACGAACGAGACGGATGTTTCTTTTTTTTTTCTTATTTAACTCGCGCTCTTTGATGATAACCTTCGACAAAGCTATAATTGATAATCGACTCTGCGCAATGAGTACGATAACAACGACACTCAATTATATTGTTTATCTGACGGATTTATATTGGTTTCAAACGGAAACAGCCGGTTTTATATGCGTTTCGATACATCGTCCGACGAAGAACTTCGCATATACATATAATCTCTTATTTGTTTCTGCATTAATTATCTCGACGATGATCAAAGTCCGCATATCATATCACGAGACCCGATATCATCATTTCGTTAGGGTTATCATAATGATATATTCTTTAACTGCATCACGTATCAATTTTAGATGGTAATAGATCATAGTCGATATCTTTCTGCGACCCATCGAGAAAGAAGCTGCAGTTAAAGTGACGTTCGCGCTATCACATGTGCAGCTAACATATGATATACATACGGAGCGAACGCGCAGGCAGCATATGATATACATATGGGGAATCCAATTTATTAGCAAGATAAACATTATTCAGACTTAGGTATTTTAAGGATATACCTGCTCCGAAGAAAATGCGTATGCTCGAACATTCACGTACGCATTCCGAAACGGCTCTTATTTGTTTCTGCATTAATTATCTCGACGATGATCAAAGTCCGCATATCATTCAGATAAGATTGCCACGAGACCCGATATCATCATTTCGTTAGGGTTATCATAATGATATATTCTTTAACTGCATCACGTATCAATTTTAGATGGTAATAGATCATAGTCGATATCTTTCTGCGACCCATCGAGAAAGAAGCTGCAGTTAAAGTGACGTTCGCGCTATCACATGTGCAGCTAACATATGATATACATACGGAGCGAACGCGCAGGCAGCATATGATATACATATGGGGAATCCAATTTATTAGCAAGATAAACATTATTCAGACTTAGGTATTTTAAGGATATACCTGCTCCGAAGAAAATGCGTATGCTCGAACATTCACGTACGCATTCCGAAACGGCCCGAACGCTCACGTATACGTGACCCACTGCACATTCGCATCTTTAACGCGTCTTTAAAATCGAGAATACAGATTTTTATCCCGAATATGCATAATATCTGACTTGGAAATTATTAAGAAACATTATAGAAATTTTTTACACAAATTATTTTTACAGCTATTTACTGTAACGAAAAATCGCAATTATTTTGCAACTATTTTGCAAGAAATATAACAAAAAATTCATTTTGTAAAAGTCATTATTTTAACGTAATATGTGATACTTAGCTATCGCTATTGCTTTAAAAGAGCAAACTATGAAATTTTGGAAATTCGATATTTCATATGCAACGACCTAATATTTTAAATAATAATTTTTAGTAATTTAGTCTATTGTTGAACACCTCATACCTAATGTAACGAGAATACATTTTATAATGGAATATAATCGAAGCAGATGAAGACAAAATTCACAGCGAATGCTTTGGACACCGCGTGAAACAGGATCGTCGCGATGTTATATAATAGCTATCAGCAAAAAGCGCGATGTTGTTACACTCATTACTTATATGTGTTATGCACAGTAATATAAAGTACGTGACGTATGGCAATATAGACAATTGTTGATGCAACCAATGGTAGCAGCATCGAGTGACAGTGTCTCGATTAATCATGTGTGAACGTATAACGAATTAATCTTCTATATTCAAAAGAAAAAAAATGAAGATTTTTCCGAAATGAAAAAAGAAAATTGCATGATGACATTACAATGAGACATACTGAGAATTCTTTTTCACGCTTTCCGGCGGGCTAAAGGAGATAACATTCGTAACGCATGATTAATATTCAATGTTAATGACGTCATGCGACAGAAATGTGCACGTCAAATGCTTTATTATTATTTAGCAGCACACCGACTATTCTATATATATATATATATATATATATATATTTCGATTTAAAGTTATATTTTGTCATGTCAAGTATTACGCGTAAACATGCAAAACATGCTTTATATTTACTGATTCAAGCGGTATTCATCTATCGAAACGCTGCTCGCGACGACAAAAATATGCAGAAACAACGAACAGTTAGCTTAGAATATTCATGATTTTTTTTTCAAATTAATAACAAATTTCTTCCCATTTCAATTCACCATTTGATATACCATGTCTTTTAGAAAATGTGAATTTGGTTATAACAATCTTTTCTGCTTATTTTAAATAAGCCGGATTTTGGACCCTTGCTTTTTTGAAATATTTTATATAGATTAAATACTCTCGCATCATATTTTTCTAAGAAAATAAAATATATACATTATCTAAAAAGTTTAATAATATTTCTCTCTTCCTCTTTCTTTTAGAATAAGAAGCCAATTTCATAATCTTGATTTGATGAAATATAGGAAATTTAAATAAAAATGGAAAGTTTTAAAAATTAAAAATAATTTTATATTTAGAATGTTAAAGTGTGCATTAATATGCATTTTTTTATGTTAATTACTCTACACACATTATATCTAATTTAAAAATGAAAGAATAATGTTATATGGATTGTCCAACTTTTTACAATTTTATAAACTTAATTTTTAAAAATTGCAGAAATTTAGATAAAATAAGAACATATATTTTGTTAGAGAATGTACTAAATAAAAAATATTGGATTATCAGTAAACATTTACTTTATAAGAATATTCGATATAACTGAAATGATCAAAATCAATATTTCATATGCAATACTTAATAATATTTGATAATAATTTTTGATATTGTTATCTTTAATTTTCCAATACTTTCGATATCTTTCCATCCAATTAAATATTTTCTGTCATTAATTTTTTCTAAACAATTTAACCCACATAATCTAAGTAAAATATTAATAAGAATGGATTGCCTGTTTAGACACTTCCGGGGTGCACATTTCCACTTCGTTACTCTTGCAACAAGGTCTTCGGATGAGCACCGTAACTGGCTGGAATCATTGTGCTAGCTAGCTGACATATGAACAATCTTACATACACGTAAATAGAGATACATTTCTAAGAAATTTCTAATTTTGTTTTCAATGATTTTCCATTATATAAATTTGTATTATTTTCAATAATAATATTTTTATTTATTTCCAATTATTTTATGGAATATATATTGCATATTTCTAATTATATTTAATCAAAAAATATGAATGCTCTTTATTGTAAGATGTAATTATATATATACAATTATTAATAATTATACGAAAATTATATACCAAATTTGCTCCAAGTACATATCCATGTTCCATATTTACAAGAAGCAAACACTTTCTTTAAGGAATACAATTCTTAAGAAACGTTATAAATGAAATGATATAAAATGACATAAGTAATTACTGTAATGAAGTGTGTTAAAAGCGTACGGTTATTTTCAAAATAAACAAGCTATTTTTAGAAATCGATATTAAAGGCGAAAGAACAAATAAGATAGAAATAAAATATCTAACAATAAATAAGTATTTTCAAATCACTACGAGCCTTCAAACATTGATGTGTTTGTATGATACATCTATAATATATGATTCTGCTGTCAGCAATCATAAAATTTGCTCTCCGTAGCGGAACTAGTTTCAATCTTCACTATAGGTCTTCAGCCAAAAATGATTATGTAAAGATCCCTTCTATAGGTTTTAATTAAAGATTGATCACACAAATAAACACACACATTTAAAGTACATATATATAATTCATGTTTTTTATTTTCTCTATTTTATTTTTATATAATAATCTTACTGACATAAAGAGTACTGAGAATAAATTAAAGGGATGACTAGGCAAAATAAATCTTTTAAGAAAGAAAGAGAATTTTACATATATAGTTTAATATTTTCGTTTAATTAGAGTAGATTTAAAAATTTTAATATACAGGGTGTTCCCGGGTTAAATGGCCAAACTTGAAATATGAAAGGATCTTAAAACAAAAAAAAAAAAAAAATTTCCTTTGGAAGTATGCTCGCAAACGCTTCGTTCAAGAGATATTGACTTCTGAAGTTATGAACTATAGGAACGAATAATTTCGAAATGTTTCTTTTTATTTTTGTTTTGAAGATCGAAGGTCATTGACAGGCTTGTGTTTGCACTGTAAACAAAGCTCCGTACATTTGTATCAAATAATTGTTAGTTCGTTGAATGCTTTCGTGTAATAAACTAGTACAATCATGCCTCATACGTATTCGATTAGTGAATATGCCGATATAGTATATTTATATGGGTTTTGTGACGGAAATGCTAACGCTACAAAACATTTAATTATTAAATTTTGATTATTGTACAGCAATAAATAGAATAAACCTAGATTATTTCGAAATTATTCTTTCCTATAGTTCATAACTTCAGAAGTCAATATCTCTTGAACGAAGCGTTTGCGAGCATACTTCCAGAGGAAAATTTTTTTCTTGTTTTAAGGTGTTAAATTTATATTTCAAGTTTGGTCATTTAACCCGGGAACACCCTGTATATAAATTTTATATAAAATACTAATTTTTATTACATAATGATAGCCCATATGTACTTTTATTCGAACTCTCTATATAACATCATTAAATCAAAATAGCAATAAGAATTTCTATCTTCTAATTATCTAATTAATTTTGCAATCAATTCTTTCCGTGGACATACTATTTTTTTGCTATCTATTTTAGCTATCACATTGGATCTAAGAGACCTATTCGTCTTTATATGTACTTTTATGATGTCTATATATTTCAGATATCAACACTAATGAATAGGTATCGTAGTTTCGAATCTGTACTTATATGATAATAAAAGTAAAAACTTGCTGCCATAATTTCGTAAATAAATATTTCATTTATAAGAAATTAATGTCTTGATTCAGCACAGAAAAAATATTTTTAGATGGTACACAAACATGAAAAAAGAATGTTACAACTTTATGTGTAATAATTTGAGATATAACTATTAGAGAATTTTAATCTTGGTATTATTTAACAAAATTGTCAATGGAATATTTTAATATTAACATGGAAACACTGCAAGCAATCAGTATAGCTGATTTTAGAATGATAAAATTTTCAAGTACTGTTGTGTAAGAGCTGAACTGAAAATTTAAGTAATGTAACGGCTTAAAAAATTCTCGAATTTTTACATAGCGATGCCAATTTATAAAATTAAAATATACGTATCTGAATTTTTGCTCATTGACCCATGTGTGTAAACTAAGATTTTTGCAACAAGAAGAAATCCACAGTTATACGGCATAAACAAATAGAATATCTAAAAATTCCCTGACTAATGACGTCCAAATAATGATGCATTTTTTTCTCGTGACATTCTATCCAAAGAAAGAGAGAGAGAGAGACATGTGAATTACCTCGATCGTCGGACTTGGATGCAGATCCTCGTTTTCACATCTTCGCGATGTGTCTTTCTTACTGTAACACTTGCATAGCTTACTGAATAACGACCTGTTTTTTGTCTTCATTTCGATAGTTCACCTTGATACTTTGACCTTGACTTTTTCCACTATTTTACACTTTCCTAGTAAAACTGAATCCGCGACTAGTCTTTGCACGAATGATTGCACTGCCCGCTCATTGACTATCTGAGAGTGATATCAGGAGGCATCTGACCCTGAACAAATTCTTACGAAATAATTTTGGCCAGCACGTTATTAGCGCCATCTGAAAGTATTTTCCTTTCAAAGTATAGTACGTACACACACATACGAGAACGAAAAATCAATATGGCACTAGCCAAAGACAACCATATCGCCAAAAATTCTGGAATCGCAAATCATACATAAAAAAAGGGAATTATACATGAGAAATATTGTATTCATAATGGGAAAGATGCCATTTTCTTCGAAGGAATTAAAGATGTAGAGGAAGAAAAGATGTCGCGTTTCTAATTACGTTTCTGTGCGAAATCCGCTGTGAATTTTTCAGAAAATTGAAAAGATGTTCTTTTAAGGTTGTTTTACAGCTGAAATTTGCATCGCTTGAAAAATGCATTCGGAAAATTTTAATATCCCGCCATTTTGCCTCCGACAGGATCATTCTATGCCTGATTGTGAGTGTGTCTGAATAGACCTGCCATGTTCCAGCATGTAACTGGCTCGAAATTTAAATGTCTCGCAAAATGACAAATACATTATTACTCCAAAATTTAAATATTTTTTTTGTTTGTTATATAATACAATTGTATTTAACAATAAGAGATTAAAAAATGCTTTTTATTTACGTTTTTTTTCTTTGTATTTATGTCTTTCTTTATAAAGATAAGAAGCGGCTTAGCAATGAAATACTAAAGACATATTTAAGGATAGAACATATTTAAGGATAGAATAAACTAATTTTTAATTAGCGAGAGAAAAAAATGCGAATTTATACCACATCACGATTGAACATAAATGGTTCAATAAAATCGTATCTTTAATATGCCCTATAAACTATATCTTTACAACACCAATAAAGAGTACACGTATTTAAAAATAGGCATAGTTTATTTAGTGATATAATATTTTTGATTCTTATTGTGTTAGATAGTAGCAAGAATTTTGGATCAATTTAAAAAAAGCATAAAGGGTGTTTCAATATTTTCCTTTTATTCTCCGACTTAATTCTTCTTTTTTCATTTTGTATGATTGTTCATATGTAATATATACAAAAGAAAGCTGCTGTAACAACCTACATTAGGAATAACAAAAATATAAATTTTATATAAAAATATTTTAGAATGCAAAGATTATATATATGTATGTATATGTATGTGTGAAATTTATCCAAAATTCACAAATGAATGTAATCTAATACTTCTTGATTATAAATTTGTTTTCTCAAATCAGATTAGATAATGCGATCGGTTTCGCGATTTTTCTTCCAAGTGTTTTTTGCAGCACATTGACGGAAATCGCGTTTATTATTATTGCATTCTGTTTTATTTTTTTATTTTTTTCAAAATAAGGGATTCTGTTTTGTGTTATGACCATGCGAATAATTTTTCACACTGTTTTATAGAGTATTGAGAATCATTTGGATCCGTTTCATGAGGTCCGTTGTGTCTGTTAAGAGTTAGGGCGAATTAGTAATTTGCACAAAAACTCATGGTACTTATGCAACAAGGGTCAAGGATGCTAAGGGAGGGAGAGATCATCGACTCACCGATTGGTCAATGTGCTCCCATTTCTCCCCAACATAGTCCCAGGCTTGTTCGGTCATTGTTCGCGAGAAGAAAAAGAAAAAAAAATGATAAAAATACGGGAGCGAGATATGATAAATATCAATGGAGGTCGTGATTAGCGACAGGTAATCACGACTCTCTCGAGATCACTGCGGGCTTACATCACTTGCGCCGGTGTTGTTCACGGTCACAAATATAGCCAAGCTTGATCCTTGAATGTGTGTGTCTCGCTTCGAATGTGATTATGTAGATGCGCTTTCATCGCGTACGTGTTCTCTTAAAGTATTTTGGGCGAGAGCAGAAGTAGAGATGGGACTAAGCATCGCGCGAAATAGATTTCGAACCTACTAATAGAGTAGTTTAAACGTCTCGCGGTTACTTCGAGATACAAACGCAAAATAGAAGATAAATCCAACCAAATAATAACTTGTGATCATCCTGACGTCGACTCCGGTTCAAAGATTATTGATTGTTATTCATAAATTTCAGGACTCGAGTATTCAACAAGAGCAAAAGTCTTAGTTCAAGAATGCATGATGAGAGAATTCAGATTGTAGATGATGAAATCCAAGATCTGTTAGAGAGATGAAAGATCAATTTTAATGTACGCACTTATGAATCAGAATTCATTCCAGATTTCACAATTTCTGGATTTATACTTGCAAAGTAAAATAATCGAGTTGTTTTTTATTTTTAAAATAAGTGCCTGAGTTGATTGACATGAATTCTTGAATTCTTTTTTTTCTCTTTGAAAATTGGATATATATATTGAATTTTATTAAGTTTACAACAGTAAACGGTTTCAACAGAGAGTAAACGGAAGATCATTGTCATGTAATTAATAATAATTTGATAAGATAGAAAAGAGTTCAAATTTATTCAGGATTCTATTTAATTTTAAAATATTGCTTTTATTTCTTTCAAACATTCATAAAAAATTGACGAGTTTATCTTATATAGATTCAATTCTATTTAGAAATTTTGTCAATGTCCATTTCATATTACTAAATTGAATCAAAATCAATAATTGATTGTATTTCCTTGGGATTTCTTGCGTAGCTTCTAAACATTCCGTCATTTTGCTTATCGTTAAGATTTCGTATGAAGCTTTTTACTTATTATTATATTTCTTTAATACAAAAAAAATTTTCTATATTTTGAACTGTTTAATCGCGCGATTTGTTCGAGGCTTTGTCTGACGATGAGCTTTGATCATCGGACCAACACAACGTCAGGATGGCCGAGCGGTCTAAGGCGCTGCGTTCAGGTCGCAGTCCACTTCTGTGGGCGTGGGTTCGAATCCCACTTCTGACAAATCCTTTTGTCTCAAGAAATAAAACAATAATTTTTGAATATGATATACATGTATTTAAACATTTTACAAAAGAATAATATATAAGTATTATGCAATATATTATTATATCACTTCATGTTTGGAACCGATCGCTGCCAGCAAGTAAAGGAACAAATCTATTTTTCTCTTCCAAGAACTATTCTATAAATCTTCCGGATTGTTTGTATAGGGCAGCAATGATAACAGCCAGAATAAGAGCGAGTAATTTTCGACATCAAAGCTTAACTGTTACCAGATGTCATTTGCCAAATGGTCAGGTGTGACGTTCATAAATTCAGATGAAAAGACTCGCTCATTCAAAACATGAGTGAGTCTTGAAGTCAAGACATGACTAGTGTCGTAAAATAAAAGGAATAACAATATCGTATATTGAAATGTTAAGTGTAAAATATCTCATAAATATTTGACATAGGAAATTAATAAATGTTATATGGGAAAATATATATTTATTATGTGTAGCTTGTGTGTGTCATATGTATATATATATATAATAAAAATTATTTCTATTTAACGAAAAATTATTTCCCATATTAGAAGAAATCTCACACAATCTTTGAACTTTGAACTATACATTATTTATAGCAAACATATATATTGTATGAATGTAAGATACATCTCTATCTTTAACTGGACCTAATATAAATATATATAAAATATGTTCTATAAAAGGTTTTTAAACGCGCTATCATATACCGCGTATATGTGATATCATTGGCGCATGCGCGGCCTACATCAGAGGAAGAGTTGACAGTTGGTGTCACTAAGCACCCTAGGCCCTAGGCACTCAGTCGTCAACATGGCGGATAGCGACTTACTCGTTACAATCTCGGGCGCGGCGCTTTCGCTGCTATTCTTCGAGAATGTCCGCAGTGTCGGCAATCAGGTAAATTCGATCTTGTCATAACTTTTTAATAATCTTACGTGATCTGCCGATGAAAATTCTATCGTTGAAAAAATTAGACGCGCTTTTATTCTCTTATAACCTCTACACTCGGCGAAAATGACGTTTTGTAATCTTACAGATGGGCTTCCTTCTCGGGGAAGCGCTCGAATTTGTCGTCAAGACCTACACCGACTCTGACAATCAAGTGGAGACCGTCAAGATTCATATTAGTGAGTATAATTGCCTTGACGCTTTATGTCTACTTGTAAACAACGAAACAGATATGAGAAGTCAAGTGCAGAAAGTGCAAATCGAATTTATTTTAGAGCGATACAAGAAGTGCAGTTAAATAGGGTAGATGATAAATGTTTAAAAATATTCTCAGATTTCGATGAAAATATGTACTTGCTCGAATTCTTTTTATATATAAAATGAGATTTGTAAAATTGAAAAATTATTGTTTGGCATTGTAAAGAGAATAATGAATTATTAAAAAGTTAAGTTTTTAAGGTTAGAAAATCTATCACAGACTGAATAAATGCGCGGTTTTATATAATATATAATCGATATATTCTGAGATCATCTGGTTGAATTTACTTGAACGTATTTATCAAGACTGCTAAGATTTTCGTATAATTATATCATAAACTTTGAAATTATAGAAATTTTGTATTTTATTAATGCAATATATTGTGCACTAAAATTGAAATATAAAAGATTAATATAGATCTCTGCAAAGTGCTTGTGTATTTGTTTAAAACAATTATTATGTAAGTTAAACAAGGGATTATAAATTAAAATAATTATATATATTGGAATAATAATGGCAATAACAGTAATAATAATAATATTGACATTAAGTGTAATAATAAGGTATGAAAGTTTATCAAGTTTTACATTAAATTTATTTAGATAGATAATGCCATGTTTATTTTACTATCTGTATTGTCAGAGAGAATTGACTCATCTAAGAATTAATCTAAGAATCTAAGAATTAATTTGAGTAGAATATAGTTGAACCTAACAAACTTTCATGTCTTAAATATGACTATTATTATTATTATTATTATTAGTATTAGTATTATTACTCTTTTTATATTATTACTTTATAATTTATATTATTAAGCAATATTTATCATTTTCAGATGTGGAGGCTATTGTAACATGTCCTTTTCCTGATCTTATGCATGATAGCATTCATATCAACAAGGAGAAACTGAAGGATTTTGTGCATGATAAGAGCAAACAAGTAATTGGTTGTTTCCGTTTTCGCAGAAATACAACCAATTTGACTCTTACCTGTACAGATAAGCTTCTGCACAAACAGTTTGCCTCGCACTTCTCTGGTGGAAATGGCTGTAAGGAAGATTTCTTTCTTACTTGCCTTCTGAGTGCCTCTACTTCTGAAACATCTGGTACTCACAAGTTTCGCCATGTGTTCCTCAGGCGTAATAAGCGAGGGTAAGTATCATGTCAAGATTTGGGAATTAATCTTCTTTCACTTATAAATCAATTCTTTGCGATTTAAATCTTTTTATTTTGAATTATTGCTGATATGAAATCAATTACTTTTATTCATAGTAAATAAATATCTTCAAAGGTTATAATTATAAGAATTTTTACATAAATTCGTGTGTGCTCAAATGTATCATTATTTGATTTCAGAATAAATTGATTACATTTCTGCATGATCCTTTTTCTTTTTTGATTGGTGTAATACTATATTTAATCGTATTTATATTTATATGTAAAATATAAAATACCTCATAACTAAATTGGTATTTTTAATAAGCATATTCATATATTTCAAAAAAAAAAAATAATAATTTTGTCTTACGAGCGGTGAAAGTTTTTTTACATTGTTGTCTTACAATTTGTTTTATTATTGATTATTATAGAATATTTGAACCGATATCTTTAAAAATAAACAATCTGGGAGATGATGCATCCAGACACGATGGTTCAGATTATAAACCGACACCTGTTAGAAAGTCTACACGCACACCTGATGGCTTTACTGAACTAATAGAATCATTGAAGTGAGTAAACATTTATTAATGTAATAATTATTACATTATTGCATTTAATAATATACTTTGTCTCAAACTGTAAGAAATTATTTTTATAATCTCAATCTATTGATCTATCAATTAAATTATGTATGTATATTTATGTATTATATATTTACATACTGTAAATATATCTGTTTTCATAGTTTGAAATCTGGAGTTAAATATTGTAACATTTATTAATTAATTAATATTACATCTAATATTATCAATTCTTTTAATGGCTTTTTCTAAATATGGAATGTATATTGTGAATTGTTTATTTTATATATTTGATAACATTAAATATACAGTTTTAATGTCACAAACTCTTTGATTTTAAACTCAATGTTATACATGCACATTTCTTTATTTTCTGTTTCTACAAATTTATTGGTACTTAAAAAATCGTGAATGTTTTATAATAATAGAAGCTTATTTTCAGAAAAGAATTTTGTCGCTTTAATACGAGTATAATATATAATATTTGATTATCAAAAAATATATACTTCATATAAAAATGTTACATTAAATTAAAAAAAAATTTCAAAAGCGTTTTAACTTTAACATTAAAATATACAACAACAATTAAAAATATCAATTAGCAATTAGTTAGGTATGTATTCTTTATAGTTTGGATGTAGCGAGGATAGGTGGATTAGGCTCCGCTATGCTAATTCAAAGGGCTGCTGAACAACATTTGATGTCACTGATCCCGAAAGTGTGTGAATCCGATCTGGAGGTAGCCGAATTGGAGAGGCAAGTGCGCGAATTGAGAACCAAAGTCACAGTACAACAATCGGCCAAAAGGTCAAAAATCAATGGCGAAAACTGCAATAGAATCTCCAAGACAAGCAGGGAGAATTGCCTTTTGGAAAAAATCGATTCTTCGGCGAAAAATGAGATGAGAATCGGCGATGACGCGCGTCTCCAAAGAGAGGACATTCCGTCTTGCGTATGTTATCTTGAAAACTTGTTTATATATTAAATAATATAATATACGATATATTTCAGATAAACCACACTTCTTTTTATTTATTACAGATTTTCTTTGAAAATTTTTGTATTAATTTCTTCTTATCGAGTAAATTTTATGCAAATTCATTATCTTCTTCACAATTTTTAATAATTTTTGTTGTTAAACATTTCAGTGTAATCAAGTCTTAAATTAGGTTCTAAGATTGCGAATGATAAAAAAAAAAAAAAAAAAAATATTCAGATTAAAGAATTAGAAACATTAAACACACACACACACACACACACACACATGTATGTATGTATGTATGTATTACTCTCTAATTAGACTACCAATAATCGAACTCCCTGCCGCAATACCGCCGCCTGCATCGCTAAAAGCGCAGAAAAATCTCGCCGATTGGGACGCAGCAGTCCACAAGAAAGTAGTAACCAACATCAAGAAACACAAAACTCCTTCACCAATAGCAGGCGCTCCATTCCGGAAATTGCCACTGAATCTATTTGTCAAGAAGGCAGTGAGATAAGCCTAGGTAGAGGCAGGGGTAGCGGTCGGGGCAGTCACGAATTCACGCCGGGCATGAAGAAAATACGTCGTACTCCAGTCATACCTCACATGTATTCCTCTCGCGAAAGAAGCACCACACCAGAACAGGATTTTTCTGACGCAGAATGCCCTGCTACTGTCAAGTCTCCCGTTCTCAGGTGAGGGGCTAGAAGCAAACAAATTAAAAATTAAAAAAAATTTTTTTAATTTTAATTTTTTAGGAAAGAAAATTAAGAAGTAATTAAAGTAAAATCAAAAGAATAATATGTTTCTTTTTATTTAAGTTGACTATGAATTATTGATTTATAAAATAAAAGATTCCTATGAGAAAATTAACTATTTTACCAACAAAGACATCTCTTTAAATTTTAAATGAATAAAATATAAATAATAAAATTTTATTGATATAACAGATAATTGTTTATTTCAGTAATACTTAATTATACCTCATAGGTCCTACAACCAGGTAACAAAAAAGACAAATCTGGACAAGTGCAATTCATCAGTGGCATCATTGGATATTTGAGTGAAGAAATTAAACTCCAGAGAAATATATTGTTTTAACTTTTCTCTAACTTCAGACATTCAAAAATTTGAGGAAGATTTGAAAGAACCTGAAAAAATAAAAAAAAAAAAAGGAAATTCTAATGTCGTACAAAGCACATGATTGAAGGAATTCGAAAAAAATTTGAGAGAATCTAAAAAAGAAAAAAAAAAGAGAGAGAAGTCTCATAGTTAAAAAGGATCAAAAGACATCTCTGGAGACGTTAATGTCCCTGATCTTTAAGAGGGGAATATGTTTATTGTAAGAGGTTAAAAACAATTTTTGTATCAATTATTCTATTTATAGGTGCCTTAAATTCTGCAAACACATTCGAGAAAATTTGATTAAGGCTTCGACAAAAGATTAATTATATGTTTTGTTTCTTATTTTACGTTTGTCACTTAATTCAGTTTGTTTATTGTGCCATTGAGTTTCTATACAAAGTAAATATATTTTGCTATAAAATAACATGTGTAAAGTTTTTAGTTAACACACTGAAAATACTTTGTAAATAAAAATAAACTGCAAAATGATGGTTATTGTATTTTGTATTATATAAAATAATTAATAATTTAATTTAATAATTTATATAATTAATATCAGTTAACTATATCTGGCTGCACCATATATACCTAACTAGAATTGAGAATACTAATAAAGGTAAATGAAATTTTTTTAAAGTGGATTATTTTTAAAGTGTGTGTGAAGTTTTCGTTAATTTATGACTTTTTATAGTGATTAATGCTCCTGATTCCTCACTTGAAAAAGAACAAAAAAGTTTACATTATTTTTCGTTTCTAGCATCATAATTTAATATAGTCACAGTGAAGAAATAGAAATCTTATAATACAAAAATAAGAAATTTAAATACAATATGTATTATATTATAATTAGTACTAGTATATCAATTGAAATGCATTTTTATTTCATTTTGTTAGAAATTTTACGAAAGTATATTAAGGATTAAAATATCGTAAAAAAATAATGGAAATTAGAAAAGAAAATGTAAGGATATAACATAAATATCACAAATTCAAATACTTCTAAAGAGATCTAAAGAATGACATGGTGCCAATCAAAAATTTTTATTTGAGGAACGCAATTTTAGAATATATCTGCAAAATTGCTTGGTACCCCGGTGACTTCCCAGATAGTAGCTGCCAGTCTTCGGGAATGTTCCAGAACGCAAGTCGAGGTGGTCAATCCTAAATGCACGCAATATAGTTCGTAGATCCGAACCTTGCTCGGTGAAAGTTTGGGAAAACATGTCTCGGTTAGTTTTCTATGCAGAAAAAGAATGATTTAGAATATTTAGATATTTGTGACCCTTTCATGGTACTATATTATTTTATAATATTTCATCAGTGTTTATATTTTAGGAAACGATTTCTTCATTAATAACAAAAAATTTGTGTTGTGTAAAATATAATTTAAAAAAAAATATATATTACATATTCTTTAAATATTCTTTCTGTACAGGTATTGATACTAAATAGGAAAAAATTTTACATTTTGATTAATATATATTTATTAATAGAACAATCTATTTCTCTTTTTTTATTGTTATTATATTTTCTAATATGCATATTAAAAGTAAAAAATATTAAAGTTTTTGTACATTTGATAATTATTCTGTTAGCACAAAATGCAACAAAAGATATATTTTTAATGCCAGATTTAAGCAATTATAACATTGTTATAAATTATATAGAAAAAAGAACTCTGTTATGGCAAAAGAGAAATATTTAATTCAAAAGAAGTAACTAAAAATATTACCTGTAATAATCTCCACAAAGTATACCAGGCACTGGAAAATTTTTCATTATATAATTGAGATAGACTTTACATTTCGGCGGTGAACAGCTCTGAAAAAGTATGAAAAAAATATGTACTTATGTACATAATGTAATTATATATAAAAATAAATAAATAGAACTTTTCACATACAGAATTATCCTCAAACCATAGAAAGTAGGAATAATTGAATGTGGTATCTTTCCACATAACTGATAAATGACCCTCTTGTAAATGCATTCTACTTTGCTCGACCATGTTCCAAATCTAAAAAGAAAAAAAAATAGATTTCTATATATAAACATTTTATTTATATTTATATCAAAATTTCTAAATCACTGCACGAATCTTATTCGGCATAGTCCAGGCTCATACAGAAATCCTGTATTTATATTATGCTATTTCCTGTGTTTTGTTTTTCAGCAAATAGTTAGATGATAGTAGATGTTAACTTTTTTAAATATATCTGTTACATCAAATATCTCTGTAATCAATGCTATCTAATCTGTACTGATTTAACTAAATTTCAAATTAATTTAATTGATTTCGTATTAAGATTGATAATTTTCAGGTTTTTACACTTTATATACATATATAAGTAATCAATAGGACTCACTTTTTTCATTGTGAGAGCAAGTGTCTCTGTACTCGTGAAATCTAATGTGGGTGCAACGAGTCTATGAGTTGTCCTGTCGATGTAGATGAAGTGTACTAGACCCGGAAATTCTTCAAGATACTTATTGATAGTTAGGGAAGTTCTTGAAAAATATGTAGCATTAAGGAGATATATTAAATAAAAAATGTTTGTATATTATCGGGTTTTTGCATATGTGATTTTTATATTAAACATTTTCAAATAATTTCTGAAAGAATAAAATATATGTAATTGAAAAATTTTAATAACTTTTTTGTCATTTTTTTTTAAATAAGGAGCCATTTTTATATATTTTTAATTTGATTTTGATTGAATGTATAAAAAAAGAAAGTTGGATATATATATATTATTATTTTTAAGTAGTTATATTATTATTTAATAGTTATTTTATTATATTTGTTTTTCAAACATATCAGGAGAAGTTTACTTTGTAAATTTCATAAAATATTGATAAATTAAAATTTTTTATATCGGCATTTTATAAATAATGATTCAATAAACTTTACTATTCAATAAACATTTTTTAGATAAAAGTAACACAATCATAATTACGTTATTCAAATTTTTTAGAAAAGGATATGATCCTAATGTGAAGTTCTTCAGGGCTTTAACTTTCAGAAAATCGCTGAAATCATTTAGCTTCTGTCTTACGAGTCTACCAACTGTCGTCAGAACATCGATTCCTTGTTTTAGAAAATTCCTATCAAAACAGGTCAAACGTAATAATTCTTTTAGAGTTTCCAGGAAACCGGAAATATTGGCCTCAATCTGTAGAACCACTTCGAGATCTCTGGAGCGCAATAGGTCGCTATACTTTTTTCGAACAAAGTCCCACTTAGTTTGCAATCTCTTCTGACACATATCGACATCATTACTGACAGTAGAACGATTTTTTTTAATTCCTTCCAGCACTTTTCTTATCGCTATATCGAGGTTCTCAAAAGCAGGCTTTAATTCGTCGATGTCTCGTTGAAATTGCAGATTGTTTATCAGATTTAAATAATGGAAGCTGTCACATAATCCTGAAGAAATGGAAAGATTTGTGGCTTCTACGATTGTTATCAAATTGATAGAGTCTGATAATTCGAAGATGTGAACTGCATTAGCTGTGTAGTTGTGTTGGCAGCCAAGAAGGAGCAAACGACTATAAAGGTCATCATCAGTCAAGGACGAAAGGCCTTCGTTTACGGAAGAGTCTCTGGAACCTCCTACAATAGATAAAAGATGATTATAATCTATCTAAATTAAATTTATTTCTTATTCACTTCGAGTTTTTTATTATGTTAGATGAAGAAATATATTCATTAGCAAAAACAAGTAATGTGCTGTAAGAACCTACGAAAGAGATTAGTGATATCCTCTGAGGTAGGAGTAGCCAGTTTAGCTCCAAAGTTTAATTTTGTTTCATCGCTTTTGGAAGCACTACTCTCTGGTAACAGAATATCACTGTCATCATCATTACTTTCACTATCATCATTACCCTCCAATCGATCATGCTTTCGTTTATTATTTATCACCCAGCACAGTAGTATCATCAACAAAATATCCGAAGCGTACAAATCATGAGCGTTCTTGCTGGAATACAGTGACAAAAACTTAGAACCCACTAAGAGTAGTACATGTAGATTGCTAAATTCGGGCTGCGAACTCTTCAGCTTGTCACAGGCATCATGCAGCACCTTGAGGACTGAGGAAGCTACTTCTGCATTCACAGACAACTGTTCCACCGCTTCCGTAAGTACACTCTGTTCGCAATTTCTTAAATTAGACCATGCATCCAGTAAAGAAGATACCAGACACACCTGCTGCCAATTGGTCTTCAATCTGCAAAGAAGGAAGCAATTAATTAGTTAAATGTGTTAATTGAAGATTAAATGCAAAAATTGCTATTATTATGATGTGACTATTATCATGACTATTCTATTAATCACAGCAACCATTTATTATAGCCTGGTTGCAATACACAATGCGAGCTAAGCATTGCGCACTTTTAATTTTAAATATAGTTTATTTGCTAAATTTTCTTCTTGATAAGAAATTATGAAAAGCTACTGTCATTGTAATATCTTAATACACTTGCCACTAACTCCTACAATCTCTTATATTCTTTTTAGATTTATGTCATTTATTTTTATTATATACTACTAACTACATGTTAACTACATACTAACATTGCAATATCAGGACCACACACATGCCGTACAATGGATACACATACTCCCAGCGTGCGTCTCATGAGCTCTATTTCTTTCATGGCAATATATATGAAGGTATAGCCAATATATTCATCGAATACCATGTTGGTTCCATCTTCGAATTTCATAGAGGTATAGGAGTTTCCAAATTGTGAAGCCATTACATGCTGAGAGGTAACGATAGGCGAAAACAGCTGCATTATGATATTGCGATTCAGTATGGAATTTTCTATATCTCTGGTATCCTACAAGAAGTATTTATAATTACTTATTAATGAATTACAATCAACAATTTGTTTATTATGTTAGAATTCTATTTTTTTCATATCTAAATATTGCAATAACTTTTTAATAAATTTTCTGTTCTCTTTCCC
>NW_021848510.1:435456-472162 GCF_003651465.1 Formica exsecta
TTTCCCTTCTTCAAGAATATCTAAAAGTATATTGTATACAACTTTGACAAGTGTTCTTCATAAAGTTAATCATCTTATTGTTATCAAATCTTACCTTATCATCATCAAGCAATCCTTGCATCCTTGCCAGCTTCAAGATGTGACTCGCGAATTTTTTATTGCATTTTGCAAACAATACATCATTCAAGTGATCGAATATCAATATACCTTTCATTTCGTTTACAGTTTCACACGTCTACTCTTGTTTACAATATAACATATGATTGTCAAATCTCTACCACGTAAACAGAGCTACTATTTTCATTGGATTTCCTGTTCTTATTGATTATGCAGACACTATTGTTTATTGATTATTGTTTATCTCACGACTTCTTTCGGCAAGACAGACTATGGAGACTATCAGAGAATACTTCTCTGAAACGAAATCAAGTCTTATTGGCCAGTTGAAAATGAGGCCCTTTGATTGGTCAATCGCGCTGATTACCCTAGGTTATCCTAGACACCGATCGATATGAGTGATCGTGTCCAATCGCACGGTGTCCAAATAAACCTCTCTCATTATTTAGCTTCCAACGGGTAAAAACATTCTTACCATTTATCGGTATCGTGCTGTTTGTCAATAGTTGCGAAGTGTTTTCTCGAAGCGCTGTAGTCGCATTAGTTTACATCATGGTTGCCCTACGATCGCTCGCAGTTGTCAACGCCGATCAATTTGCATAATGTCCAATAAAGTGAGTACGTCAAAAACTTGGAAATTAGCGAAATTATCGAGTTGTATACTACATTCTCAATCATAACGGGAAATATGAAAAATGCATTTTTTTTTGTCCGTTTTTAATTAATCGCGATTGCGCGAGTTTGACATTTTACAATCAAGGCTCCTTCGCACATACGTCAACCTCGAAACTATTGACATTTCTTACTACGTGAATGTCGGTAGAACGTCATTACAATAAGGCGAAATATAGATTTTGTATTTACTGCCATCACTATGCACATCTTTCATCAACTATAGAACGCATGACTCATTGTTTTGACATTTTATTCATAAGCATCAATAATATAAAAATTAGATGTAGAAGAAGATAGAAACTAATGTCTAAAAATTTATGTCGTTTCTACAACAATTCTTTTCACATTTCGTTTTTTACAAATATAAAAGAAATATACACATATAAAAATGTGCATATATCTATTTTTGAAACAAAAATAAAATTTTTTTTTTTTCTAGAATGTAAAGCCTAAATAAATCATAATTCATAGTTAAATCATTGTTATTATATATAAAATGTTATCGCAAAAAAAAACATTGTATATGCTTATCAAGTTTTACTTTATATTTTAACCAAATTTTTTTTATACATATATTTTCATATTGATAATATTTCTTTATTTCTTTTTAGGGAGCTACTAAGAAAACTGAACTTAAAGATGAAGTTAAAACACGTACGCGGTCAAGATCTAAAGTTCTATCAAGCAAGGAAGGCGATGCAGAAACGTCGAAAAAATTGGAATCTAATCTTCCAAGAAAATCTCAAACCATTGAGCATAGAGGAGATGGGGACAAATCAAAACTGTTACAGAATTCCATAACAAATAGAACACGATCAACTAGAAATATTAGTAAGCCATCTATTGGATCTTCTCAGATTAAGACTATCAAGCAAAGTTCTTCGTCCTCAACATTGAAATCTAGTCCACATAATGCTTCATCTAGTCACTTGTTAACAAAAAAGAATATAAATTCCAAGACAAAATCTGAAAATGCTATTAAATTGAACGACGATAGTACGATCAAGAAGAGGAAATCTAGAGAGCAAACGGGATATTCAGAAAAAAGAGGCGTTAGTACAGTATATATGTCAAAGCCAATTGCAAACAAGCTTAATATTAAGTCTAAGGAGAAGACTGTATATCGAACATCGAGAGATAAGGAAAAATTGCAAGATTCTTCTGTATTTGGTCAAGCTAAATCACAACTGTCATCCAGAGAGCGTAGGAAATCCAGAACACTAAGTCCCAGTGAAGTAAGAATGCTGCATAGTGCTGTAAAGAGACCGGAGATAGCAGAAAAAATAGAGCAGAAGAAAAATATCACAACAGATCCACCTGATCATCCTGATGCACAAGCAGATTCGGATCAGGCAGACTATGATTACGAGGACGATTTTGAGGTAAAAAAGGAAAAAAGAATTGTATATAAGAATTATAATTTTAATAAGCTCTTAAAATTGCACACATATTAACTTATTTAAAAAATTTGAAGATACTTGAAACTGAGTCGAGAATCTAAAATTATGGTACTCCTTCTAGGATTATGAATCGGACTTTCAAGAATGCACCGACAGCGATCCTTCCTTAATTAGCGAAAAGTCAGATAGCAGTGGAAGTAATTCCCATCTAGAACCTATCGAACTGCGTTCCCGAGAAAAGGTACTATTCAATATACTATATCTATATATTAAAATATATATATATTTTTAAAAAAATATATTGCAGAAGAGCACGGAACATATGAAAGTCGAAGAGGAACGTATGCTCGATTCGGGACACTACGATCTCGCGGAAGCGAGAAAACGGGCGGCACGGGTAGAATCTATGCTCGTAAATCAATCCAACACGCCGCCGTTACCTGAATTAAGAGAGCCAATTGGCAAAACATTTAGGTTTGTGATAACTAAAATCAAATATCAAGACAAATAAATGAATATTTATATGCAAGTTTGTTATTATTTGCTTCTTATTGTCTGACTGTTACATTTTTATGTAGCATTTTGTTGCATGTTTTTCTAAGCTGTTGTGTTTTGAGAAAAATAAAAACGTGTGGTCAATTTAACGCATTCGCATTTATTTTTGGAACAGTGATGACAGACCGGTGGAAAATAAATCTTTGCCGTCATCTACCGATGAAGGTTTCGAGGATAGTCGCTCCGGGGATTTTATTAGATCTCCGCCATTGTCGCAAATACCATTTATCGATTTTCGTAAATCGAAAGAAAACCAAAGCGAAGAGGTAATACACTTTCATAAGAATATATCGTACAATTTATTGTGTACTTTTTTAAATTCTGACAAGTTTGTCCTTTTTTTGCAGAATTTACGAAAACTTCGAAGCAGAGGCGAGGAATTATTGGAAATGATAAAACTGGATTTTATGGAATGGTCGCTCTTAGAGTGCAGCCCCATACCTTACGATGAATTTATAAGAAATTACGGAAAACTAAATACTCAACAAGTATGTAATGCATTGTATCATGATTGTGTGATAGTTTGTAACATACTATATTTTACCAGGTGTGTACTCAAACTGGCGACGATAATATGGACATCGAGATACAAACGGACGAAGTACACAGTAAGAATAAATGGACTCAATTCCCTGTAACATGTAGAAAAGAATTACGTGACAAACGGGATATAAACTTATTTAGAATGGTATTAATTTATTCTCTGCTATTTAGAGAACTTGATATAAATTTAACAAAACAGAATTATTATTCTAAATTTTTTATTAAACTTTACAGGAACAAAATGGTGTCGGAAACGATTTGGATGAGCCGGACGATATAAATTTTTTATTACGGCCATCATATGATGTATTACAGTTGAATGATTTTCTTAATCGCGCGGGCACAGTCGTGTTATCCTTACTGGAAGAGAAAGAACACGGTGGTACCGTTTTTCAAAACAATGTAGACGGATTATCGTTTAGTGATGGTTTCGTGAAGCTCTCTGTAGATTCAGTGACATTTTTAGCTACCAGGCCAGTTAAGATTATACACTATTCAAACATCTCAAATAAGATTCTGCTCACTATACACGCTCCCGTAGAAGAGGTAAGTGAGACTATTATACTATTCACAGTGGTTTAAAATAATTTAAAACAACAAATTTTTTTCTTTTACAGGAGATAGAAACCATAAGTAGACAGGATTACATCACCGATTGTTGCATTGGATGCGTTTGGAACATTTCCGAACCTTCAATGCCGAAGAAATTATTCTATTCGCAAAGCTCCATTACCGCTTGTTGTTTTCATTTAACGAATTGCGACATAGTGTTCGCCGGACTCGAGGATGGGTACGCGACTTGAATCTTTTTCTAAGCTTTTACATTTCTTTGTATTAATTTAAAAATGAAAAAATGAAAATAGATCACTGAGCCTCTGGGATCTGAAGGATGATGAGATGTGGCATCAGAAAATTACTGATAAAGCTAACGAGTTGGATTGGGTGATAAGAACCCCCACTTATACAACAACAGGAATTACGGAGTTAGATGCACACACGTCGCAAGTTGTTGCGATACGTGTGCAATCAAAAATCGAGACTATTTCTGCCAAAGAAAGAAGCAACAAGTTTGTTCCTATTCAGGTTACTACTCCGTCATTGATCGCAGTTTTAACATGTCGCTATTAGAAAATGTAGTTCTACTAATTCTTGCTTGTTCTTAACAAATTTAACAGATATGTAGTTTAGACGAGGATGGTTATCTTATAATATGGAGTATTGTACACAATATGGGTATAAATATCGATGATTTGGGACTCTCTCACTGGGGTAACATAAGGCTTGTAAAGAATCAGAAAATGTCTTTAACAGAAAGAAACAAGGAGATGTAAATATAATAGATATGCAAATCTCTTTCGCTATATGTACCCAAAATTTTTAACTATCCGACTTTCTTTTAGAATGAATACATTTATCGATATGCAAGTGGATAGCGCAAATACAAATAATATTTATGTCGTAACTAACAACACTAATGTTTTGCATGCTACTTGCATCGGTAACAAAACTAATCCATTAATGTACAAACCAACTGAAATAAGTGAGTCGTAGTTTTGTTATTGCATCGAAAAACATCATAATGAAATTATCAATTACATAATTAAATAATAATTATAGGTGAATGTGGTAGTTCAACTTGCATCGATGTCTGTCCTTTTAGTCAATCATTTTTCTGGGTAAGACTTCTTTTGCTATTTATAGTTTTAAAAGTTTATTTGATTCCTATCAATCTCATCTTTATGTCGATTAGATCGGTTGTAATGACGGAACGATTCGACTTCATTACTTGAATACGGAGAGACCGATCGTACAACTGAAAAATGAACAATGTATAGATAAAATTAAAATTTTGCAATGGTCAAAGACGAAACCGCTGACTATATACATCCTGGACAATAATTCTCGGTAAGTTCTTTTCACAAATAAAAAAGAACAGGCATTGCAAATGAACGAATCAGATGGTGCGATAAATGAAAACTAAAAATCCAACAGAATTCATGTATGGGACTTGAGTAAGAGTGACACCGGCCCTGTACATACGTTGTCTATGCAAAAGGAGGGAAGTATAAGCAGCATGCAGCTATCCTCTTGCATAATGGATCAAGATATGATGAATCAATACTTGGTGAGTTTAAACAGATAGAGTTCATACTCGAAAGAGATTTCTATGCATTTTACATTTTGAAATGTCTTTTCAGGCCTTTGGCACCGAATCTGGTAATGTAGAGGTACACAAACTGAAAAAAGACTTCTACTATTCGAAAAAAGAAGAATTTTTACAAGAATTCAACGTGTTTTCGCGATACGTTTCGGTTCCATAAATAAAAACAAATATGGACTCGTGAAAGGAGAATTATATAGAAGGACACTAATAGAAGAGAAAGATCGCTTAGAATTACAATTATTATTAATACTTTTGAAGAATTGGATAGATTCATGGATTTTATACTTCCAATATATACGTGCGCTTAAAATGTAGATGATATAGATATTAGATATTCGGTAAGTATCATTTCAATACAAGTTGAAATTATTTCGCATTTTTAATATTTCGATATTTTTAACTTAACAAGGGACAATCTCGCATATTTCCGAATTAATTATACAAGACAGTATGTACTAGTAATCATTAGTAATTTCTGATGAAATTAAACTTTTCTAATGTGTGCATTGAAGCACGTTTGAAAACAATTAGAATTTTGTACACTCTACAGAGACTAGTTGAATAACGAGTGAGATTTTTGCACATGTATCTTTCTTTATCGCAATTCCATCCAGAGAAAATAAATACCGTCCAGTGTAGATAATAGTATTTATAACACATTTATATACATATATATATATATACATTTATTTAGTATTGTACAAAAAATTTTTTTTCTAGAATGTAAAGCCTAAATAAATCATAATTCATAGTTAAATCATTGTTATTATATATAAAATGTTATCGCAAAAAAAAACATTGTATATGCTTATCAAGTTTTACTTTATATTTTAACCAAATTTTTTTTATACATATATTTTCATATTGATAATATTTCTTTATTTCTTTTTAGGGAGCTACTAAGAAAACTGAACTTAAAGATGAAGTTAAAACACGTACGCGGTCAAGATCTAAAGTTCTATCAAGCAAGGAAGGCGATGCAGAAACGTCGAAAAAATTGGAATCTAATCTTCCAAGAAAATCTCAAACCATTGAGCATAGAGGAGATGGGGACAAATCAAAACTGTTACAGAATTCCATAACAAATAGAACACGATCAACTAGAAATATTAGTAAGCCATCTATTGGATCTTCTCAGATTAAGACTATCAAGCAAAGTTCTTCGTCCTCAACATTGAAATCTAGTCCACATAATGCTTCATCTAGTCACTTGTTAACAAAAAAGAATATAAATTCCAAGACAAAATCTGAAAATGCTATTAAATTGAACGACGATAGTACGATCAAGAAGAGGAAATCTAGAGAGCAAACGGGATATTCAGAAAAAAGAGGCGTTAGTACAGTATATATGTCAAAGCCAATTGCAAACAAGCTTAATATTAAGTCTAAGGAGAAGACTGTATATCGAACATCGAGAGATAAGGAAAAATTGCAAGATTTTTCTGTATTTGGTCAAGCTAAATCACAACTGTCATCCAGAGAGCGTAGGAAATCCAGAACACTAAGTCCCAGTGAAGTAAGAATGCTGCATAGTGCTGTAAAGAGACCGGAGATAGCAGAAAAAATAGAGCAGAAGAAAAATATCACAACAGATCCACCTGATCATCCTGATGCACAAGCAGATTCGGATCAGGCAGACTATGATTACGAGGACGATTTTGAGGTAAAAAAGGAAAAAAGAATTGTATATAAGAATTATAATTTTAATAAGCTCTTAAAATTGCACACATATTAACTTATTTAAAAAATTTGAAGATACTTGAAACTGAGTCGAGAATCTAAAATTATGGTACTCCTTCTAGGATTATGAATCGGACTTTCAAGAATGCACCGACAGCGATCCTTCCTTAATTAGCGAAAAGTCAGATAGCAGTGGAAGTAATTCCCATCTAGAACCTATCGAACTGCGTTCCCGAGAAAAGGTACTATTCAATATACTATATCTATATATTAAAATATATATATATTTTTAAAAAAATATATTGCAGAAGAGCACGGAACATATGAAAGTCGAAGAGGAACGTATGCTCGATTCGGGACACTACGATCTCGCGGAAGCGAGAAAACGGGCGGCACGGGTAGAATCTATGCTCGTAAATCAATCCAACACGCCGCCGTTACCTGAATTAAGAGAGCCAATTGGCAAAACATTTAGGTTTGTGATAACTAAAATCAAATATCAAGACAAATAAATGAATATTTATATGCAAGTTTGTTATTATTTGCTTCTTATTGTCTGACTGTTACATTTTTATGTAGCATTTTGTTGCATGTTTTTCTAAGCTGTTGTGTTTTGAGAAAAATAAAAACGTGTGGTCAATTTAACGCATTCGCATTTATTTTTGGAACAGTGATGACAGACCGGTGGAAAATAAATCTTTGCCGTCATCTACCGATGAAGGTTTCGAGGATAGTCGCTCCGGGGATTTTATTAGATCTCCGCCATTGTCGCAAATACCATTTATCGATTTTCGTAAATCGAAAGAAAACCAAAGCGAAGAGGTAATACACTTTCATAAGAATATATCGTACAATTTATTGTGTACTTTTTTAAATTCTGACAAGTTTGTCCTTTTTTTGCAGAATTTACGAAAACTTCGAAGCAGAGGCGAGGAATTATTGGAAATGATAAAACTGGATTTTATGGAATGGTCGCTCTTAGAGTGCAGCCCCATACCTTACGATGAATTTATAAGAAATTACGGAAAACTAAATACTCAACAAGTATGTAATGCATTGTATCATGATTGTGTGATAGTTTGTAACATACTATATTTTACCAGGTGTGTACTCAAACTGGCGACGATAATATGGACATCGAGATACAAACGGACGAAGTACACAGTAAGAATAAATGGACTCAATTCCCTGTAACATGTAGAAAAGAATTACGTGACAAACGGGATATAAACTTATTTAGAATGGTATTAATTTATTCTCTGCTATTTAGAGAACTTGATATAAATTTAACAAAACAGAATTATTATTCTAAATTTTTTATTAAACTTTACAGGAACAAAATGGTGTCGGAAACGATTTGGATGAGCCGGACGATATAAATTTTTTATTACGGCCATCATATGATGTATTACAGTTGAATGATTTTCTTAATCGCGCGGGCACAGTCGTGTTATCCTTACTGGAAGAGAAAGAACACGGTGGTACCGTTTTTCAAAACAATGTAGACGGATTATCGTTTAGTGATGGTTTCGTGAAGCTCTCTGTAGATTCAGTGACATTTTTAGCTACCAGGCCAGTTAAGATTATACACTATTCAAACATCTCAAATAAGATTCTGCTCACTATACACGCTCCCGTAGAAGAGGTAAGTGAGACTATTATACTATTCACAGTGGTTTAAAATAATTTAAAACAACAAATTTTTTTCTTTTACAGGAGATAGAAACCATAAGTAGACAGGATTACATCACCGATTGTTGCATTGGATGCGTTTGGAACATTTCCGAACCTTCAATGCCGAAGAAATTATTCTATTCGCAAAGCTCCATTACCGCTTGTTGTTTTCATTTAACGAATTGCGACATAGTGTTCGCCGGACTCGAGGATGGGTACGCGACTTGAATCTTTTTCTAAGCTTTTACATTTCTTTGTATTAATTTAAAAATGAAAAAATGAAAATAGATCACTGAGCCTCTGGGATCTGAAGGATGATGAGATGTGGCATCAGAAAATTACTGATAAAGCTAACGAGTTGGATTGGGTGATAAGAACCCCCACTTATACAACAACAGGAATTACGGAGTTAGATGCACACACGTCGCAAGTTGTTGCGATACGTGTGCAATCAAAAATCGAGACTATTTCTGCCAAAGAAAGAAGCAACAAGTTTGTTCCTATTCAGGTTACTACTCCGTCATTGATCGCAGTTTTAACATGTCGCTATTAGAAAATGTAGTTCTACTAATTCTTGCTTGTTCTTAACAAATTTAACAGATATGTAGTTTAGACGAGGATGGTTATCTTATAATATGGAGTATTGTACACAATATGGGTATAAATATCGATGATTTGGGACTCTCTCACTGGGGTAACATAAGGCTTGTAAAGAATCAGAAAATGTCTTTAACAGAAAGAAACAAGGAGATGTAAATATAATAGATATGCAAATCTCTTTCGCTATATGTACCCAAAATTTTTAACTATCCGACTTTCTTTTAGAATGAATACATTTATCGATATGCAAGTGGATAGCGCAAATACAAATAATATTTATGTCGTAACTAACAACACTAATGTTTTGCATGCTACTTGCATCGGTAACAAAACTAATCCATTAATGTACAAACCAACTGAAATAAGTGAGTCGTAGTTTTGTTATTGCATCGAAAAACATCATAATGAAATTATCAATTACATAATTAAATAATAATTATAGGTGAATGTGGTAGTTCAACTTGCATCGATGTCTGTCCTTTTAGTCAATCATTTTTCTGGGTAAGACTTCTTTTGCTATTTATAGTTTTAAAAGTTTATTTGATTCCTATCAATCTCATCTTTATGTCGATTAGATCGGTTGTAATGACGGAACGATTCGACTTCATTACTTGAATACGGAGAGACCGATCGTACAACTGAAAAATGAACAATGTATAGATAAAATTAAAATTTTGCAATGGTCAAAGACGAAACCGCTGACTATATACATCCTGGACAATAATTCTCGGTAAGTTCTTTTCACAAATAAAAAAGAACAGGCATTGCAAATGAACGAATCAGATGGTGCGATAAATGAAAACTAAAAATCCAACAGAATTCATGTATGGGACTTGAGTAAGAGTGACACCGGCCCTGTACATACGTTGTCTATGCAAAAGGAGGGAAGTATAAGCAGCATGCAGCTATCCTCTTGCATAATGGATCAAGATATGATGAATCAATACTTGGTGAGTTTAAACAGATAGAGTTCATACTCGAAAGAGATTTCTATGCATTTTACATTTTGAAATGTCTTTTCAGGCCTTTGGCACCGAATCTGGTAATGTAGAGGTACACAAACTGAAAAAAGACTTCTACTATTCGAAAAAAGAAGAATTTTTACAAGAATTCAACGTGTTTTCGCGATACGTTTCGGTTCCATAAATAAAAACAAATATGGACTCGTGAAAGGAGAATTATATAGAAGGACACTAATAGAAGAGAAAGATCGCTTAGAATTACAATTATTATTAATACTTTTGAAGAATTGGATAGATTCATGGATTTTATACTTCCAATATATACGTGCGCTTAAAATGTAGATGATATAGATATTAGATATTCGGTAAGTATCATTTCAATACAAGTTGAAATTATTTCGCATTTTTAATATTTCGATATTTTTAACTTAACAAGGGACAATCTCGCATATTTCCGAATTAATTATACAAGACAGTATGTACTAGTAATCATTAGTAATTTCTGATGAAATTAAACTTTTCTAATGTGTGCATTGAAGCACGTTTGAAAACAATTAGAATTTTGTACACTCTACAGAGACTAGTTGAATAACGAGTGAGATTTTTGCACATGTATCTTTCTTTATCGCAATTCCATCCAGAGAAAATAAATACCGTCCAGTGTAGATAATAGTATTTATAACACATTTATATACATATATATATATATACATTTATTTAGTATTGTACAAAAAATATATAAATATAAGAGAAAGGATAAAACTGAAATAATAAGATTGTACTTGAGATATATGTAATATTTTATACATAGTCTAAATGATTTGATGTCACGTTTTCTTCATATATACAAATAATTCATTATTGATAGTACCCTTGAAAAAGAGTGATGATTCTATCTATAAAAATAAGCTAAAAATATAGAATAAAATTTTTTCACATTTTTTTGAGAAAATTTATTTTAAAAATTGGACAGTTAATAATGTCTTATTATTTTTGAGCTTGGATAATTCCTGACTACTTTTCAACATAAAACATATAATTTATAAATATATTATACAAAGAATATATATATTTAAATTATATATTTTCTCTCAAGACTTATCTTACAATAAGACCATTAAAAAGATATGTATTTCTTTGAACGAATTTTATACTAATAGTTGCACATTGTTGAATGCACCAACATACAACCTGCAATGTCATTAAAAAATTATACAAGCTTAAGATAGAGGAAAGATGTTACTAATCTCACAATTTTTCAAATTTTGTTTTCTCAAAAATAAAACTTTGTGTAGAAAAAATCTATTCTTTTATACAAATCTAACTTTTGTCGATTGTACCATCAATTACAAATGATTCTGTATTACATGGCATTGTCTGTTCCTAGAGAGCATACAGTTCATTGTCAACAGCTCAACAATTAATTTAGAATAATGACAACAATCATACATAGGGAAATAATTCCCTGGAAATGAGAGATCCATGTGCTCGCGGCACTACAAACTTCTTGCTTCACAAAATCTTCTATGATTTCGTCGTAATTGCGTCCTCTCAATACTTGATGACCATGTAACTCTAAATGTCGCGTGTTGTGCTGCAACAACAAAAATTACATTTATCACATTTATAACTAGATATCTATCAGAACGCTATTATATTGTAATATTTTTTATCGTAAAAAAAATAATATAACATCGGCAATTTTTTTGCAAATGACACATGTTTGAAAAAGTGCACTCTTTTTTTATCTCAAATTTAAACAAAATTTATCGGTATTTGACTCACGCATTTAATAAACACACCAGGAAACTCTTTCGTAAAAAATTTGAAAGTGATAAAAATTCTGAAATTGCAAAGATACATATTACTGACACTGACATGATGTGTGATTATTGTTTCTGGATCAGAGAGATGTTGGCCAGAATTAATGCCGAAACGCAGATTGAGAAGAGGAAAAAGATAGTGCCACGGGTGGATCCGGTTGTCATTGTTCACGGAGGCGCCGGGAAAATTCCACGATATGCGCGAGAATTTATGCTCGACGAGGTTAAACTATTTGTTATCTATACCGAACAATGTGCGAAAGTTTTATAAAATATGAGAAAAAAAACGCGATATTCGATGAATGGATACAGGTGAAAAATGCCGCTGTGGCAGCGTATCGCGATCTGATTAAAGGATGCTGTTCGCTAGATGCAGTTGAGCGTGCGATTTGCCACATGGAGAGCAAGAAATATTTTAATTGCGCGTATGGAGGTTCCTTAGACGCTAACGGCGAGGTCGTGATGGACGCTGCGATAATGACGAACGATTTACGCGTGGGTTGCGTAGGCGCCGTTCGAAATATAGCACATCCTATAACATTAGGTTTGTCGTAATAATTAAATATTTATTTCTCTAAAGCGACCTGTCCAAAACACTCAACGTTCTTACAGCCAAACTGGTCCTGCAACAAACGGAACACATATTGATAGTCGAAGACGGAGCGCAGAAGCTCGCCTTGGAATCAAATTTTCCCACTTTGTCCCCCGGTAAATTAATCGTAACGATTGATTCAAAGACGTCGTTACACGAAGAAGGAGATAACGGTAAAAACAAAGAACACAATGGAGAAAAAATATAACTATTTAAGAAATATTAATTGTAAAATTGATGATATCGAATGTAAGAAACATTGAACGATACGAGAAAGACACAACAACTGTTACAAGACGGACAGAAACAATCCGATACGAAGGAATGTATACCGGGATGTGTAATCGAAAGACACGAAGAGGAAAAAAGCGATACCTCGGATATCACAATTATTAAATCAGACGAATCTCCGATCGAGCCTGATATTTTACAGGTTGATTAATTCATTCTTCTAGATTTGTGCATGTATGAAATGTTCGAGCAAAAGTAACTAATAGAATTTTTTTAAGGTTTCCTAAATTCCAAAAATTTGCAGGATTTTTAAAATATCTAATATGGCACTTTACTAAATTATAAATTTAACTTTTACTCTAAACTATAAGTCTACAACTTATTTAAAAGAAAGAGTGATTTTTTCTATCTACTTCATAAATATATGATATGAAATCTAGACAGATCTATTTAGATAAGTTATGGACTTAGAATATTTTTATGCTCTGAACATTTCATACTAATTGCATAGAAATATTTTATACCTTATAATTATGCTACACGAGCTACGTGAGACATATAATATCGGAAAGAATATTTTATTAGCTTGGCGCGGTTGGAGCAGTGGCATACGACCGTAAAAAGCGTCTTGCCAGCGGGACTTCGACGGCCGGAGAAACGGGAAAGTTATACGGAAGCGTGAGCGCGACCGGTACAGCGATCGGTTGCGGCATTTACGTTGATCAAGGTGGCTCGGTGTCTGTTTCGGGTTGCGACAATGTTATCTACAAATACGCGCCAGCACAGCGAATCCTTCGGCGATTGCAATGCAAAACAACATCGATCGATGAAGCGATCACCGCGGTATTACGGGATCTCGAGGAAAAAATCGGCGTATCTTCACCGAAACCCGATGTGGGCGTGATCGCAGTGACCGCCGAAGGAATACCGTCCGTGTCCTTCAAGTGCGCGCACTTTCCCTGGGCATACTGCGACAAAGGCTACGTTTATTACGGATGCACGAAAAACGAAAGATTTTCGGAGAAGCTCGACGTTCTCGAACGTCCATTAGACTGCATGTGCGAAGATTCCGATTAGCTGAAAGCACAGTCAAGCACAGAGAACCTACCAATCTTGATCAAAGTTTGAGTTGCAGCAAATTTAATGGGTACATTTCTGGCCAAAATATTCCTTGTTGGTCCAACTTACTTGTTTTCTTTAAACCTCCATAGCATAAGAATGAACTTGAAAGAATCAGTTTGAAGACATTTTATCGATCTTTTTACGATTATGTCATCGCTTCAAGTTTACCTTCTTAAATCCCTAATATTAAAAACTACACAATTTTCTATTTCCAGTGTTCTATGTTTAACTTACGGGAAAGATAATGCTGAGATTGCCTTCGTAAGGCCCATACAACAAGAATGCAGGTGACTGTTTGTTGGCATTCTTTCCAAACAGCTTATCCATTTCGAGCAGCATGGAATAGATCTCCTGGCGTCTTAGGTCCGTGATATTCTCATTCGATACTATCTATCAAGACAAAAGAAATCCGTATTTACGAGCAAAATTACAAACTGAGAGAATAAGAAGAATCTATATCACAACCCATCTAATATTAAGTTAGGGCCTCAGCACAATAAAAGGAATAAGGAACAGGGAATAGAGAACAGAGAACAACAATGCGCGCACAACACTTGTGTGCGCATTCCCTCCAATGTGATTGTTCTCTGTTCTCTATTCCCCGTTCCTTATTCCTTTTATTGTGCTGAGGCCCTTACTGTTAAAAAGGAAAGAACTATACCGAACCAAGAGTTGTCCAAGCGAGCAAATACGGAACTTCTTGCGAAGTGTCTGTCAAAGTCGGACCTAATATCCTATATTTGGGCATTCGATTGACGTTCCTATGATCAATCTTCTCGTGATAAAAATCACCTGCGATATTATAAAAGGTACGTGTTAGAAATAATACAGAGGACATTAGTAAGCTGAAATAATCAGCGCAACTCACCGATTTCTGTCTTGCTTTCTATGATCTTGAGATTGACGAAGGCAACGTCGACGATACCCGAAGTTAAATAATTGAAAGCATCTAAATCATCGTCTGCTCGCTTCATATCTGCATAAAATCGTAGGAAATCTTGATTATTTTCTTTTACTCACATGTGTCGTCTGTATAATCGTTTTTATATGATTACACTAGATTTATTAACTTCAGAGAACAGTATCAGTTTTATCATACGCGATTCATATCACTTTTATACATTACGTGTCGTGCAAAATTTAGATATGATCTATCACATGTCTCTGTACATTATATATGTTTATATCTTTATGATCGATTCTCGTTTACATTTAATCGGGACTGTGCATTCAACATATATTACTTTTTCTGCATAAAGAGTGCAAATTAGCTGGAAGCTCTTCATTGTTATCGAGAACATCGAGAAGGCAGCTGTCCTTGAAGAATTTTGCAACAGCCTGCGCATCTGAACAATCCCAATTTTTGTCTGACATGTTTCTCATTAATGTCACAAAAGCGTTCCAGCCTGATAAGACATCAATAATTAAACAAAAACAATTCGGCGATTGATGTTAAATAATATAATTAGAAGATAAAATAATATATTCTAATTCTTTTATATATATGTAATTATATAAATATACGTATAAAATCGCACCGATGCTTTTGTAGCCCGTAAAGGACGCTCTGGCACCTTTAAGATCTTTTATGGTCATAAATGAGGAATTAACTTTTACAATTGCCACGATTCTGTTTATTTCCTCTTTTGCGTTAGTCATCGCATTGACGATAGGCTTCAAACCTTTCCTATGAGAAAGTCAATACAAAAAATAAAGGGAAAATATTTTTTCTCTTTTTATCTATCATATTTCCCCGTCGGCATGATTTTCGCACTTACATTCTAGCTTCGAGAAGTTCCTCGGGCCGCACGAAAAAGATGTCCATTAGATTGTCCTGTATGGCTTTCAAGCACGATTCTCTGTTCTTTTCCTGGAAGCAGTAGATCTTCGGTTCCACACCGTAAACGATAGAGGCGGCTCTCAGCGAGTCACATTTACGCGACTCGAGATTGGACACCACACACCACCGCACTTCTCTTGAAGGCCGACAACCCGATCGAGTATATGCACTCATAAAATTTGGGACTGTAATCAGGAGGTATAAGGACAAACATTAGGACAATACCAGGTATTTTACATCACTTTCTAAATATATATATACATATATTTCTGAATATTTTTTTTTTTTAAATCTCATATCAGTTCAAATATTTTTTAATTGATTTCTATTTCTCTGAACCTCTAAAACTCCCCAAAAATCTTAGTTAACAAACATTAAATTAATAATTAACCGTTTCTAAATTGTTAATATATTCTTGATGATAACAGGGATTAATCGCACGCACATTTGTGGAGCTCAAAAAAAACTTGCATTTTAAAAACTTACATTAATAAAATGGATATTATCTGAAACGCGAGGAAAAATGGCATTATTCAAATATGTGAAACATACAAGTTGCAGATTTTATACGATAGATATACATTACATCGGGATAAGTAATCGGACGGTACTTCTAGTGTGTCTATATCGGCCACATTGATGTAATAATTTTCCATCAGCTGCAACATGGTGTTTCTCCAGCAGAACGTTGTGTTGGGAACCGAACTCATCATTTGGGCAATCTTCACGGCACTTTGCCTAAAGAGAAATAAAAGGATTGATAATTGATTCTTTAATCTTGCAAAGTCAAAATGAATTAAAATTAAGGAAACATAAATTGCACTTACATTGTAGCTATGATGACCGGCCATGGTTTTGACATCCAAACGCACGGTTCATCGAATGTAAGCGGTTTTGTGGTACCGTCCGGACACAGAAACTTGTAATCCCGCCTATCGACCATCTCGGTCTGCATCAAGCAGATGTTAATACCGCGTTAAAGAATCGCGCTACAATCCGTCGTAGATATTTTTTAGATCAGCGGATATGATTCTTCAAGTTGTTACACGAATTTTTTTTTTTTTTTGTTATCTCGGTCAAAAACAAGAATCGAATATGGACAATAAACTGATCTTTACCTTGAAGTGCACACGAGCGTTGGCCAATCTGACCCAGGCGACGTCTCCCATGTTATCGGTAAGACACAATAGAGCACCTTCCCGTCCATAATATTTGTCGGTGTTGTAACAACTGGCCGGATTATCGCATGCGGCGCAGAGATTCTTATATTTAGATTCTGTAAATCATAATAAGACTTTATATATGTACGAAAACGTTATTAATTATACTTTCCACAGCTTAATATATGTTTATATTTCCAGAATTCCATACATACTCAGTTGATAATCAAATATCGTGTCTGACGACCACGGGCCAGCGATGCAAGCCATTTCAAAGAATTTGGATAAAGCATGCACTCTGTTCTCGAATAGCGTCATGTTGGAATCGCATTCTTTGCTAATTATCAAGTTTTCGAGATACTGAAATATACGGGAGATCGATAATATACTAGGTAAGTGCAATAATTTTAACGTACTCGCATAAGAAAGGCTCGCTAACCGTTGAAAAAACTGTAGACGAATCGTCGAAGCCGGAATGACATAATCGCTTGCCTTTAATGTCCCATATGCGTTGCACACTTCTATGCGCTATGGCCACTATTTGAAAACGCTCCGCTTCTGAAAGAAAACGCGTCTCATTTGAGGAGTTGCTCTAATTTTAACAATAGATTCTTTGGCATCAAGTTAATGTCGACTAATTCTTTTTTCGAAAATCTAAATGAATACTTTCAGGAGTAATAATCTATATAATAATTATACATATACATAAAAGAAGAATATAACTTAACTAACATTTAAGTAAATCTTATGTTTTATCAAAGATATTTAAATTTTTTATTCGAGGCTTAGTTATAAAACGTACTGAAAAATTGCGACGAAGTTCGACATTTTTGTAGTAAAGTAGTTAAGAGAAGATAAATCGGAAAATTCGTCAATCGTCGAAATTAACGCGTTAAGAATGAAACACCTCGCATACAATTTTGTCTTAATTACCGTTTTGGATGAGTTTTAATTCACTCGTGACTAGAACTTTGTATAAGTAATAGTTTTTTATTGCTACAAGTTCTTCTGGCTCCAATACAGTGAAATCGGCATCACCCCCGATTATGCGATGTACACAGCCAAACCTAAATTAGAATTACTTTTATATGAAAAGTCTGCTTGCACAAAAAAAATTAATCGAACCGCGCAATAGGTCTTCCTGAAAAGATCATATCTCCATAGAAATCTATAGGAATAAGAAAAAATTGCATTTCTCCCAAAATATTCTCGATTATATTATATAATACATGTAATTGCCGTGTATCATTATTATAAGATATTATTATTTTATTAATATTATAATTAATTTTTAATCGGAAAAAATGTTTGGAAACAATCGTCGCCATTTTTGATAGTTGAAAAAAAATAGCGGGGAGATACGGCTTCTCGAGAAAGAGAACTTTCAAAGATTAAAGCTAAAATTTTAAAAAATTTCATATTATCTATGTGATACTTGCCTATCGGTTTCTATGACACATTCTATTGGACTCTCAGCCAGTTTCGAACAAAGTGAAATAATTCTTTTTGAAGTGTAATCGGTTTTCACTACGCACAGTCTCCCTAAAACGTTACGATGTATTCTTTAGTATATCATCATTTCTCGAAATAAAAAAGATCGGGTATTATTTTCTTTTATTGATATTTTTCTACATATGCTTTTTTTCTATGAATTAATATCTTGCATGCAATTTTACTAGTATATAAGAACTGTTAAAAGATTTTCTACAAATTCCTCGAGAAAAATATTTTTGTCGGCGATTGTCTTGTGAAAAAAGAACGCGGAAGGAGTTAATTAATAGTTGACCATATAACCTTCCAACTTCCTTTTATGACAAAACATAACTCGCGTGACGCAATTAGCAATTTTAAATTTTACAGTCTACAGTCTACAGTGTAACATTTTAGCCGAGCAATGAAACTGGCAATCTTTTTCTCGTGACACAATTTTGTTATTAATATTTTCCTTATTGTTAATATTATTTTGCTATGAATAGGTATATAATTTTATTTCTTCATAATATTTTGAAAGGTCATATATTTTTTTACACAAATGTTCATGAAAAAAAGCACTTTAAAAAAAATTTTAGTATAATAATAAATATTATAGTCTGATAATATCGTCGCGATTTTGGTTTTATACTTACATTTTTTATCGATATTGACAGATCCGTGGATGTTTACAAAGATGACATGTATGAAAATAAGCCATATACAGAAATCTATGATCGACTTCGAATTTGTCGCCATTCCTTTTGAGAATAAATCTTTTTGTTACATAATTCTTTGAACAAGAGTTTTTCTAATTAACAAGTTTACATTCGCGAGAGTCATTTAACATCGCTATCATATAAAAGCTAACTGTGTGTAAAGGATCACGTTACTACGATAAACTTATCACCGAGTTATATTTTCCCGAACCAACATGCATACAATCAAATTTACTTGATGTATGTATATTCGATATGTCACATACATAACTATAACGAAATATTATTCTGTACATGCTTAAAATTGTTTTATCTCATTTAAAAAGCTTTTAACATTCCTTCTGTTAATATAATATATATATTTGGAAGAGATGTTCGCAAAAAAATAATTTCGTTCTAAATAATATCTATTTGCAGTAACATTTAGCTATATCCAATTAATCGAACTAATTGATCAATTCATAATTACTATATTAAATTTGGAATATGTTTTGATTCAAAACATTATAACCGTCCTTTCTTAAGGAAGATAGATATATTCGTGTTAATGAGACACTCTTTGTACATTTTTTCCTTGTTGTGAAACCGAATTATTATTATTGCAATTATTATTATTCAAGAAAATATTAACTTTTTAACAATAAATTTTGCAAAGCTAATAAGAACAATAACGTGATTTTTGATATAAGAACACGCATTTTGTCGACGCCGAATATACATCAACGAATCGTATACTTTCGCTTTTTAACCTTGAAACTTTTTGCTGACAAAGAATACCTTATTATACAACAGACCGAACCAATCTAAATTTTGCTAAATTTATGCAAATCGCATTCGATTGTAATTCATAATCAAAACCGAATGTCCACCTCGTTAGCTTTATTCCAACGTATATTGTGACACTAAACATTTGCATTGAGATTTTTAAGCTTTTGAAAATATATTCCTTGAAAATGCCTAAATTGTTGAATATTTAAATTGTTCTAGAATTTTTAAATGCAGCCTGCAATTTTCAAAAACATCGCACGATGCTCGATCTTGCGAAAGCGAATGACATTTCGATTCGAAGAGCCGGCTCCAAATTTACACCAATTCTCTCACTGCATACCTTAACATCGAAATTCTCGTCATATATGCGGTAAACCACGTTTTTTTCACTCGTCTTGCTTGCTACGTTCTTGGAAAGAAATAGTCGAGATGCGCTCAGCTAAAAATATGCCTGTAGAAAATAATCCGGCTTTGAGAATATTATTCAACACACAGAAAAAAATTTGCACTGAACTTTAAAAACTGCGACGCATGTTACGAAAACCGACTGTCCGGCGACTTGGATCGCACACAGCTGATGCTTACCGCTGATCCAACCGATTTCGTCCAGTGTCTGCATGCGTGCGTGTGTATAGGAAACTGGAATCACATTAAATCTGGTGGGAGAGAGAGAGAGAGAGATCGAGCTGGGAGACCTCTTCATAATGCGTACAACGCGTGTTATGCTATGAAAGTGACATTGCTCATGAGAGCCCAAGATAGAACGCTGTTTAGCGGGAAATGCTTTGAAAGTTATAAAGTTTATATCTTTGAATGTTTTTTTCTTTAATTTATTTATTTCTGAAAGATTATGAAAATATTTCTTCTTATAATCGTGTTTGCTCTGATTTTCTTATATAATAGCTTTAAAAATACGAATTTTTAAAACACGTATTATTTTAGAGATGAAATAGTGGGTATTGTTATTATTATCCCACTATCGCATTGTCAGAGCATGAGGAATTAAATTCACGAACTTTGGTTGAGAAATTGATTTCTCGCTCAAGATAATTAAAACTTTGAACACATTGATGGATATCTGAATCATAAGAGAAAAATTGCACCTTATAAAAAAAGAGAAACTTCTTATGAAAGAGTTGTTTCATACAAGAGTTTTTCTTACCACAATCGGTTCATTTATAATTGATAGAAGTATATATAATTTGTTTTTCTTTCATATATTTTTTCAATAAATGAGACTATTTATTTATCTGAATTTTTGATAGGAATGTAATTGCAATTTATGTACATGATTTTTACTATTTATTAGTGATATTGCGAATTATTCTCATTTGAAATTTATAAATTTAATTACTCGTGCTTTGACATTACAAGTTAATCGAAAAGAGATTATTTACAAAACATGCCTTTTAAATCTATATTTTAAAGATATTATATAAAAATTAAAGAGGAAACATAGATATTACCAAAGCAAACATTTTTATAATTTATTAGAAATATACATGTTCTTCTTCTTTCTTATTTTTATTCAGATAGCAATTTATTAATATAAATTAACTGTGAATATTACATCAAATCAAGCATGTATACATAGCATATAACGCAAAGACCGATTGTTTATAAGATGAGACGGGAAATTATGACAATTATAATGATGAGTCACGATAATTAGCAGCAAGATAAGATTTCACTGTCCTTGATTATAGTATTAGCTTCTGTATGCATATGAATGAGCTTTATTTGTGAAGAGAATGATATATCGCAATCTTAAAAAAAAAAAAAAAAAAAAAAACTGGTAGGATATCCGTATACGCTTTTGTACGATAATATATTATGCATTGTTAAAGAGTTAGAGAACCGAGAAACATCTCTATTCAGAATATAATCGTGTACTTCAAGAGCATTATTATTCAAGCATTTCTCGGGGTTAAGTATATAAATATATACATATATATATATATATATTAAAATTTAAATTACATGATTTTCGATATTGTGCAAAATAAAATATAGAAATCGTTTTATTATTATATCGATGAGATAACTTTGCATCGTTATCGCATTCTCGGAGATAATGATACTGCAGTTACACTGCATTACAGATAGAATAAGGTATTTCAGTTTCGAGCAAACGTTCTTCAGTCGCAGTTCTTTTTGAAAAATCTAGAATTAATCTTTATTATAATTTTGTCTTTCATGATAATAAATTTCACAATTTCGCGTATAAAAGATATATGCAAAAAAAAAAAGTAAGAATGCAAAAGTAAAGATTAAACCGATTATCGTAAACAATAAGTTTAAGCGAGCTACATATTTGACATTCGTATCTTTATGAAACTTTGCAAATATTTAGTGAATCGAAAATGTGGCGTCAAACATTTTATTGTCAAAGTGATTATCGAGATAAGACAATGTGTTTTATGTAACGACCGCTGCGTTTGATATCTACTTGGTCATCTCGAACTTTAGAAAATCGTCCCGCCAATATAATTACGTAATAGCACTCGTTCTATCGAAGCGGTGTAATTTCGATACAACGCATATATCGCAATCTTAAAAAAAAAAAAAAAGATTTATGACTGGTAGGATATCCGTATACGCTTTTGTACGATAATATATTATGCATTGTTAAAGAGTTAGAGAACCGAGAAACATCTCTATTCAGAATATAATCGTGTACTTCAAGAGCATTATTATTCAAGCATTTCTCGGGGTTATCATCGGGAAGATAACGTAAATATTCAATATAAGAGTCAGATCGAATTTTCTACCTTGTGATGTGATTCAAACATACGTGGAAATATCAAAGGGCTTCGAGTAAATAAAAGACAAGCTAATAGAATATATAAAAATGCAATACGATAAAATATCATCTTTATTTAAAAACTTCTCGCCGCATCATCGACGGTTAAACAGAACGATATTGATAACAAACGAGCAGATTTTTCCAGCGATATTGCCGTAAATCAACGCATAAATATATATATATTAATTAATATATGATAAGTATAAAAAAAAAGTAAGAATGCAAAAGTAAAGATTAAACCGATTATCGTAAACAATAAGTTTAAGCGAGCTACATATTTGACATTCGTATCTTTATGAAACTTTGCAAATATTTAGTGAATCGAAAATGTGGCGTCAAACATTTTATTGTCAAAGTGATTATCGAGATAAGACAATGTGTTTTATGTAACGACCGCTGCGTTTGATATCTACTTGGTCATCTCGAACTTTAGAAAATCGTCCCGCCAATATAATTACGTAATAGCACTCGTTCTATCGAAGCGGTGTAATTTCGATACAACGCATCAGTATTTAGATGCGAGAAATGTGTTGATTAGAAAAGTGTTCATTTAGTGAAAATTGTGACATTTAAAACTTATATATTAAAGCAGTACAAGCAGAATCTCTATATTTATATGAGACTGCACCTTCTGTTCTTTGTGTCTTTTCTCTTTAGCCCGTCGAAGAATGAATACATGTATCTTTTACGTGTAGAAAGTGCGAGAGGTGTAGCTAGGATGCATAGATAGAGTCGCGTGTATTTTTAATCACGCATACATATGTAGGTACTCTCCACATAATAGCTGTATGACTTACAGCATGCAGCTCGTCAAGCGATTAAGAGGCTCGAAAATTTGTTAGAGGCGAACTTCTGGCGCTGAATGCGCAGGCAGCCTAAATACAGTAAATTTATCGAATTACGTACAGCTCTCTAGCTGGAGACTGGTAGATTTGAGTGACGATCGCAAAGTGTTACGACAAACGAACAAGTGCTTATAAATTTTTTTCTAAAAAGCATCAAATCACGCGTAAAACGCGTATATCAATGTTGTGACAATAAACAGCTGATCGCAACATCGTGCGGCGCCATTTTGGAAGCGTGTGAAGTTTGTAGAAAACGATAGTTTCTTTTGAAGTTCGATATATCGCATATAAATGGCGATGATTCAAATTCGAATGCGCGCACACACGCCTCAAGCAGAATAGAAAATCACAATAATATCAGATGACATCAAAATGACATCATAATGACTATTAAAAATCATTATGATGTCATTTTGATGTCATCTGATATTATTGTGATTTTCTATTCTGCTTGGGGCGATATTATACGAAATATATAATTTTCACGGAAATGCCAAATGTGTTTATAACATTTTGCTGCTGTGTGTAATATATTCGTGAAAAATTTTATACAAATAATATTTTTTATATTTTTGCAGATAAAATTATTTTGACGCAATTCTAGTTTTACATTTGACATTGCTTGACTATATGACATGAGATTATAAAGATGATTGCACCGATTTAATATTTCTATCTACATAAAAATGTGAAGTACGAGGATACAAAATTTTTTGGGCACATCAATATCTATTTTTTATCCAAATACCATGAAAATCAATTACATACAACTGCCTGTAAAGGCTCATTATTTCTTTTTTATGGCAGGTATATATACAATAATATATATTTCCTTTATATACTAAGAATTCTTATCTAACTTGAAATTTCTTGTATGTCTTCTTCATATAATATAAAATATAAAAAGATATACATATATATTTATATAATATAAGAAAATGATATAAATATATAAAATATAAATCTAATATATAATAAAATCTTTTTATAACTTAAACAAATATACTTATTATAGAGAATATATACTATATTTAAAAAATATATGTATATATTATGACAATGTTAAAAATATTAAAAATTAATTATTAATAGTTTAATAAATTATTATTAGATATTTATATATACATATACTGCAAGAAATTAATCATAATTATTTTTCTTATTTTAGCTATGGGTCCTATTTTACCGTTTCTACCAGTTTATGGCAAGCAATTGGGCATCTCACCATTAATTATGGGTAGCATAACTGCGATTTTGCCTATTCTATTTCTGATCGCAAAACCAGCATTCGGCTTTGTCGTAGATTATTTTCGCGCCTGGAGAAAATCGATATTTATAGCATTACTTGCTATAACGAGTGGTTGTTACATTTTGATGTACTTTTTACCAGTATTGCCGGGTCCAATGCTACCAGATCATCAGTTTCAAAACATCTCGTGCTCTTCCTTGCCGTCTTGCGATATGGATTATGTAAATTTTTATTGTCTTACAATACAATTTTTTGTTAATAACGCAATAATAGTAAAAAATTTTTGATATGAAACATTATTTAGTAAAAATTTTATTTAGATAAATTTGTTTATATTTATTTTTATAAATCTAAACGTTTTTCAGATAATTTTAGCTATGTTTTAACGTATTATTTATTGTTTTTATTTTAAGCATACCTCAGCAATGGTATCGTGTAACGGTATAAAAGATACTACATGTCATTGGATATGCAAGGATATGAATTTTTCCACGCGAGTATCTTTTCATACAGTTAGAGAAGAAGCATTCATCTCACCAAATACTACATGTCTATTAAATATTAATGAAACATCATTATGTCAAAAAAATATAACAAATAACTGCAATGTTACCTGTGATAATTTCGAAGATACTCATTGTCTATATACCTCCATTACATTCTGGGGATTTGTTCTTTTAATGTCTCTTGGCAACATCGGTTTTAATGTTTCCAATTGCATAAGCGATGCAATTTGCTTTGACATATTGGGTAAGTGTTTTTGTATATATATTTTAAATCAAAATATAAAAGTATTATCTGCATATAATTTGCAATAATTTTGCAATAATTAGTTGTGCAGTTTTATATATTAATATCACGAAAAAGGGAGGTATGCTTTTCTTACTAAACTTATTTATCCACTCAGGTGAAGGTGGACAAATGGGGTACGGCAGGCAACGAGTATGGGGTACTATCGGTTTTGGTGTCGCAGCATTTCTAGCCGGTTACACAGTAGATTTGTGGTCGCAAGGAGGAATCTATAAGATTTATACACCAGCGTTTCTTCTCGTGTTTGCATTCACTTGTATCGATTTAATTTGCTGCAGAAAATTGGAAGTAATTGTATTATAAATTAAGAAGAAAAGGAAATGGAAAAAAAGAAACAGTAAAAAAAAAGAGAGAAAGAGAGAGAAACAGTTTTATTCATATTATCATATTCATATATTATACTGTTTTCATCTCTTATTATATGATTTTGTTACAGCTGCCACTCATGTCAGATTCGACAAGTATAGTCAAAGATGTATGTGCGCTTTTGAAATTGAAACCTATCGTTATATTTCTGTGTTTCGCTACTCTCGCTGGCATTCTTGATAGCTTCATGATTTACTTTTTGTTTTGGTAAATTTTTAGTTTTATCGATATGTTTCATTGTATTTTTCGATTATTTAATAGAAATACAAATAGAATTGTTATTTAATGCTTTTTTATTAGGTATTTAGAAGATCTTGCTATGGCAACCGGTTATATGGGTGAAATTAAGTTAATAGAAGGTATAATAGTAGCCGCAGAAACTCTTGGTGGCGAGATAATATTCTTCTCATTGTCTGGTAACACATAAAAAATATTTCTAGTATCATAGCATATATATTATCTTAAGATAAAGTTTAAATTTTCTTCTCTAAATTTTATATATTTCTACATGTCCATATTTATGGATTTCTTTCTTCTTTTAGGTGTTTATAAGTTGTACAGCGATCATTTGTGAAAACTGAGAGATGAGTTGTAAGAATAATTAACTTTTAGATAGTAATTTTTACTAATATTGCAAATGAGAAAAAAAAGTTGGATTTTTTATAATTTCAAGTTTTTATATGTGTTATTTCTTGTTTATCATATTCACAATCGCTTTTGCTATTTACTACATTTTGTACACATACACGCACACACACACAATCATTTTTATTATTATACAATAATGCATATAATAAATCTTATTTTTTACTCAAATGACGATATTAGTATCTATAATGTATGTCTCTTGAAGTGTGTGTGTGTGTGCCGCTTTTATCACGTGTGCCATGATGGGCCACGTGATAGCGCAAGGTCGAGGGTCGAGATCGAGAATACAGTTCATGACGCGCTGGGTCAAACGCATAAGCAAATATCAAATGGTTTGAAATATATTGGAAATATCAAAAAAAAAAAAGATTTCTAGTATCATAGAGTTTGTACTCTATGTAAATAAGTATTATATAATTGAAAGTATTTTATATATGCTTATAATATCACAAATTTCTTCTTTCTCCAGGTAAAATATTGAAGAAGTTCGGATATGGTTACACTTTTACATTCTGCTTTGTATGCTACGCGTTACGTCTAGGATTAATATCTCTTGCACCAACGCCATGGTGGGTAATTCCTGTAGAATTTTTCATGCAAGGACCAACATACGCGCTTTGTTACACGACAATAGTAGCATACGCGAGCGCGGTATCACCACCCGGCACATCAGCCACCGTTCAAGGAATTGTGGCAGGAATGGATGATGGTTTCGGTAAGAATTTGTTACTCAGTTATACATTGAGAATTGTTTTGTAATAATATATTTTATATTTTCACAGTTAATAAAAATTCTTGAAATGTTTTATATTTTTTCAGGATTCGCGGTTGGTAGTTTAATAGGAGGTATCTTGTACAAGAAAGTCGGTGGTGCAATCACTTTAAGAATATTTTCAATACTCGCAGCATTTTCCGCATTAATGTATCTCATTCTTCACAATCTGTACTTAAAACATAAAACACCAGGTAAAAATTCACAAGTAATTTTTAAATTGTTAAGATGTGACTTCAGAATATTACGAAAAAAATAATAAACTTTTGCTTTTAATTGCAGACACACAAAATAATGTTGAATGGAGAAAACCTGACGATGCACAAAAGCATTGTGTTGTAGCAGAAACATAACGTTTTATATAATTTTTCTTATAAATAATAATATAAAAAAATAAGAAACATTTTATTTTATTTTCTATATATACAATATATATATATATATAAAGACAATAGTGCGAATTAAACCGTGGATACTTTGTCCCAATGTGAACGGAGATGTAATAAACAACAAAGAGGAGGAACCGTATAATATAAAAATGACAGATACTTTGCATTTGGATATCTTGCCGTACGAAGTGTTGCTAATGATCTTTGATTATTGCGATGCTTTCGATCTGGTGCGACTCAGCGAGGTGTGCAAGCGATTTTACGAGATCGTACGCTCGGATGCGGTCTGGATCAAAAAGAGCAGAGGATTGCTTGTCACGAATCAAACGTCAGAAAGATTTCGTAGAAGGTGCGTTGTATAGGTTATACGTGGGTTTGATAAATCTTCATTTAAACCAAAACTTTATCTATTAAAATTTAAACGAAGCAAGCTTCACTTGGACGTAACATTCATTAATAAGAATAAAATAAAATAATTTTTCAAATTTAACGTTTAATATATACTCTCTTTCATTGCATTAATATAACTCTTTTTGATGCATTGATATTAAGCTCTTTTTTTATTATGTATTTAATTTGATAACTGGATATTTATAAAATATATTTAATTATTTACGATTTGGAAGGATATATTTATACAATTCTATATAGAAATATCTTAAAGAGAATACATGTTATTTTATTTCTCAGATGCAATCCAATATTATTATCTCCACGCAATATGTGGCTCATATCTTACAATTGGCGATATGGAAGATATGACAATAAAACTTTAATATTGAATAAAGTGAAAGTGATGCCATGGCTGCAAATGACGAACGACACTCTCTGGTGGAGTGGTGGTAATCACCTTTATGGTGTTAAGCACAGTTCAAAACATTTTAAAGAAAAAGTCAACATAGAAATAAACTATAGTAATCGCTTTTATAATAACATATATGTAGCAGATATCTGCAAATTTGTCCTTTGTGGAAATTTTATTATAAGTGGTCATAGGTGTGTATCCAGTTACAAATACTGTTCAAATTTTGTTTTTTTCTATAATAAAATTCTTTGCAAAAACTTTTCTTAGCAACGGTGATATACAGTATTGGCTAGATAAATCACACAAAGGCTATCCTCGTGCTGTAAAGCTGTTGAGACATGTTCATTCTTGCGATATTAATGGCATAGATGCAACATCGCAAAATATTATATCAGGTTCGGTTGATGGTATGATAAAGGTGAGATAGAGATATAACTTGCCTATAATGCAATGATAATTTATGATGTAATATGTTTGTTCTTGTTTAGATACAAAAAAATGTAGATATTGAAGAAAGCAATTTCGACAAAAATGAGATCAGCATAGGTTTCATGGATAAAATAGATAGGGTGCAGTCACTTATGATTGATCCTACAGGGACGCAATTCGCTGTCGGTTCGTCTGGAACCACCAACATTCCACCACTTAATTTAATCAATATTGAAACACTTATACGGTAATATTGCATATTAATATAGCAAAATAATTGATGGTGTTACAAGATGTATGATTGGATATGATTTTGGTATATAGTGAACAATTTGCAACAAGCTAATAGAGAGATTTCAGTTATACGATGTTCGATAAAATACGGTATCCATGGAAACACGGTGCTGGAATATTAGACATGGTGTGGGATAATCCGCAAACTTTACTCACCTGTGGCTATGACACATTTGTCCGAAAATGGGATTTGAGGTAATATATATATATCGACTTTATTAGATTACTCAGCTTAGTTATTATGTTCACAATTATGTAACTCTGGACGTTAACAATTACGATTTCAGAACCGAGAAATGCGTTAGTTCATGGGCAGATCCAAATGATGCAGCATTATATTGTATTTCATCCGATTATCAATACAGTATAATTACAGGAGCACAGCATGGTTGTGCAGCTGTTTTATGGGATCAAAGGATGTGTAATTTTGTTCAGGTTCTTATTCGTTTGAAATCATATGCATTTTGTATTTTATATGTTGTCATTACAAATTTCTTTCTTTAAAATTTCTAGTTATATTATGTAAATTCGCGCACAGTACATCTAAGCAGCCCGATTTATTCTCTACGATTCGATAGTAGTCATCTGTATTGTGCTCTGGACCGACGTTTAGCCAAATTAAGTTTCTCAGGCCAGTCGTGCCAGAGGTATAATTACAAACAATTTTATTAATTAATTTGTAACTGTTTGATTACATATTTCTTGCTATTCGAGATATAGAAAAAATAAAAGATGAAATTATCTTTCTCTCTATCTCTCTAGGAATTAAATTGTGTATTATATAGTTCGTAAAAAATTATATAAAAAATGGAAGTAATATCATTTCTGATATAAAGTTCTGTGATGATACATTTTGTATTTTCGTAATATATATATGTAATAAAAAAATGGAAAGCAATTATACTGCAACAATTTTACAACAGTTTATTACTATTGTGATACATACACAAAAGCGAAGAATGAATAACTTTCCCCATATATATGTAGTAAGAGTATAACTATTATATAAAATATTAAAAAAAAACTAATTTTCCGAACAACGCGGTTTAGTGATTTTTTCGAAGTTGATTATAACAAACTTCGCGTAGTGAATTTGACACTGCAAATATTAACAATAATTGGTATATTAATATTTTGGATGTTATAAAATAAATATATTAATTACCCACGCTGTATATACAAATAATATAATTACTTTGATCGTTTTGGATGAAACAAGAAAAAAAAACAGGCGTTTGTTACAATAGCATGTAAATTATATTGTATGCTTACTTATGTTTCCTTCGCATACTTGTGAAACTTAAATCTTCTTTAAAGGAGATATATTTTATATCCCAAAACCAATATATTAAGTATCTCTCATTAAGTAATCTTCCAAAAAAGCCATTTATATTCTCTTTTAAAAATCTCATCAAATCATTGTTCTAATCATGTAATTGAGAATACCGCCGTGTTTGAAGTAGGTCAAGTCAACTTCTGTGTCGAATCGTGTAATCACTTCGAATTTCTTGCCATCATCAGTGCTTACAGTAATTTTTGCTCCGGGTTGACAATTCTCGGGAATCGCAATGTCGTATTGCTCATAGCCTGTTAAACCTAAGGACTCTGCATTTTCTCCAGGAAGATACTCCAATGGAACAATGCCCATACCCACAAGATTGGATCTATGAATAAATAAACGATTTTAAATAAAAACATTTAAGTAAATCTTATTATTACGGAATTGTTTCTTTAAAAAGAAAAGATATATTTAACAATTCGATGAAAATATATTTAAACTTTATCTAATATAATTCGGAGGAAACTTGCCTGTGTATTCTTTCATATGACTCGGCTATGACCGCTCGTATACCGAGCAGATATGGTCCTTTAGCGGCCCAATCCCTGGAAGATCCGGATCCGTATTCTTTACCAACTAGAGCAATCAGACTCGTCCCATCTTTCGCGTATCTCTCAGCTGCGTCAAATACGTCCATCTAAATAACATCAATTCCTTATCAATCATTCGCCATCAGTGTGTATTTTAAAAATCGTACACGTTAAATATATTCTAATAACATAAAAAAAAATAATTCTCTCTAATGAATTGTATTTCGTTTATTCGAATTGTCTAATGCTTATGTATCATCGTTCTGTTACATTATAAATCGAAGAACGTTGTAGCGAAAATAGTCGAGATAAATTGTTGAAGCTAAACAGAGAGATGTACCTCTTCGTTAGTTGGAATGTAGATCGTTCGTGGTCCCGCTTTACCGATGAATTTGTTTAGCAGACGAATGTTAGCGAATGTGCCCCGCGCCATCACTGCATCATTTCCTCTGCGCGAACCGTAAGAATTGAAATCTTTCGGTGTCAAGCTAGAAATAAAGATATACTCTCAAAAATTCGGCTAATTTTCGAATGTCAATTGTGTCCATTGTACGTTAAACTCACCCACGATTCGCTAGATATCTCGCCGCTGGCGAATTACGCGCGATACTACCCGCCGGGCTAATATGATCGGTCGTAACGGAATCTCCAAGATTTACGAGCACTCGCGCTCTCGTAATCGGTTTTATTAGAGGTAGCTCCTATAAAGTGATATATTTTTTTACTTCATAGATATAGGAGATAGGAAATTGCAAATTGTTTCAATATATAATTATCGAAAAAAACTAATCTTAAAGATTTGAAAAGATTACATTTAAGTTCTTTCGAATTTTTTGAAGATTGGACATTAAACTATACTATACTGATACTAACGATATTAATATAATAAATTAATAATTCTAATGACCTTCTGCAAATTATCGAAATAAGGTGGATTTTTAATGTACGTTGAATTAACATCCCATGGATACAATTTACCACTAGGCGCTATCAAATTCGCCCAATTGCTGCTGCCCTGTTCGATTTTACTATAAACTTCTTTGAACATAGCCGGAATGACATATTGTTGTTCTACAACTTGAATTTCCGTTCTGGTCGGCCATATATCTCGCAAATATATCGGAGTACCATTAGATTTGTGACCTTAAAAAATACATATGCATATATATTTTCCTCGAAGTTTCTTATATATCTTTATAATCCATAAAAGCATTTTACCTAATGGTTCCTTTTCAAAATCGAAATTCACAGTGCCGGCGATAGCATATGCTATTACCAAAAGCGGAGATGCTAGATAATTCGCCCGAGTATTCGGATGGACTCTGCCTTCAAAATTTCTGTTACCTGATAGAACTCCACAGCAGACCAGTTCATTCTGCAGACAAAACAAGAATTTAACAATAAGCGTTGCTTATAAGCGTAAAAATGTTAATACTTGTAAAATAAATCATTTAATTCGATAAGATGTTGTTGATTTCATAGTCTTTTCAAATCAAATAACATTTGTTAAATTTACGATTACGATTCTTTAAATATTTTGATTTCATTTGACAATAAAAACTTATAAAATTATTTTTATTTTTCGGAATTTTATTATTTCGGAATATCTTACCTTTTCGATAGTTTCGACTATAGCGTCAGGCAGCGGACCGCTGTTTCCAATACAAGTCATACACCCATAACCCACGATATCGAATCCCAACTTTGTCAGATATGGAATCACTCCGCTTTCTTCAAGATAATAAGTCACGACTCCGGAGCCAGGTGATAATGATGTTTTTATGTACGGCTCGACACTTAAACCAGCTTCCACCGCTTTTTTAGCAAGAAGACCTGCATCAAATTTTGTAAATTTTGAAATAAAAACATATTTTTTATATATAATAATGAAAGAATGATTTTCACGATTAAATAATATTGCTGCTAATGAGCTTACTCGTAAGATACAATAATAAATTAAATATTCTTTCTCTTTCTCGCTTACAGAGCAACATATTTCGTTTATTATCATTCTAATCTGAATGTTTTATAAAGAGGTATTTTAAAAATACAAAGGAACATATTAAAAAGTTACAAAATAGAACAAGGCTTTTGCATCAATGTAATAAATTATAAAATGTTAACATATCAATTGTGTTAAACTTCTATATTTAATGTTAGATTTTTCTAATAGAATTCATATAAAAGTCACAGTATAACTTACCTGCTCCAAGCATAACACTTGGATTGCTAGTATTCGTACAGCTAGTAATCGCCGCGATGACCACCGAGCCATGTTTCAACTCGTAATCTTTTCCCTCATATTGAAATTTTCCCACAGTATGCACCTTCGCCGGGGTTAATCCGTAGCCCTTGAAACCCACCTGCAATTTCAAAAATCGCCGCTCCGTAAAATATTTTCAAGCCTTAAGAATAAAGAAAGTTTCATTGCATTTAAGTATGCAGTCGTTAAGCTTCAGAGAAAAAATCTATTTTAACTTATTATCAGTAGTATTTAGTTTCTTATCAGTTTGTCTAATGGAAAAGTTCATTAACGACTAATGTAGTATAAATTTAGAAGTAAAGGAATGTCTAGCTGGATAAAAAGAAAAGATATTGAGCATCTGCTTCGATTTAACGCATATTACTGTAATATTCCCATATTCCCATATTGATGATTTCACCTTACAAATTCGGCGGAGTTCAATGAGCGAACTTAAAGTCGTGATATGAAAATTCATTGTCCGGTAAACGATTTGCTGAAGAAGCAGCATGGGTTTGCAACAATCTTTAAGCAATCGTGAGGTCTACGACCGCGTGCACACTTAACACGTGTACAAATCAACTCTAATCTTTTTAGATATAAAAAAGAAATAATAAATAAAAAAATGTCATTAAATATTAGAAAGATAACAAATGCATCGTAGGATATATTGAAGTAGGAACATAACAATATAAATACTAATAACAAATTTAAAAAGTATGCGTAATTATGTGAACAAGTGTATCTTACTTGTTTTAATTTGTAATTATGTATATTAAATGATAATTGTATGTGTTCGTGATATATATATTTTTTTGGTTTAATATTATTTCTATTTTTAGAAATTTCTGAAAATATATAGTCACATTTATTAATGTTAACAAAATTTTATAAAAATATATCTTTCAAACAAAATTCTCTATCGGTTTTTGTAAATGTATCTCTTTCTTTATCGGCTTTAGGCATTGTGCCTTAATGAGAAATACGAGCTACCTCTATATACCAAACGATGGCTCGTTTGCAATGAAATGTGTGAGCTTTGCAAAACGAACATAGTAGGATGTTGTATCAGCAATTTCAACGCGAGTCTGAATATACCGCCTTCCAGAACTTATGCGAAGTGCGATTAAAGACTCTTGTCTTCTCCGACGAAGCGGACGGATCGATCAATCAACGGTACGTGTACGAATTATCTTCTCCTTCATAAATTTTTAAGTGTCACATTCACATTCTCTTACGTTCCAAAGGATAAAAAAGAGTAACGTGTTGTACAAGAAGATTCCAGCAATCTGTATAAAAAAATATTAAAAATTTCGATTTGCACAAGCTGATTATATCCTGATATGCGATTATTTTTTCATAAACGTAATATTAGGAAATTCTTAAAACCCACAAATAAAATATATAGCCTGGTATATAATAATTTTGCTGATTTTGGACAAATAAAGCCTTGTAATTTCTAGCTGCTGATTTTAGAAAACGATGACGCGGCTGACAATAGCTAATCAGTTTTACCATAATGTGTGTTTTATGTATGCCGAAAACATTAGTCATTAGTGTGACGAAATATATATAATGGCATATTACTATTAATGATTCGAAATGAAAATATCATATTTTAAAGTTACGAAATAAAGAGAAATAAAACTTCCATTTTTTTAAATAATGAAAACATAAAAGTACACACAAACGAAGTCATAATCCATATTTTTTAAATATTTTTACGTTACTCTTATTCCTCCACATGAAGAGATGTTGCTTTCAGAAACATTAAAATTAGTTTCTATTTTATTGTACCTTTATATTTACCATATCTGTTACATATATATAACATGTGTCAGAGAAAATAAATCAAATTTTCATATATGTGTTAATTTCTTTGAAAGAATTCAGAAAATTTCTTTAATGTCGAGGAAAGTCGGCCTTTATTACAAGTTTTCTAATGTCCAACATTAAATAGAGAGCTTTAGATAAAAAAACTTTCAATTTAAAATTTCATTAAAGCAAAGTCTATTTAACTGCGAAACAAATAATGCTTTCGATATTTACAGAAAAGTACAAATTTTCATAAAGTTTATTTTTTTCTTTCGAGTTAAATTCAAGTTCGGTATTTCTGATATAACAAAATCAATTTAAAAATCTGTCATTATTTCTGTATACTATAACAACTGTATATTAACATATTTCCGTGTATTAGCGAAAAATATATATAATATATCTCTTATCGATTTTTAATCAACCCCGATCGTTCTCGATGGCTAAATCTAACTGCGAAGAAGAATTAAATTTCACATAGGAAAAGCATCAGTTTTATGATTCATGTGGATGAGTTTCTTCGACAAGTGTTCTGGCTGTCATAGGCCAGGTAACGCGACGCCAATGTTGAACATTTTGAATAGAAATCGATCGACACGTTCTTAAACACTCATAAACACGCATTGTTTCCATCCGTTGAACGATCATTCGTCGTGGTTCGCCTACTGGATCAAGACCATCAATTCGACTTAGACTACTTTTTTCAATCTGATCGCGAGGTAAATATAATAAATTCGTCTAATAAATATTTTGCACAACTATATATTACGGTAGCACTTGTATTTTTACAAATTCTTTGTCTAGAAAGCGAACTTAAAAATAACCCAAAGTGTAATATATAATATTACAAAAAAATCGCGCGCGAGATAATATATAATTTAATATTAACATATATATATAATTTTCGAATTTATTTAAATTCGTTTATTAAAACTGTCTATTTTTTTTTTCAATTTCTCAGCAATTTGGTGAGTAATCAGCTTCGAACACTCATTGTGGGGGCTGCAGAAACTGCCTATCTTTTTGGTAGGGGTAGGGACCCACATTAGCGGTATAAAAGGGCCTGACAAATACAGAGAGGTCATCAGTTGAACAGATGAATCGTCCACTACCAATTCATAGCGAGCAATAGTACCTAAATCCGAAGTAAGTTTATATCTTTTATCGATTTTCTTAAATCGATTTGAAGTAGTTTTGTCAAGAAAATATAGTTTATCGGGATTTTGTTTTATGTCTCTAAACACAAGGATCTCTCAACATCGTTATATATAT
>NW_021848510.1:472614-486024 GCF_003651465.1 Formica exsecta
AAGTCGAACATAGCCACTCAATATATATATATATATATATATATATATATATATATATAAATTTCAAATCAGTGGTTTCTTCATAGTCTATATAAATGAGAGCTTAATGGTAAATTCATATTATTTTGTGCTATCTATTTAAAATTTTATTATGCATATGTGTAGAATGCTACACCAGTTAATTCTGGATTGGGAAAAAAGTTGAAGAAATTCTTCTTTATGAATAAATAATGGTGATTATATTGTTGGATGTGATCATACTCGGTAAAGATGCGACAAAAAACTTCACCGGGTGATGATTGCATCCAATATTGGATCCCTATACTTCCTTGATGTTTGGAACATCTCATCCGTATCATTTTCTCAAGATTCTTGACATGGAGACGAATATAGATCTAGTATACATATAATAAGAATTTGTGACTAGATCGTATACTCGTCTTTAATGGCAAGAGATATCGTCTTGTCTGAAGAATCGTCGTTTAGGAGATACCTCACATCTTGTTCAATTATCTTTGGTGATCTAACTATATGCTGAATAATCAAAAAACCATAAAGCTAGATCAACAAAGCTTAAATGTTCGAGATGGAACATGGACATTATCGACGATTGCGTGAGTAACGATGTGCTTCTGGCAATAATATAATATTAATATTGCTAATGTATATGATGTAGTATATATCTTTTTATCGCGGGTTTATTTTATCGTTATTAACATATCAGTGTTTATTAAGCTAATATTTAAAAATTGTTAATATCCTCTCAAAATGAGCATGTGAAAGCGAACTCGTTCGATTACACTGAATTTTAGTTCCACAGATTGTCTTGCGAATAATTAATTGCTTTTACATTTTTAGATGACAGAGTCTAAAGGAACTTTTATTGTGATATGTTAAAATAAGATAATCATATCACAGTAAATGTTTCATCATTCTCTGTCAAGCATTCTCTTCTTTATTTACGAATTTTTTCTTTCTAATGAGAAAAAAAATAAAGAATAGCGTTCACATTATAATCGGCAGAACAGAGGTACAACGCGCGAGATGGATATAATTCAGTTTGACTTAAATTTATTGTCACTGGGTAATATTCGTCCCTTGCATGTACTAACTAATCATCTTTCCTGGAGCGTTATTGACAATGTGATTTTACATCGTTGATAGTTTGTAATATAATTGTGTATGTATATAATTTATTAAGAAAAAATATAAATATGTGTGTGAGATAAAAATTAATTTGTTTAATAGTGCAATATACAGGGTGGGTCCAAACATTCCGGCCAGATGTTAAGATTTTATAGGAAATTTAATTCTGAACAAAAAGTTTCCGATAAACATGGGTCGAAAAATGCTTCCTTAAAAAGTTAGCGGCCAAAAATCTCTGAAATCACGGTTATTTTATACATTTTTACAAATATCAGGAAAAGTATGCGTTTTTTAACAAAAAGTACTGACACAAAAGTTGTAAGAATTAAATTATCTTTCAAATGAGATTAAAATGATTGTAGTGTGTTCCATAGGTTTTAAGAGAACCAGTTTCAAATGTATAAAAAAGTGTTTTTTCGGCTATCGACAGTAAAGCTTTTTAAAAATACTCTTCATTTATGCTGCTATGGCCTTTTTTAATACTTATTTTGCTTGCTGGTTATTCCACTAAAAAATTTTACTTTTCTGCATTGTTTAAACCAATCACCATAAGAGAATGAAAGGAAGAACAAAGGTGAAAAGAAAAAGAAAATAAAACTTAATAAATTTCATGGAAAAAATCAATAAAAATAAAAAATAAAAATCTTTTTCTTGTATAGTTAAGGCCATAACAGCATAAATAAAGAGTATTTTTAAAAAGCTCTACCGTCGATAGCCGAAAAAACATTTTTTTGTACATTTAAAATTGGTTATCTTAAAACCTATGGAACACACTACAATTATTTTTCGACCCATGTTTATAGGAAACTTTCTGTTCAGAATTAAATTTCTTATGAAATCGCAAAGTCTGGCCGGAACATTTAGGCCCACCATATATATACATTTTCATGCAGAAATACTTGTATTTAAGAACACTGACCTTGTTTACAAGGCAATTTCTGAAGTCTATTTGCATGTCGGATACTGAAACTCTATCATGCGGTCTTTTAGGTCCGCTGACGCTTGAAACTACAGTTCTCAAATCCAAAGTGACCACTTCGGAGAAAATTGGATCTTGGCTTGCGTCAGTGTAATTCCTCAGCATGCGTACGCTTCTAAGATATTTCTCAATCCTATTAATATGTTCTTCGGATCGACCTGTTGTAGAGAAAATACATGTAGATTTAATGTGTGTTAATATATGTAGATTTATAATGTGAAAAATATTCTATAGAAATAATAATCGTTTGTATGAAATATATTTATATCAAATGTAATTTTTCATGAATACAAAAACTTACCTGTTTGTTTGAGATACGTCAAGCTTTGTTCATCTACTGCAAAGAAGCCTACAGTTGCACCATATTCTGGACACATATTAGATATAGTAGCACGATCCGCGATACTTAATTGTGTCACTCCCGGCCCAAAGAATTCAACAAACTTCCCAACCACTCCAACTTGCCTTAAGTTCTGCAATATATAAAGATATCATATGCTTATTCTGATTGCTTTGGCATATATTAAATTTAACATACATAAAATAAAATGAGAAAAAATTTATATGCTTAGAAAATCTATATATATTTGTTTTTATTTTATTTTCATTTTAAGGTTGTATTTCATATTTATTTAATATATACAATGTCAATATCATACATGTAATAAACATTTTTAGACTTACACCAACAGAGAAAAAAACTTTTTAAATTTTGAAACTTGGATTTTTATGTTGCAACATTTTTGTCATCACTTAGAGAGCATCCACATATAAATTTATAATTATGCATTAAAAATATGTTAAATTATAATGTTGCAACATGTAATGTGTGATATGTATAATGTAATATATAATATTGTAAATATTAATAAAATTATATAAAATATATCAAAAATATATTAAAACAAAAAAAATTCTATGTAACTAATTTTAATTAATTAAAAAGAAATCTTACCTTTGTAATTGTAAGAACAAGATCAGTGGATGTAGCATACTGATTCAATGCACCTTCCAATTTATATCCTACAACTTTTGGTATTAACATAGAAATTGCTTGACCAAGCATAACAGCCTCTGCTTCAATCCCACCAACTCCCCATCCAAGCACACCGAGACCATTGACCATAGTAGTGTGAGAATCAGTACCGACTACACTATCAGGATACAGAAGATTGTTGAAGTCAAATACTACTCTTGCCAAATATTCCAAATTTACTTGATGCACGATACCACTTCCAGGAGGTACAATTAACATATTTTTAAATGCCTTTGCACCCCACTTGAGGAACAGAAAGCGTTCCTTGTTTCTCTCAAATTCAAGTTCTTCATTCTTCTTTAAAGCATCAGTGCTGAAATATGCAATAATGTTCAGATTTATTTTGATCAAATTATCTGATGATGTATGGTATAAAGTTTAATATCCTTGTTTCTTATTTCTCCTTTTTGCAATGTTATCAAATGTATTACATAAAATATTCTTGCTTATGTAAAAATTAAACTTTAAGCTCTTATATATGATAACCTTTTACTCTTTGTAGAAACGTTATCATCAAAAATCAAAACATGCTTGATAGAGCAGTGAACTGTACCTCCTTGTAAAATCGACTTGTATCGAATGATCGATTACAAGATCCGATGGACAGATCGGATTAATCTTATCAGGATTACCGTCAAGTCTCTTCACAGCATCTCTCATCGCAGCAAAATCCACAACTGCTGGTACTCCAGTAAAGTCCTATTTGTAATATAATACAATAAGTATATCTCTTATATACTGCTGAATAAAATCTAAGAAGTTTTTGCTTTTTACTTGTAATAGAACTCTCGCTGGCTTAAAAGCCACTTCAACTCCATCTTGGAGAGTTTGATTATTTTCCCAATCCAAAATTTTCTCAACATCACTTTTTGTTACTTGGAAATCATCACAATTACGCACAGCACTTTCCAAGAGAACTCGAATGGAAAATGGCAATCTGTCTATGTAGCAGAAATTGAAAATATACAATTTATTCAGTAGATATAAAATACATCATAAAGTAAAAAATAAGAAATTTATTTTACCATATTTTGTGCCAAAATTGCCAATATCATAATATTGGCATTCTTTTTGTCCGATTTTAATAGACTTTAGCAGATGCTTATAAGGATTGACACCTAAAATAACAGAAATATCACTATTTCTACAGCTTTTCATTAAAAAAATTAAATAGAAGAAAATATACAAAATTATGTCATTATATTATTTTTTTATTAAAATAAATATTATTAAATTTAACATACATAAAATAAAATGAGAAAAAATTTATATGCTTAGAAAATCTATATATATTTGTTTTTATTTTATTTTCATTTTAAGGTTGTATTTCATATTTATTTAATATATACAATGTCAATATCATACATGTAATAAACATTTTTAGACTTACACCAACAGAGAAAAAAACTTTTTAAATTTTGAAACTTGGATTTTTATGTTGCAACATTTTTGTCATCACTTAGAGAGCATCCACATATAAATTTATATAAATTTATTTCCGAATAAATTATTTATATATAAATGGCAAATTATAATCTTTTTATGACATAAAATATTTTTAAGTTTTTCAACAAGCTTTTCGAATATTATATTTTTTTAAATGTTGCAACTTTTATCAATTCATAACATTCATAAATTTAATTCTATTAAATTCAAATACCGTTAGTGAAAAAGCGCAAATTAATATTTTTCAGAACAAAAAATCGATTTAACATAATGACACTGCAATAATAAATCTATCCTCTTCAATAGTTTATGTTTTTCTCCAACGAAATAACAGCAACAAATAAATTCACATCTTCTCACTTACCAGCCATGATTGTCACTGCACAAGTCACGTCAGCCCCGTTGCGTGATGCGTATATAACGAATTATACCAGGTGTCCTACTAATATCCACATCGCATAATGATAAAAACGAAATCGTTCGCGATGATGATTTTTTCGAAAACTTTTATCGCGTAAATTTTTATTTTCTCCCTAACTTTCCCTAACAAACAGATTTAATTGTTTTATTTTTAAAAATTAATCGAGTCAGAAAGAAATACAAAAGAATACGAAATAAAATACGATATAATATGAAACGAGACTTGTGTATGTCGCGTTATGCAATATAACTCCTCTCTTAAATGCTCCGAAATTAATTCAACGGTCGTGTATAATTTATTCGTACATACAATACGTTTTATAATGTGATGGAAGGATAAAGTTCAAATTACCATACATAATAGCTTTTATTAAAGACGCTAGATATATAAAATCGCCTGAGACCGATCACGTGGTATGTGATATATACATATATCTGTGTGTGTGTGTATATATTTGTGTATTTCAATTTGCGATACACGTATCACACCTCACACCATAGACCGTATCACAAACTGTCATCGAAGGTTAGCTAAAAACACGTAAATATAAATAACGAGTGACTTCAAGCAAATTATATACGATAACACGATTGTTCTTCAACGAAACGTGTTAATTTTTAACAAAAATAGTTCCTTTTTTTTCATGAGCGTGAAATAAAATATTGAGAATGGAACGAAATTTGGTTAAAACATTGGATGACATGTAAGTTGTATATTATAGTGTATATATATTAAACATGCAAAAAAGATAATCATAATAATATGAATCTCGTAAATTATTTTCTTATTTTTTTGATCATTTAATAAATACTATATATTATAATGAATACTATATAATATGAAAATACTATATATATTAATTCTTCAGGTATACTAAAGAAGGCATCATTGGCTGTATTTTAGTAGATCATTCTGGTCTTTGCTTAGGAGGTAATGAGTTATTACAATTATAAACGCAAAATTATATAAACATAATATCAAAGAAACTCTAGAAAATTATAAACATAAAATTTATCAGAATTTAAGATTATAAAAAAAAAGATTTTGTAGTTAAAGGTGATGCGTCAAGTGACAGTGCAGGCTTGATAGCAGCTATATCGGGTCTAGTTGCAAAATTAGAGCCTAAATCTAAGGCACCGATCATATCGCTTCAAAACGAGAGCAAGTAAGCTGACTTATCACATTGATAAATCAAGATAAAAATTTGTTGAATATTATTACATCAATTGCAAACAAATTTCAGACAATGTATTATACATCGTATGGGTCCTGTAGTTGGTGCTGTATATAAAGATATATCGACTTGAAATAATTACTTGTTACATACATGCCTGAAACTCGTTTATATCTGAAATAAGATGCGTCTAGGAATATTCTGTTTAAACTAAAATTTAAATTAAATTATAATTTTAATTATTAAAATAATATGCTCCGTGCAAATGGTTTTTCTATCGGCAAGATAGAAAAACCAGGATTGTGAATTCTGCATAAGAATCCCCATTTTCTATTGTGTGAATATCGATTTAAAAATGTCTTCATTTTCCGGTTTGGCATTTCTGAATCGGACGCATCGTGTTTAAATTTCGATTAATTTCAGTGCCCAAAGGTGTTCGGGAATTTCACGGATCTCATGTTGATCTGCGTTGATCACGCTACTACCCGGTGTCTCCATCTTGTTTGTTTCTCTAAACGCGCAGAAGAATAGGACAAAATTTTGCTCCGCTCCGAGATTACGTTACTTCGCAAGAATTCCTTTTTGGTGTTTATCCGAACACCGTACTCCCTTAGTACGGCGAGAAAGTAGATATTATGTCTCACGGCGGTAGAAACGAGTGTAGAATATACGTGGGAAATTTGCCACCCGACATCCGTACAAAAGACATTCAAGATCTTTTCTACAAGTTTGGTAAAGTTACTTTCGTTGACTTGAAAAATCGCCGAGGGCCTCCCTTCGCTTTCGTTGAATTTGACGATCCAAGGTAAGCTTCCAGAGAAAATTATACATGCCAAAAATTCGACGTATACACACACACACACACACACACAAATATGTATCTCATATGTATATATAGATTACATGCATGAATATATATATAATATTTTTTATTATAGTATTTATTGTTATTTGATTCTTCATTTTATATATATGACATTAAATTTGAAATGATTGTATTTTATTGCGGAGAAGGAAACATAAAAATTCATTTCTGGTTTATAGAGCAATATATATATATATATATGTATATGACAAGCAAATAATAAGCGATTATTATTTTTTGTAAACCCAATAATAGAATTATTTGTATGCTGAGATACTACAAGATTTCTTGCATAAAAAGATATCGTACACTTTCTTCCATTATTTATTAGAAGACATCTGTTTAAAAAAAGTCTTCGAACATATATAAAATATTTTCTTGTCTTTACTTCCTGTGCGTAAAATATAATTCTAAGATTTAATGCAATATAACTTTGACTGATATTTTGAACAAATATGATTTCTCTTGCATTTGTGTATGTGTATGTGTGTATATATATGATATCATAATCATTATATTTTTCTATATTGTGTAAAGATTTACGGATACATATTCTATTTTTAAGAGTTATATAAAAAGTAGCTTTATTATAGAAGAAGAAAGTTGTATCTAAGCATATGTATGTCTTTCAGAGATGCGGAAGATGCAGTACACGCGAGAGACGGTTACGACTATGACGGTTATAGATTAAGAGTCGAGTTTCCGCGCGGTGGCGGCCCCAGCAATAATTTTCGCGGTGGACGCGGAGCTGGGGACAGCGGTAGAGGTGGCCGCGGTGAGATGAGCAATTCCCGCGGTCGAGGTCCTCCAGCGCGACGATCACAATACAGAGTTTTAGTAAGCGGCCTGCCACCAACCGGAAGCTGGCAGGATCTCAAGGATCACATGCGCGAGGCTGGTGATGTATGCTTCGCGGACGTTTATAAAGACGGTACTGGTGTCGTTGAATTTCTACGGCACGACGACATGAAGTACGCCGTGAAGAAGTTAGATGATTCACGATTTAGATCACACGAGGTACGATCTGCTGTTATCCCTAATTTTATGTTTATCGCTGCTTTCACATTGAAATTTTAATATATATCCAATATAATACATAATATTCATACAAAAAAGAGATATAGATAAAATATATATATATATATATATATATATATATACATCAGAATTTAAGATTATAAAAAAAAAGATTTTGTAGTTAAAGGTGATGCGTCAAGTGACAGTGCAGGCTTGATAGCAGCTATATCGGGTCTAGTTGCAAAATTAGAGCCTAAATCTAAGGCACCGATCATATCGCTTCAAAACGAGAGCAAGTAAGCTGACTTATCACATTGATAAATCAAGATAAAAATTTGTTGAATATTATTACATCAATTGCAAACAAATTTCAGACAATGTATTATACATCGTATGGGTCCTGTAGTTGGTGCTGTATATAAAGATATATCGACTTGAAATAATTACTTGTTACATACATGCCTGAAACTCGTTTATATCTGAAATAAGATGCGTCTAGGAATATTCTGTTTAAACTAAAATTTAAATTAAATTATAATTTTAATTATTAAAATAATATGCTCCGTGCAAATGGTTTTTCTATCGGCAAGATAGAAAAACCATATATGAAATAAAGTAATAATAAATAATAATTATTAATATTAATAATAATAATATAATTAATAATAATAAACCACAGATTTTATGAGAAAAATAAGGATCGTCGATCCTTTTCTATTTTCCCTCTGTAATGTGTCTATGTAGATTGCAGATATACCATATCTATAGTCGTGTGTGTATGTACGTAACAGACACCACACACATGGAGACAGAATTTATTTCTCAACGTTGGTAATTCTGAAACTATAGTTTAGTTTACGTTGTCACCGCGCGAGGTCTCTGCTATTGGATACCGGAAACCGGACATCGTATTTTCGGATTGTGAATTCTGCATAAGAATCCCCATTTTCTATTGTGTGAATATCGATTTAAAAATGTCTTCATTTTCCGGTTTGGCATTTCTGAATCGGACGCATCGTGTTTAAATTTCGATTAATTTCAGTGCCCAAAGGTGTTCGGGAATTTCACGGATCTCATGTTGATCTGCGTTGATCACGCTACTACCCGGTGTCTCCATCTTGTTTGTTTCTCTAAACGCGCAGAAGAATAGGACAAAATTTTGCTCCGCTCCGAGATTACGTTACTTCGCAAGAATTCCTTTTTGGTGTTTATCCGAACACCGTACTCCCTTAGTACGGCGAGAAAGTAGATATTATGTCTCACGGCGGTAGAAACGAGTGTAGAATATACGTGGGAAATTTGCCACCCGACATCCGTACAAAAGACATTCAAGATCTTTTCTACAAGTTTGGTAAAGTTACTTTCGTTGACTTGAAAAATCGCCGAGGGCCTCCCTTCGCTTTCGTTGAATTTGACGATCCAAGGTTATATATATATATACATATGTCATTTTTTTAATGCTTTCCTGCTTACTTTTATATGCTTGTAATCTATTATCGTACATTGTTTTTAATATTCTTTGACCGTTTGATTTAATGTGATTTAGGGCGAAGTAGCTTACATTCGTGTGAAGGAAGATCATAACGGTGGCGATAGGGGACGCAGCGAAGATAGAGAGAGAGGCCGTAGCCGTTCTCGTAGCTACAGCCCGCGGCGTCGTGGCTCTCCTACTTACTCGCCGTTGCGGCGTAATTACTCGCGATCAAGATCTCGTTCCAGATCTCGCTCGTACGACTAGTGTGTACGTATGTGTTTCACATGATAACATAAGTACAGGTTTATATTGACATTTGCTCTTTACTATGTTTCATTATTGCTGATTTAAATTTTACTTGATGAGAATTTCTTCCAATCCAAATAGATTTTGTAAAAATATTCATATTAATTTCTTTACATGTTTAAATTAATGATTCATTTAATTAATTGTATTTGATGTATAGTTAGAAAAAAGCATATTGGTTGGTATATATACATATGGTGTGGCATATATACATATATATGTATATGCCATAATTATTCTTTACATTTCTTGTTTTTAAAGTGAATATACCTATCATTTAACACAGAAGAAAATTAATTTAATGATTTCACTTTTTACTTATTATTTTAATAAAAGTTTTCTAACATTGAATTTTTAAAGCTGATTGCCTAATACAATAATTCTATTGAATTTTATTATCCTCACAAAAATGATATCATGCTTGTGAACACGTGTGTTTATTTTATCCAAACTGTTAGAATTATTCTTCTATATTTAAAAATACATTCCTTTGTATTTGCCAATTTGTTTTGTCATCACTACCACTTGTGAAATGTGTAACAATTTTGAAGTATTATTAATGAGACTTTTGGCAAAATACTGGATCTAAAACTGTAACATACCTATTATGTATTTTGACTTAGCTGTAAGCAGTACTAATGTCATTGACATCTATTGTGAATATTTGTAATTGACAATAACATACTCTGATTCTCTCACTTTTCGCTAAGATACATGATACAAAATGGTGGCTATGATTGACCGCATTGAAATCAATGCATCCTGTAAAATATCCTGATGTCTTTCTATTTGGATACAAAGACTCGAAATCTTGCATAGTGAAACATATTTTAAAACTTGCCTAACCAAAATTATCTTACATATAACTTTTTGTAATTACTGCATATGTATTATATGATACTTTTTCTTTACTTTCTCTCTCTTTTTCTAACATCCTTTTATAATCAAAGTTATCTTCATATGGATTAATTAGGAAAATTTTGCTTAACATTGTCAGGCGAACATCAAATTTTATTATAGAACAATAAACATGTATAGTAAAGTATATTGCAGGTAAACTCTTTACGCATATAAACATATTTACATATATAAAACAGGATTAAATTAAAATATATTTATCTCAGCTAAAGAGATGCCTTTCTCTCGTCATAAGTTTTCAAATTGCTAACATTATAATAATGATAATTATATTAAAAACAGTACTATTTGTGTTTTTATACTACTGTATATTATTAAACTAATAGATATATATCTAATATTGCCTGTATTATTATAGTACTACATATGTAATTAAATAACTCTTACTAATATGCGATTACAAAAGTTGCGTATTTTACTTCTTAGTTACAAATTATTTGAAGGATTTGGAGAGTCTTTTTCATATTGTGAAAACTCAACTCTTAAATCTATTTTGTCAAATTTGTGATTTCAAGAAGATATGCAATATACATCCCTTCTAAATGCACCTTTGGCAATAACAAAAGTATATAAATTTAAAAAATAACATATATTTGCCATATAAAATATCTTTTTCTCGCTTAGATTATTAACTCTAGTAAATAATTCCTCTGTGTACAGATAAATACCTCAAGATTGTTTACACAATTAATTTATCAGTTGAATCAAAATAATTCCGGATCGAATATGCGTAGTGATGACAATATATCGCGCATACATACTTTATAACAAAATACATGAGCATGTGACACACAGAATTTATTGTTATATACTATATATACACAATTATATTGGCGTAAAATTCTCTTCGCTATGATATTACCATCTCATACACAATCTAATTCGCTTTACAAATAACACGTATTTGATGATAGACTTGAATGATCTTTGATTAATGATGTTTTATAAGTTATTTTCTGATTTTGCATTGAATATTACTTCAAATTACTTCTTACAAAAGAATCTAACCCATCTAGAATTCTTTAAAACTTGTCAGTGTGAAAACATACGATATAATATATTATGAGTATAATCTGGACACATTAGCAATATATTCAAATTAAAATAAATTTCAAGTGACATATGATATAGGAATAGGAAACGGTCTAATTGAAAGCCAAGCGCGGTAATCAAGACGTAAAATAATTATTTTTCTCATAATTTTCAAAATATTTTTCTCAGATCATATTTGAAGAAAAAGAATTATTTTGCGCCTTTGATTACTACGTTTGATTCTTAATTAGAGTGTTTCTTTTATTCTGTGAATATTTTATATCAGAATTTTTTTTCAACTTCGTTTCAGATATATGAAGTGCGATGAAATAATTATTAATTGATATATTGTCTTTCACATTTCTCTGTTTGCGTGTTTTCCTTTCTCGTATATTTCGGAACTATGTAATTAAAAATATATTTTTAAAAACTTTTATTATATTCTAAAGTTGCATATTTATGAAAGGAAAACATTTGATATCGTGTATTTACTCTATTTTTGCAAATTAATCCTGTGTGATCTTACTTCATTATGTACATCATTTTTTAAGTTTTTTATAATTACATGAATATATATTTATTTCTTGATAATACAATGTTTAAAATCTTTTGTCATAAGACATCTATCTATATTTTATATATACAGAGTATATATACTATATATATTATATATCTCTTTATTCACATCACAAGGATTACATTTGTATTGATAAATTGTATATCTAACATTATAATTTACATCATATATAAGAAACTAATGTATTTTTTCTTCTTTTGTATATTGGATTGGATTGTAACACAATGAATGAAAAACTGAAATCAACACGATCTTACTTCTTGGATGGATATAATACACATTCGCTTGACGTTGGGATGAGATGGATTGCGTTTTGGAGAGCATAAATTATAAAAGGATTAAAAGACATAGATGAAAATGAGAATAGCGAAACGGGATACTTTCAAGAGGAAATTGAGGATCAGGAGAGAATTTTGGAGAGTGAAATGAAAAATGATTTGTTCAAGGATTCTCGATTGCCGGATCAGGAAACGTTGGCAAGTCCATTACGAGGAGGCGATAAATCATTAATATTTCTTTTTGAAACTAGTAGAATCCCAGTTTGAAGCTCGACATTTTTGTGTGTCGCTGTTTTAAACGAGAAACATAACGAGAGTGGGACTTCCTTATTATATTATGTGCTTATCCGTATAAAGTGCTTCGAGCGCGTATTATTTCTGCGTAATATTAATTAATAAATAAATATGCCGCGTTTATTAATTCATTTATAATCTGAAGTCAAACTAGTAATGGATTGTCAACTGCAACTGGATTCTGTTGGAAAGATTTTGTTTATAGTTTTAAAGTTTCTTGAACTTTAGTGAGAGAAGATTAATTTTTGGGATCACTCACACTGAGGATGGATTTTCGATGTTTATCCTCTTATTGATGCAACAGATGACTTCAATACTAGACTCGATTTTTTGTTAATGGTTTTTTTTTTTTTTTTTTTTTTTTTTTTTTTTTTTTTTTTCTTGTAGAAAAAACAGTTGAAAAAGAACGTGTTTTATTTCATAGATTTTTTTTTTTTTTTTATAATA
>NW_021848510.1:486310-493757 GCF_003651465.1 Formica exsecta
TTTTTTTTTTTTTTTTTTTTTTTGTTGAGTTGTTATATATGCATGTAAAATAATTCGCATTTAGTGTTAATTTCAAAGGTGGAAGTGATTCTTTGAAAAGACTACTGCACGCTTAATATCGTATATTTGATAATATCGGCGATTTAAAGTCCAATTCTCAAAAAAAAGACGTCTCGCGATAACTACGGCCGTTTTTTCGACCAATCGTGTCCGTCGAGTGTACTTCTTTTTGTCGCGTACATTGTAAACCACACAGTGTGAGTCTTCAGGATTTAACTGGCATAAACAAGAGGATGGTACGCGTTTGAGTATAAAGCAAACTCTCTGTCATCTTGACGAGAACTGGCTCCATAGTTTTAGAGGAACTCGATACGAATGGTACGACGGACAGGATTCCGGATTATGTCCGGATTAGGATGCTGACAGGATTCGGAAACGGGATAAATTATAGTATGCATGGACAGATATTTTTGGATAAGGATAAAAGAGTTGCCTACACTATATTCATCGGATCGTATCGAGCGGATCACTCGGATTCATTAAGATGAACGATATGCGCAATATGGATAAGGATGTGGATTTGGATATATCGTTCGCGCTTCATAGGGTTCACGGATTTCTCTCCTAGGTCGGATACGGAATTTGGACTCGTGTTTAGTGGGGAAACAAGATAGATTGGATGTGTCATTTTTCACGGAGAGATGAATCACGTGGATGTGATGATGTGGCTTGCCCTAAGGTATTTGTAAACAGTTTATACCTGAGATATATATCGATCTTTATTTCTCTGTGCATGCTCTCTTCGAAAATATTCTTATATTCGTATTTTCATTTTTGTCATCGACAAGGCAAATGCAATTTAGTAACACGCCTGTGCCTTGAAAAAGTCTTAAAATATGTTTGCGTTTAATAATCGATCTTTTCTGTGTTCAGCTTCATGCACATTATTATGAAATTCGTCGTGTGTAACGCAAGACAAATTTTGTAACAATAGCAACAATAGCAACTAGTTGATAACAGTTTTGTGTTTTTTGTTGAATTAACATATTTATTTTCTTATTTTCTTTATGTTATATCGTTTTTCTATATTTAATTGTTATACGAATATGTGACATATAATTAATATATAATAAGGAAACATAAATACAGCGTCGAATCTATAACGTTCTCGCATAGTGTGTATTTATCCACAAATACCCGATTGCTGACATTGATAATAATTCCTATTTGTTATCGTTATTCTTATACATATATTACATATAAATTTATTATTTGCTGATTTTATTTATTATTCAGTACAATATGACTTACCTAAGTATACTACGTTATACAGGATATATTTCTTTCCAAAGAGGCACTAAATAACCGATCGTTTCACACCTTCATTAAATAGAACTTTCCTAATGTATCGCTTTTTTTTTGCAATCCATTTCTTAACACAAAATCAGACTTTGTAAATTACTAGACTGGTAAATGGAATAATTATGAAATAAATACGTCAATGTAAACACATGGCATTGTTTTATACAATTCACCTTCAATCATCTTCTGTAAACGAACAACTTCCACGATTCATATATTTTCTCTCGGGCGTGCGTAAGAAATTTATTCAGCCAAATGTGCAGCATCGTGCATTTAGAATGTGAATTGTTTTTATAACTTTTATCTAAACAAAAGAAATATGGATGTCCTCAGATAAGCATTATGGCAAAGTTTTTATCTTAAATTTTAATTATTTCTGTTTTAATTATGTCTATCTTTTATTTGATTCGTTAACGATAAATTTCTTAAAAGTAAGCTACAAAAAAAGCATACATTTATACAGAAATTTCTAAACGATGACATTCATGCGTATTCATAATAAGAAATTTGAGAACCAAAGAAAAGCATATCCTCTCTATAAAGTATTAGTCTATTATTAAGAGGGTTAATGTGTAATAAATTCATATGTTATATTTGAAAATGCAAGCGCTTTATTCAATCTGCCTTTACTTGATACGTTTACTAAATATTACAATATTGATCGTAGGCAACGATTTCGTCCAATATTAGCTCAAATAATCTCCCGAATAGGCGTAATAATGAGATCCTTAATAAGTACGTTCTCCGGAGTTTGCAACGAGAAGAGGATAGCATCCGCCACGTTCTTTGGTTTCAGAGCTAATCGTGGATTCTCCTTCAGCCACTGTTGCGTGAGATCGGTTTCTACCAAACCCAGGGAAATATTCTGTCACGCGAGAAAATAAAAAATCATATTAACATAACAATCGAAGAAAAATAATATGCTGAAATAATTTCCTTGTCCAATATGGTTTTTTTATTCGCGCAAAAATTTCAAATGTTATAATTATCAAGTAATGACTTTTAAAAATTTGATATTATCTGCAAGAAACTACAACAGAAAGTCTCTAAACTATGTTTTAATTGTGTAAAGTCGTAAATGTCAAAAAATCGTGATATAAAGAAAATTATAATTTTTTATGTTGGAATAATAAAAATAGAAAATTTTAATTTATTTTTTAATTGAATGTTTATTATGCAGCTTTCGAAATTACTTACGATTATTTTGATGTTGGACTCGTTTTGCGCTAATTCCAAACGAAGAGATTCGGTCAGCGTGGTCAACGCGGTCTTACTGGAAGCATATGCCGGGGAAATGGGACGATCGGTAGCAAGAGGCAAGCTTTTGAGACTGCATATGTCGTTGATATTAACGATGGCACCATTATCGAGTCCTAAATATAAAAATAATTTTGTAAAAATTTTTAATATTATGTATCTGTGTGCGTATGCTTTCCTCTAAAAACAACAATTAAAATTTACCCTTGTTCTTCATTAACTGCAAAATTCCCTTGGTGATAGACATTAAACCGATCACGTTAATATCGAGAGTTTTCTTAAGGTCCTCTATTCCGCCGGTGATGGTGGACCAATCGAGACTGATAGCTGCGTTGTTTATCAGAATATCCACAGCTCCCAAATTCTTCTCTATCCATTCCAATGCGCCCTCAATTTCGTTCTGAAGACTCATGTCGCATTGAAGGGGATAGAACTTGCCGGGTTTGCCTTTCAGTTCTTCCGCGAGCAGCTACACAATTAATAACTTTTATACACTCTCTGCTTCTATATAATCACCTTTTATTAAATTTTTAGCTTTACATATGGTTTTTAATTCTTGATTTTTAATAGCTTATTTAAAAATGTATACCTTCAGCTGATTCATATCGCGGGCGAGTCCGATGACTTTGAGCCCTTTCGACATCAACTCTTCTAAGATCGCCTTACCAATTCCATCGCTGGCGCCGGTGATTAGAGCGGTCTTGTTCAACAAAGGATTCATGTTGAAGATTTGCGCTGACTGCAAGAATCACGAGAGAGAAAAGAGAGAAAATATTGCTCACACTGAAAAGCGTGCGGAAAGCTTCTGCATACCAATCCGCGTCCACGACACCTCTTTATACCATTGAATTGCCAGCTGAAAATCTGGCCTTTGATTAAGGGGTCGCGCGTAATCTACCAGGCGTCTAGATAGTTTATTGTGTTTTCTGAATATTTTCTGGATGATGTATTCCTGCGCGAATATTGCATATTATTGTATTTGTATCAATATTACCGCTTGTTTTTTTCGACATGCAAATCTCTGGGTGATATTTAAGACTACCGTCACGCTCGCTTGCAGATAATGCGTATCGTCGTCCGTTGCTAACGCAGCTCTCGCAGAAACATTAAAGGATATTGTTTGTCGACGTATAATTTATACCATGGACTTAAATAATTACATCACCTAGAGAATATATATCGCGTTTTCTTTTTTCTTTACATTGTATTAATATTGTTGGGGCAAAGTGTATTGGAGAAATTTTCGTAAAATCGTTAGCTAATTGTGAGAAAAATTAATAAGATATATATCGAGGATTAATCGTATAAATATTAAAATTAGTGAGATACCTACGTTTGCACGTTCAGCATCTTTGATACTCGATTGATTAACTAGATATACTTTGCGCCAGTATTAGAATTACGAAAATAGAAGTAAAATAATAGCGCTAATACTTAAGAGACTCAGCTATTCAATATATCAAATTTTAAAATAAAGCTATTTAAATATAAAATTAGAATGAGATACGCAAAATGCGCTGACGAAAATTCGCGCGATATTTCCGAAGAAGGCGCGGTCGCAGAAAACGATAAGATATCTTCGTTAAGAGTGTTGCATCAGAATTTTTAGAGATTGGAAGGGTGAGGTCTCTTCACCCCAATCGATCAAAGACCCATTCCATCGGCGAATCTTTGCATATGAAGTAGCCGGTGCAGTCCGTCGTTCGCCGACGAGGGGATTCAAGTAAGTCAGCATCTTATGAGAGCGCATCTCTTTTATTGAAAATTGTCCAGATCTTTTTTCTAGGTTTTATTAGATATTTATTATGTAATTCTTATATTAACTTACACAGAATGATTCACGCTATTTGAAATGGGAAAAGGAAAAGGCATATGAATGTGAATCCGTTTCTTTTTATTGATACTACTCTCATAAAAAGCAAACAAGATTGTTAGATTATAATTAATATTTCATATATAATTCATTGTGTATAATGCATATCATTGACTTGAAAATTGATTACCACGATTCGCCCAGAGGTCTCAGCACGATATCTTGTATCTGCAAAAAGAAGATTATTCTCTTAATTATAATTTGCAAGTTTTTAATTTTTTTTACGGTATATGACGGAAAGGAATGCTTTAGAGATGTATACAGATGACATACCAGAACATGAGGAGGATTGGATAGCACGTAAATTGCCGCTGCTGCAACATCATCCGGATCCAAAGTCGGCATCACCGCCATTGCTTCCGGTGAGAACATGCTGTAAGAAGCCATGAAATCGGTCGCGACTAAACCGGGACTGATGTTCTGTAATAAAGAAAAAAAATGTAAGTAGAAACAAAGGAAGAGAGAGAAATCTATCAATTTTTTTTTTAAACAGATATTTTAAGATACTTATACATATAAGAATATAATTATCATATAATTAATAGTACATTTTATGTTCATAAAATATATAATTTTATATATGTATATATACAGGGTGAGGCATTTATAGTGACGCGGGCGTATTTCTCGGAAACGAAGCGAGATCTTACCGTGACTCGTATATGCGTGCCTGCAAGCTCGTGTCGTAAGGTCTGGGCGAGGCCGGTGATAGCGCGCTTCGACCCCGGATACACACTGAATCCCGGTACAAAGGGTATTCTTTCAGCGGCCAAACTGTTCACGTGGATCACCACGGCATCTTCGGCAGTTGTTTCACGCATCGTACGAACAGCCTCGCGTGTACAGAGACAGAGTCCCAAAACATTCACGTCGAATACAGACTGCCATTCCTCTAAAGCGCCGTCTATAAAAAATATAATTGCGATCACGTATCCAATATTTCATGTTGAAAAAATTTTTTGAAATGCGTTTTTAATATCTAAAAAATAATAATTATATTCTTGTTTATATTAGTAGGACAAAATAGCTTTCATGTTGAAAAATAAAGATATAAAAGTTTTTTTTCTGGAGATACATTATTTTATCGGGCGCAAAATTTTGATAGAACAGGCACCTATGAGGGAGGATTCCTTAATGATACCAGCGCTATTTACGAGAACGCTTAGCGGGCCGAGATGATTCTTCACCCATGCGAAAGCCGCAATTACGCTTTCCTCCTTAGTGACATCGCATTCTACGGGATAGAGCTTTCCCGGGGAATCCTCCAAGTTGTCAGCGATTTCCTTAATTTTCTCCACTCTCCTTGCGAAGCCCGCTACTATCACACCTGACAAATAAAACGATAAAACTTAAAAGTGTTTTAAAAAAATCAAAGAAGATCAATCTTTTTTACATTACATAATTTTCTAACATTTTTTAACGTATTATTTTACAGATAGAACAAATAATGTTAGATTTTATTTTTTTATGAATATAATGCGATGACTTTTCAATTAGCAGACGATATTACGACAAGTTATCTCGCGCCGGCAAGTTGAGATAAATGCTCGAAATTGCAAAGCAAATTCAAATCTGTCCCTCGATCAAAATAAATTTTAATGCAATGTTTATCTGTAAAATTTCAGCTTTTGCTTACCTTGTTTAACGAGACTTCGAGCGATCGCTGCACCGATCCCGGCACTGGCTCCGGTAATCACAGCCACCTTTCCCATCCATCGATCCATCCTCGTGCAACGAGATTCGAGACGCGACTGTAGACCACAAGCCTTCAGTAATAAGATCGCGCTCATGTGTTCCAGATATCAGTGAAAAAAAAAGACAGGTATCTGGTCAGGTATGAAATTCAATAGTTCTCACAACTGACATTGTGGCCTCGATCAAATACGATTATATTTGTTTGTTAGATTGAATCTCAATCTTTCCGATGAAATAAGAGATTGGTGATACTATTACTAGAAACATAAAACGAGAGTTCGATCTGATTGTGAGTAAATTTGATTTAGCTTTTCGTTTTATGTTGTCCCGAGAGATAAATAATTTATTTGATTATTTATATACCTTTAAAAATATTTGTCCATTATCTGTATTTTTTGATGCTATTTGCATATGGAATTTTTCAATTTAATTACATTTATTGATTAATTTATTTATATCGATTTTATTTCATAAATTGATATATTTTTGTTGATTATTTTTATTTGTCAATTTATTGGTCAATTTTTTAAGATTTATTTATATTTATTAATATGTGTGTTGGCGAGTTTGAATATTAATTTCATAATTAATCAAGTTGTATGTATAAATCAGTTTTTGGTTTTGTCAAAATAATTAATTATATTTATCTTAAATTCAATTGCAAAGATAATTATTGCGTAGATGATACAAACATAATAAAAACAAATGCAAACGTTTCCTGCCATCGCTGTTAACATGTCTCGAGGGTATTTATCAATTGAGCTTAACGAATGGTTAACGTCGATATAATTAATGGACCACATGCGTCCACATATGTGAAGCCTGTTAGTCTTTATTGAACGACACGGGGTCGCTAAATTACAATCAAATTTAATCTTTAAACGCGTTCTCTCTTCTAGACGAGAAATTTGTATTTATGATAGTAATTTAAATTATTTGCCAAGTCTCGCAGTTAGGTGAAGGTAAATATAAATCGTTTAATATCGATTTGGCTACAAGTATATTTTGGGTATAAGGCGTCTACATGGATGAGTACTATACAATGCGAGGTATTAATTTCTCTTCTAGAGAGGTCTAAAGTTCCTTTATAACCGTGATATATCTCGGAATGACTATGATCGAACGATGTATCGTCTAAACGTGGCATCGACGACGGAACTTCTAAACATCGGGATTTCGACAAATTTGGTACCAAGGATCGTGTACATATGCTTTTTTAGATGTTTAGTGTTTAGAAGAGAACATATCCTCTCTCTTTCC
>NW_021848510.1:493784-534083 GCF_003651465.1 Formica exsecta
TCTTTCCCTCGCTCTCTCTTATTCTTAGAAATGCACTTCTCTCCAACTTAGCTGGTGAACGAGCTCTAATATGTATAATCGTATTAAAAAACGAGAAATAAAAAATGATGCTGGTCGTATCGCTCACTATATCGCCAATTATTATTTACATATCCTATACCTTTTTACAAATATCTATACGCTTCTTATACGTTACAAGAAAATATATCATTTCTTCTGATATCTGTGTGTAACGTACGCTACGGTTATTTCACGCTGAGTTCGCGACTAGTATACATATTCTCTTTCCTAGGCTGGTCTTTCGTTTCTTCTTATATCTGTTTTTTTTTTACGCATATACTTAACACAACGAATATCGAAAAATGCGGCAAAGAAAAAGATACAATAATTTCCGTGAGATTTTCGCACTCTTAATGCCGATTTAGACTATCGTGATCGCGATTTGCAATCGCGATTTCGTTGCAGTTTCCGATGTCTAACTAACGATTTGAATCATAGGAAAATGCAGAATATAAATCTTCAGAGTTACATTATATTACATATAATGTCTAGAACTTTAGGAACATTACATGTACCCTAAACGAGCTCTAGGAACTACCGAGGGAAATTCTCTTTCTTCTGTATTCGAAACCGTACAAAAGAATGACCACCGTGCAAGTTATTCGAGATATAGAACGACAGTATGTTTTTCTACACATCTTACAACAGTTTTTCATAAACATTGCGATATTTCATTCAGTACAATAGATTTAATTGAAACATATAAATCATCGGCTAAATTCGATTACAGACATAAAGAAAAGAGAGATAGCGAACGGATAAAGCTGTTATCTATATTTCAGTCAGGAAAATTCAAATATCTGAAAACGATAAGAGTAATTTCGTATGTGGTAATTAAAAAATTTGCAAGTTAATTGCAATGCGTTTTTTTTTTTTTTTGGCGTTTGTCAATCGACATCTACCATTTTTACTTCGACCCGAGCTAAAATAAATACTTTTAATAAATACTCTTTTTACCATCACGAACGTTTATAATTACAATCTCTGTATACGGCGTCTTATATAAAATTGTACCGCCAATTACGAATAGTTATTGTATTTAATTGCTTTAGGTGACACATACACGCGTATCCACGTGTACGCGATGAATACAAGAATACTATAGTTATCACATTGACTACGCAAGACTAACTCCGAATAAAAATTCGCGCCGTAAGTCTGATATCAACGAATTAAACTAAAGATAGATATGATTTTTTCATGTTCTAAGTTATTACAATTTTTCACAAAGTGATTTCAATTCCGGAAAGGAAAAGCGTTGTTACGGCGCCTTTGAAGAAGAAAAATAGAAGGAAATATTTCTTCGAAAAAATAATGTCACACAATTATTTTGCCCACATTCAATCGAATCTCCAAATAAATTTCTGAGAAGGATAGCGCACTTATACCCAGGGTAAACAGGCGTAAGGGGCGCAACTATTTTTGCCGTGAATGCTAACATAGGGAAGCGAGTGTCTTTGCCTGCGTCAGTGTTGACGGGGATAAGGGTCCAGCTGTGTATTTCTGTGCATTTGGGTTACATTGCTCGATTGGGGTTGCTCTTGTCTGTATTGTTGAGGGGGATGCCGGGCTTGATGGTGCTGCTGACGCTGTTCGTTCGGTTGTAAAGTGTGCTGCTGACGCTGTTCGTTCGGTTGTAAAGTGTGCTGCTGATGCTGCTGTTGGCGTTGTGGATGCTGCTGTTGCGACTGCTGCTGTTGACCTTGTTGTTGCTTTCGTTGCTCCGAACCAGCCGCCACGTAAGAAAATACGCACAGAACAGCATAGCAGATATCATATGCCTATGGATGAAGAAATCTTTGACGTAGTTATATAAATATTATGCAATTATACGTCATTTTTTCATAAGAAATTTCGCGAAACTAATTTATTTTCGGAAAAAATTAAGAGAAATATATATTAAATTTTATTATTTAACTTTGAAACACAAATTTTAAGTCATTCAGTAAATTATCTAGAAACGAAAGTTGATTTATAAAAATCTCTTCTCAATGTAATTTACAAAACTGTAAATTATAAGGATTTAAATACTTAAAACAATTGAAAAAAAAAAACTTACGTGTGAGGTATAAGAAATGATAAATAACTTAGAAATGAGAGCTTCATGCGGTGTCATTTTCGCGCTTATGTTTGTGATGACTCTCCAATGGGAGTTTATGAAGAGTAAATGCAACAGAAAATATTCTATGCAAACAGCGGACCGCCTCTTCAGCCTGTCACACAATATACAACTATAGATGTATGATAAACACAAAAAAAAAATAAATAAAAATATAATGTAAAATGTATATCACTTTTTCTAGTGATTCGGGAGTATTAATTTCTGAATATATTCAATCAATTAAAAAATGAACTATAATTTAACGATATTTTACGTACTTATTAAATGCTTTTTGACGTGTCAAATATTCTTAAGTTACAAAGTGTTATTATTTGTAATCAATAAAACAAATGTCAATAATTAATAATGTTAGTCGATTAATTCGGATAAAATAATTTTCTTTTTCTCTTTATTATAATAATTATTCTATATTTTTGCAAAAAAAAAAAAAGATTATGAAATATGTACTTACCATTTGCGACTTATATTTACGTTGAATTACTTGTCTAGTTTTAGGATCTGAAACAGAAAGGTGTACGATAACATATCGATATACCGAGGCTAAAACTTAATTGCAGCGGAAGCGTGACTCGCTATCGTGAATCTTTATTTTTCACGAGGTATGTCTACGGCGTATGTAAAAGCGTATGTTAATCGAAGCAATATTCGCTATGTCACTTACTGAATTCTTCCAAAACAAAGATTCCATCCTTTAGAGTAAAGCACTTGCGGATATGATCGAGTCTTACAAAAAACTGCAAATAACATAATCGGTTTACGTTAGTGTTCTGCGCATCGCGCATTGCGGATCTGGATCTACTCAATCATGCATACTTTTGACGATTTTCTATGGCCTATTTTATTATTATGCGCTGATATAACGATATCAATTGTGTGTGCAAACAGCTCTTTAAAAGGCGTGACGACGATTATTGTAAAGATCGTGACGATAAGCTCATTCGACGACAAGTTTCTATTTCATCCTTCGAGCGCTGATTTTTCGAATTAATTATCTATATAAAACTTATATAGTAGATTCAAATTTTTATGATTGAAATTTTTTTATTATTCAGTTTAATTTATTATTCAGTTTAACTTTGAATAATTTTTTATGAAGAATTTAGACGCGCTTGATGGATGTTGCACAAATAACTGTGTTTTACATATTATCATATTGATTTGATTTATTTGATGCGCGTCACCGTACAAAATTACGCAATTATGTAATAAAATTACATGTCGCACTCGTATAATTTTTTCTTAATTTAGAAAAATTGCTTTATTTAATAAATGGTTCCTTTTTTGATATAGTAAAACCTAAAATCGTATTTTATTTATCACTAATGCATCAAGTACGGTGATGTACATCGAACAAAAAGTTATTGGTTGAATTTTAATTGTAGGATAGTAATAATCACTATTATTATCCGTCGCTTACGAGACACGATTATTAAATGTGACTTGCGATTAAACGCAAAGCAATACTCGTATAGTATTATTGCGAAGAGAAAAATTACGTTTTTTTCCGTTTTCCTAATGAATAAACGGATGCTTTGTCTCAAACGGATGCTTGTCTCAAACAAATTTGAGTTCTTGCGTAATTTTATTTCAAAGATATTGTTTTCTCTTCATGCGGAACAAACGGTTTAAATTTGAAAAAAACTTGCATCTTTTTTACACGCTTTAATATTCATTTCAAATAATTTCATTATCTCAACGTTCGCGTTCTTGATTTCGAGTATACATAACTTTATTTTCTCGAACTATCTCCGTTATGAAAGATACCTGTAAAAACGAATGTTAAAAGATAATTTCGCGACAACGACGGTCACGTGTGACAAATATCGAAAGAGAGAGAACCGCATATTTCATAAAAATTATAGATGTTACATTTAATACTAAAGTCGAGATATATCCATTACACGTGCAAAAATGTACGAGTTCGAACTGTAAACGAAAGAAACGAAATCGGGGACAACTGGAATCGTAAATATTTTTTTTACATGCACAAATGCATATCTCTTTTCAATAGCGGTACAATCGTCCCATAACAACATGCTCAATCTCACTACATTTTCATCGCCAATTCAGCAGCGAGCAATAAATAATATTTTCTCACAAAACTCAGCTTTTGCATAAAAATCTCTAATAATCTTCGGAAAATAAATTTTATAGATTACCTTATAAAACGAAAAAATTAGATCTTATTAGAATTAAATTAATATAACATATTATTAAAAAAAAGTCAAATTTGAAGAAAAATATATTTAAAAATTCGTTTTTTTAATAAAATAGGGCAATCGCAGTAATCATGCCATATAAAAATATATTGAGATAGGTACGTATCTTTATGTCAATTATTACTACAAAAAAATCCAATAGATTAATAAAGTAAATTAATACACAACAGAAATAAAATCTACAAGATAATTTTGTGACCGCTGAGTTTTGCAAAAATAATGTTTGGTGCAAGAGCCAAAGCGACGTATAAGCAATCTAAGATTTACTCTATGGCTAAAAATGTATCAAAAACACCATGTATCATTTAGTATTCATGTAGCAATCTCGATTTGTAAGCGAGAGAGCGGTAGAGCAGCGGCGACGACATACAGCAGCAGCAGCAGCAGCAGCAGGCGCAACATCAGCGAAATATAGCGGCAGGCAACTCTGGAGATGGCCTAAACTCAATCGTAAAATGTCACTGATTGCTTAGCGTCGATAACTTGCTAAATGTGCAATTGTATCATCTAATACAGACCGATGTTGACGTGGTTCGATCGACAATGATGCACGGTCGTGATATATATATCGATCGTGGGGCAGGGGTGTCAGTAAAGAACGTGAAAAGGGGGGGGGGGGAGAGGGGATGATATAATGATAACAAATATTCACTCTTGTCGAGGAAGGATATATATCGGAGAATTTTGGTATAATGTCGTAAACAAGGAACATTATGTTAGCAGTGCCATGCCAGAGAAGTGTAATAATATCGTGACGACAAGGTTGAGGCTAACGCGAGTTTTCGTCACGATGATCTTGGAAATGATCCCCCTGCGATATGTAATACGATGTTGAACGACCACTATACAGCACGAGGAAAACCATTGCTCTATTATACATTACTAGCAGTGTGTAGGTAGATCCCGAATCACGACCGTATAAATCGGGTAGTACATTTTCTATTACTGTCTTATTTATTTCGTTAAAATAATATGTATATATTTGAATATAGAATTTTTCAAACAGCTTTTATTACTGTTTTTACAGCCGTAGTTTTGTTTAAATCTGTGAAAAGGCGCGGCAGATTTTCTCTCGCGATCAATTATTCAGCGTTATGCAAGAATTATTTGTGACTCAAATAATGTTTTTAAATTAAATATGAAATCTTTTTTTTTTCTCGTTTATGCACTCGTTTACGTAATTAACTTTTTTTAATTTTATGGATTAATTTAATTTTACGTGACACTATCTCTTTTATCTCTTGAAAAATATTGCCCCCCGATTCTACTGGTCGACTACGACATATGTAAGGGACCGTTGAGAGGTACTACGGGTATATATTGCTAAAGTGTGTAGTTTACAGTTGCACTCCGAAATTCTACACAAAGAGTGGCTTTTATGGACTATAAATTCTACAACACACTCTTGCCCTTGCGAACACAGATCGACTCTTACACACATTACGTTCTATTTGCGATCTACGTTTCGCTTGTTTTCTCTTTCAACTCAAAATTGAAATAAAAAAAAGCAGACGTTCGCCGAGCAAAATTATTTTCAGAAATTTGATAGAAAATCAGTACACAATACACTTTTGCGTTATCGATCTTCAATGGAATTGTGACAGCATCGTATATCGCGTCGAGCGATAATGATAACGAAAAATTCGAGAATCTTTTTCTCGACGTATTTCATAATTCGCGATTACCGAAAGATACAGTGTGTAAAGATACGTGGAAGCTGTAATGATGATCGTGACGTAATGACTGTGTATAATTTTATGTACGAGTGATTAGGCTATATAGATATATATATAGTTGCATTGTGTGTGCAAATCGAACATCGCTCTACAAGTTGCACTAAACACTACTTACAAATATTTCATCTAAACGATATACAATATATAAAGTATGTTGTCGGATTTTTGATATATATGCGGCAAACACTGTTCTGCATTTCATCGTTCATTACTGAATACCTGGATTTAGGTATCAGCGTTTTACGATTTTATATATATATATATCGTAACGGAGATACATATACGTATATATATATATATATATATATATTACAACTAACACCGATCGATCGTAGAAAAACAGTAAAGATAGACAGAGCAGATCAGTGAATTCGAATGCAATTTAAGAATGTAGGTAGATATATATAGTATATAATGGTATAATAATAATAATAATAATATACGGCCAAAAGTAATGGTAAAAATAAATAAGCATCTCCGGAACACGGCCAACATTGAGTATATTAGTCATATATACTGAATTTATATAACAAACAATGACTTATATTGTGATTTGATACCTCGAAATCCTGTTTGCCCAGCCGCGCAGGGCAATGTCGATGGACGGGACAAGAAAACAGAAAACAGAAAAACAGAAAATTAAAACCCTTGGTAATAGCAGTTATCCACTCAGTTAAGATATAGTATATATATATGTAGTATATATAGAGAGAGAGATAGAGATAGAATAGATAGATAGAGAGCTGTACACGATGATATTACAGCTACATTTTATCACCTAACGTCATGGCCAATCGGATAAACACAGCAAGGTATATTCATTGTTCAAGGACCATCTCAAAAGTTCCCCAAGCTGAGAAAAGTCTATCATCCCGATCATCCAGAAAATGGATATATACGGAATCTCGAGCGCGTAATATCCCACGGATATTTTCGTCATTCGCGCGAGATTCTGTCAATATGTATAACGAGATCCGCGATCCGTTTATCGATCACGATAAAGTAAGCAGTCGGAGTAAACAGCGATCTGTGTATGGTCGCGACATTTTTTTGTCGCATTTTACATCTTCTCTCTTCTCTTCTTTTTTTTTTTTTTTATTCTCATCTCGAGCCGCGAATAGACTTTCCTCGCGTATATATGTGACCACGACAGATAAAAAAGTTGTTAGACTTATGGTAAAAATATAATAGCATCCAACATTCAATACAAATGATAAGATATAGAAGTATAATGTTCAAGAAAGACAATCTTATATATATATTGCCCTATACCTTATTTCCTATATATATAAATGTATAATGATATATAAATGTAATATAATATATAATTATATATATATATAATTATATATATATATAATTATATATATATATAATTATATATATATATAATTATATATATATATAATTATATATATATATAATTATATATATATATAATTATATATATATATAATTATATATATATATAATTATATATATATATAATTATATATATATATAATTATATATATATATAATTATATATATATATAATTATATATATATATAATTATATATATATATAATTATATATATATATAATTATATATATATATAATTATATATATATATAATTATATATATATATAATTATATATATATATAATTATATATATATATAATTATATATATATATAATTATATATATATATAATTATATATATATATAATTATATATATATATAATTATATATATATATAATTATATATATATATAATTATATATATATATAATTATATATATATATAATTATATATATATATAATTATATATATATATAATTATATATATATATAATTATATATATATATAATTATATATATATATAATTATATATATATATAATTATATATATATATAATTATATATATATATAATTATATATATATATAATTATATATATATATAATTATATATATATATAATTATATATATATATAATTATATATATATATAATTATATATATATATAATTATATATATATATAATTATATATATATATAATTATATATATATATAATTATATATATATATAATTATATATATATATAATTATATATATATATAATTATATATATATATAATTATATATATATATAATTATATATATATATAATTATATATATATATAATTATATATATATATAATTATATATATATATAATTATATATATATATAATTATATATATATATAATTATATATATATATAATTATATATATATATAATTATATATATATATAATTATATATATATATAATTATATATATATATAATTATATATATATATAATTATATATATATATAATTATATATATATATAATTATATATATATATAATTATATATATATATAATTATATATATATATAATTATATATATATATAATTATATATATATATAATTATATATATATATAATTATATATATATATAATTATATATATATATAATTATATATATATATAATTATATATATATATAATTATATATATATATAATTATATATATATATAATTATATATATATATAATTATATATATATATAATTATATATATATATAATTATATATATATATAATTATATATATATATAATTATATATATATATAATTATATATATATATAATTATATATATATATAATTATATATATATATAATTATATATATATATAATTATATATATATATAATTATATATATATATAATTATATATATATATAATTATATATATATATAATTATATATATATATAATTATATATATATATAATTATATATATATATAATTATATATATATATAATTATATATATATATAATTATATATATATATAATTATATATATATATAATTATATATATATATAATTATATATATATATAATTATATATATATATAATTATATATATATATAATTATATATATATATAATTATATATATATATAATTATATATATATATAATTATATATATATATAATTATATATATATATAATTATATATATATATAATTATATATATATATAATTATATATATATATAATTATATATATATATAATTATATATATATATAATTATATATATATATAATTATATATATATATAATTATATATATATATAATTATATATATATATAATTATATATATATATAATTATATATATATATAATTATATATATATATAATTATATATATATATAATTATATATATATATAATTATATATATATATAATTATATATATATATAATTATATATATATATAATTATATATATATATAATTATATATATATATAATTATATATATATATAATTATATATATATATAATTATATATATATATAATTATATATATATATAATTATATATATATATAATTATATATATATATAATTATATATATATATAATTATATATATATATAATTATATATATATATAATTATATATATATATAATTATATATATATATAATTATATATATATATAATTATATATATATATAATTATATATATATATAATTATATATATATATAATTATATATATATATAATTATATATATATATAATTATATATATATATAATTATATATATATATAATTATATATATATATAATTATATATATATATAATTATATATATATATAATTATATATATATATAATTATATATATATATAATTATATATATATATAATTATATATATATATAATTATATATATATATAATTATATATATATATAATTATATATATATATAATTATATATATATATAATTATATATATATATAATTATATATATATATAATTATATATATATATAATTATATATATATATAATTATATATATATATAATTATATATATATATAATTATATATATATATAATTATATATATATATAATTATATATATATATAATTATATATATATATAATTATATATATATATAATTATATATATATATAATTATATATATATATAATTATATATATATATAATTATATATATATATAATTATATATATATATAATTATATATATATATAATTATATATATATATAATTATATATATATATAATTATATATATATATAATTATATATATATATAATTATATATATATATAATTATATATATATATAATTATATATATATATAATTATATATATATATAATTATATATATATATAATTATATATATATATAATTATATATATATATAATTATATATATATATAATTATATATATATATAATTATATATATATATAATTATATATATATATAATTATATATATATATAATTATATATATATATAATTATATATATATATAATTATATATATATATAATTATATATATATATAATTATATATATATATAATTATATATATATATAATTATATATATATATAATTATATATATATATAATTATATATATATATAATTATATATATATATAATTATATATATATATAATTATATATATATATAATTATATATATATATAATTATATATATATATAATTATATATATATATAATTATATATATATATAATTATATATATATATAATTATATATATATATAATTATATATATATATAATTATATATATATATAATTATATATATATATAATTATATATATATATAATTATATATATATATAATTATATATATATATAATTATATATATATATAATTATATATATATATAATTATATATATATATAATTATATATATATATAATTATATATATATATAATTATATATATATATAATTATATATATATATAATTATATATATATATAATTATATATATATATAATTATATATATATATAATTATATATATATATAATTATATATATATATAATTATATATATATATAATTATATATATATATAATTATATATATATATAATTATATATATATATAATTATATATATATATAATTATATATATATATAATTATATATATATATAATTATATATATATATAATTATATATATATATAATTATATATATATATAATTATATATATATATAATTATATATATATATAATTATATATATATATAATTATATATATATATAATTATATATATATATAATTATATATATATATAATTATATATATATATAATTATATATATATATAATTATATATATATATAATTATATATATATATAATTATATATATATATAATTATATATATATATAATTATATATATATATAATTATATATATATATAATTATATATATATATAATTATATATATATATAATTATATATATATATAATTATATATATATATAATTATATATATATATAATTATATATATATATAATTATATATATATATAATTATATATATATATAATTATATATATATATAATTATATATATATATAATTATATATATATATAATTATATATATATATAATTATATATATATATAATTATATATATATATAATTATATATATATATAATTATATATATATATAATTATATATATATATAATTATATATATATATAATTATATATATATATAATTATATATATATATAATTATATATATATATAATTATATATATATATAATTATATATATATATAATTATATATATATATAATTATATATATATATAATTATATATATATATAATTATATATATATATAATTATATATATATATAATTATATATATATATAATTATATATATATATAATTATATATATATATAATTATATATATATATAATTATATATATATATAATTATATATATATATAATTATATATATATATAATTATATATATATATAATTATATATATATATAATTATATATATATATAATATACAGATAAAAGAGTCTGTAACTGCACATCGAGCTTCCATGCAAGAAAACATTGATTATATAACGCCTGAACACAATATTATTCAGTGAAATAACCGAGAGGATATCGGTATTGTGATATCAATCGCGAGAGATTAATCAGAGATTATTCAGAGCTCCCGAAATGTTTAGCGACAAGTAGAACAACTTTTCTTCCCGCTGAGAAGGAGTTGCATGTATATATGAGATGCGTTATGTGCGTGTAAATGTATGGATAACACGAGACCATCCGATTCCCAATAGGGTCCACTCGTTTTGTACGTTATTTGTAATTTTTCTGCCATCCACGAGATAATCAATTATTTGGGCATATTTCTCATTTAAATAAAATAATTTATTGAATATTTTTATATACTGAAAGCAAATAAAATAAATGCGCAAAGCTTAGATGGACCATATTCGGGTGAAGCACCCCTTGACGTGCATATACAGAATGTCCCGGATTAAGCGTGCTTTCTTTTAAAAATATGGTTCTCTTGATCAATTTTGGATCAATTTTTCCTTTGGCGATTTCTAGAGTCATTGTTTTCACAATCTTCTCCTTTTCAAGACAAGTCAATCTTGACATTTTATTGTTGGCTTGAAAATAAGATTTTATAAATGTATCCAAAAAATCATATTAACAGATTCGGGATTTAATTTGCGGAAAACCTTTCATTATCTATCGTGTATAATTCAAAAATAACGCTGATACATCTTTATAAGGGAAAACATTAATTGAACTTAGTGATCGAAAAACGTGTAATTGAAAGAAAACACGCGATCGTTGTGCAACATCCTGTATATACGCTCATAATTATATTTGTGGTGTCTGTTTCTCTTATTGAAGTGATAAGTTGCTATCTCTTCATGTCTTTTATTCAGTCACTCTAATTGTATCGATACAGATTTGTGTTACACACGAGTACGCGCTTATCTTCTCGTGAGGTATATTGATAAAAAGAAAAAAAAATCCTGATATCATACACATAAATCTTTTTGACGAATTTCAGAATAAATCAAGTGGAAATTTGCCGAACAAATTACTTTTTGATGAGCCTGATTTGTCCTATCATGGACCACGCGATAAATCACAGTATAGAAGTACAGAGATACAAATTAATTAAGCAGATTGTAGTGGGTAGCAGTGGGAGATAATATTGAGTGGTCCTTGCATCAATGCAATAATGAAAAAAAAACACAGAGAGAGAATATTCGATGATCGAGAGAATATGAATAGCAAAAAGAGTGGTACAGAAACAACGATGGAGATTTATTCAATATGAGATTTAACGTTGCCGCGTATTTGTACATTTTTTTTCCCTTTAATAAAAAATATCCCATTTGTACATATTTATTCAGTATCGAGCAACGTTATATGTGATCGAGGTCACATTAATGCTACCTCGTGATCGCGTTTATTGAGTTGAGACAAAAAATATTTTTTCTCTCTTTTTTTTTTTTTTGGAACGAACCCATAGCTCGTGGCAATATAACATATTCTCTGATATATATTCGATCTGGCTGAAATAAATATATTATATTATACGCATTGAGATAAAAAGAGTAAAAAGATAGCATTGACCAGAGAAGATATATATATATAATCGAAATATGGTGTTATATAACGCGCAAAAGATGACAATAATCATCAAATTAAAGTCCTAAATAAATATATATGATGTCAAATGCGGTTCAACATGACACAAACAATTGGACGTAAAATATAAAAGGACTATATATATAATATTTATAAATGAGTTTGCACAATCCTCGAGGAAGAGAAAGAGAGAGAACCGAACTTTCGATTCTTCTCGCACCGTAATCACAGCCGTAAGAGGAGTGTGCGACTTTTATACGAATGTGTGAGTCATACCTTGCTATTCGCGAAGAGGAGACCGACGCCCTCCATGCAAACCTGCAGGAGCCCACCTTCGCCCGTTCGCATGTCCTGCACCGGAAACTCGCCGCCGAGTTCGTAATCCACGTTCGTACCTCGTCCACGAGCCGCCGCCTTTTCCATGGCATCCTTTATGCAATAGTACACATCCTTACACTGAAAAATGATCGTTACATCTTCATTATATATCTGATATTTTGCAAACAGTATCTGGTTGCAATCTGAATCTTGATTGCAGACTTTCCTCTTTCATTTACCTTCTTTTGATATTTTTCCTACATATTTAGGAAAAAATTATACATGTTTAGAGAGTTTTATAAAATTTACATTAAAAAATAATTAATTTATTTTATATAATTTTAAAAGTTTTTGTTCTATTCTCAGAAATAGATGTTTAAAATTATTAAAAAATGTACATGAGATAGAAGAAAACGTTAATTTCCTTCTTTGTTTAATCTTTCTTTTCAGAGACATTGACCTTCTTGGTATAATATTATAATATAATATTATACCAAGAATTATATATATATATTATATATATAATATACACAGACCTTCTTGGTATAATATTTGTGTAATTCCGTGCCCCCGCCGCTTCTCCTCCACAAGCATAAAACCTTATTCTTCGGGCTATATGTCATATTGACGACACGTTCGTACCACCAGCGCTCAACTATCACGCCGTTCACCGATCTTAGTACGAGACCGTCGTGGCGAACCTCGAGGAACCGTAGATCACCCTCAGCGTCGACCCCCGAATGCACGGTGAACGACTGTCGATGCATTTGTCGTGACGTCAGAGGCTTCAGATCGATGTCATTTCCATGCTACCGGAAAAGAAAAAAACGCTCGCGTTGATCGCAATTTTTTGACACTCGCTTACAGAACACTTACGAGATTATTTATTTGATCGAGAAGTAGATTTAATTCCTGGCTGTAAATGAGGCCGATGTGACTCTTGCCTAATAGTCTGCGCACTTTTCGCTTCAGTTCCTCCTTCTCGACGTTCAGCATTACCAGAATGGCGGTGAGATTGTGCAGCAGAGTGCATAATAGTCTATCTTCCTCGTGTTCCAACCGTCGTCTCTCGCTCTCGCTTAAACTCTTATATCTGTGTCGCACGTGCAATATATTTTTTATTTTTTAGATTTTGTGTTGCCTTATTTACGTCAAATACTTTACGGATGCTTCTTACCTCTCCATCATCTCTCCAGGTCCTTGATCCATGCCCATCATGTCGCGTTCCTGCGACACGGCGTCTAAAAAGGCGTCCTCCCAGAATTGCATTTCGTCCCACAAGGCCGATCTGTCCTTTCCAAGTAGACCTGAAAAAATCACGGTAACAGTTTTAATTTCAAAGTTTATTGATATGCGAGAAAATAATCAGTTTTGTAAATATTTGCAAATAATCGCGATCGCCGTGTAATCTGGGATATTTTTGACCGGTTAAAAAATATGTATACCTTCGAAGAGGTACGTTCTCGCAGCTTCTGGACTTGGTAAAGTTGTGGTAGGTATTAAATTTCCGCCGTGGTAACGGAATCCGGTACTCAGAGACGACTTGCTGGACCAAACGCTGCCGGAACGCTGCTTACCTTGCCGAGGAAACTAGAATCACAGAATCGAATAAGAACGACATTAATAGCCGTGACAAGAATAAAAATTCTAATAAAAATCTATAGAAATTTTAATGAAGCAATAATATATTTCTCAAAGAGAATATCTCTTTGTTCGACTTCTTTGTTCGATTGACATTCAAGCTAGAAACTTATTCATAACTAAATGCGAAATAATGCCATCTCTCTAAGGTCAAAGGGTAATTTGATTGCAGGTATAAAGAGACACCTTCATTATGTATCACGTATACACGAAAATTTATTCTTCAACATGATAGTAATTCAAATTGCAGTGAAATACGTCACCATTACCCTTCGATAACAATTCTCTATGCGATCTATCAGCGTCCATTCGTGTTCCTCTCTAACAAATGCTGAGGTATTGGTGCGATTCGAGTGTTCGGAACTACAGGAAGCTTGTGTTGCATCAAGTATCGACTATACATCCGAGTTGGCCAAATGTCAAAGGATATTCTATACTGATTTCTATACTGAAGTATACATACATGTTACATTCGAGATTTACGTTACATGATCTGGACAATCGAGATTTACATGACATGATCTGGGTATGTATCTAGTTGAACTCTCTCGTCGATTAATTTTATGAGAATGGACGATGCTATTAGCGTTGTGTTGCATTGTGTTCTACGAGATATGTATATGTATATATATAAAACAATTATATAAATTTACAACTATATGTAAAACTAATTCAGTAGATAATTTACATTGCCTTGCTCGACCTCGCTATCAGACACGGTGCTTCGAAAGGAAGCTTGGTGCGCTTGGCGAAAAGCAGGATTAGTGATAATGCTACCTCCGTCTGTGGATAAAGCTTCGCTGCTTCCCGTTCCACCACCCCGCCCACTCTAAAAAACACATGACACGTGTGCATTGCATGTTACAGTCGAACGTTAAACATTTATTGTGTGTTTTTGTTCGTTACAGGTTGTAGGAGGAACCGCGCGCTAAAGAAGCTGTCAAGTCAATAGCGTATACATTTTATTATAAAAAAAAGTTACTCTTCTCATCTGTTTTAGGACGGAAACATTTATGTTGCCAGTTTCAACAATCGCGCCCTTGCGACACCTATTATATAAAACTATCGATCAACTTGAAATTCGAGCTTAAAATAATGATTAAAATAATTGTCTGAATAGTTTGAGATATGAACCGGAAATTCTTTCTACCTCCGAATCAAATGAGGTGAGTTTGCTTAGAAGTTTTCCCTTCTTCGTAAACATATCCAGAAACATGTCCGTAGTCGATTGGCTCGTGTCCCCCATCGGCGGTGGTTGCGGCATGTCCAAATGTACTTGCGGCAGTTCTGATATTTCCCGAAAAATATTATTACCAGTTTATAATATACATTTATTTAAGATACATATCAATCATCTTTCAAATTGACAAATTTGATGTTTATTTCAAAGTTTAACAGAAATAAATAATTGGTCTCAATTATAGCAGTGCAATAAGAATTAATATAAATTTTCTCGCAACCGTGTTCGAAAAGAGAGACACATACCCGATTTTTGCGTAGTATCCGTGAAATCAGGTGGATTCGGAGATTGCGGTGATCTCAAGTTTTCTCTACTGCCGAACGGGCTAGATGCCTGCAAAATACAAGTATGTGTTTTCTTCCATTATCAAATATATAATGTGTACATATGTGTATATATATATATGCAAAAATTTAAATAAATATACATTTTAAATTGTTCTATATAACGTAATTTATATACGCATAAAATATATATGTATAGAAATGTATTTAAAATTTATATATACCTGCGACATCAAAGAACTGTCGAAACCACTTTCGGACAGATCTTTGCTCCAGTAGTGTGTGTGAGCGATTTCCATCAGTTGGAAGACGGAGGCCATCCCGCCTAATCCGAAATTATTATACGTATGCGCAAGACCATGCGTTACTGCTTGAAGGCACTTTAACATTCCCTTATACACGGGTTTCGATATGGGCTGTAAAAGATTAAAGCAAATTAAATAGTATTTAATTGCGTGTTTAATACGCATGATAATAAATTTAACAAACGATAAGGTACTCTTAAATAATTTGTGTGTCTGAAAATTAAGAGAAATTAAAAATTTACCACATCATCAATATGATCATCCGGACTAATTTTTCTATTTAGACCTTTATTCAGCTTCGTTACGACCAAATCTCTGTAATTTTCATCCTCCATTAGCTTCTTCAATCTATTCAATTTAAGCCAACCAACGCCTTCGCCAGCCAACACTTGCGTCACCACCTGAAAGAGATTTAGAAGAATTAAAATTGAGTAGAATTGTTATACGACAGTTAAGCTAACATTTACAAATACTTGCGTCGTTCAAGAAGGCTTGATTGTCGCTATTTGTGCTAGAACGTTCCGCGTTTTGCATTCTCTGCGCATCTTCTTGATTAACTTTATGCGAAGAATGTTTTATTAACGAGGAACGTTCTACCAATCCTGTCTTTCCTGCAACTGTCAATACACATATTTACGCGTTAAATTTTATTTTTAGATTCAAAAAATTAATCAACGTTCAAATATTACTCGTACCTTTAGGAAATGGTGCAAGAATCGGATTTATCTTTTCTTTCGATTTCTGATTCTGCGGGAAAAAGCTACTGCCTCGATTAGAATTATTTTTATTACCTGTAAGTTAGATATAACTTTATTATTCTTCTTCCTCGATAGATTAAATCGTTAATGGCTATCATGTAACGATAAAATTTATAGACACAGAGAGAAAATCTCAAAGAAAATTACAAATAGTAACGCAACAAAATAGTACAAATTTTTTTTTTTTTTTCCTAGAAAAATATATAATATATTGTTTCCTCTAGGTTTCATATTCTGTCACAGAATATATGGTATTATAAATTCAGAATTTTTAATTATTAATGAATCATATAACTCTCAATAGAAAAATACCAAACGTACCGAACAGATCGCTAAACATACTGCTGGTCTGCGCGGCAAAGCCATTTAGATCGCTACTAATATTGCTGAAAAAATCTCGCCCGACGCCGCTCCGCGTGTCCGACGCGACCAGCTGATTGCTAATCGAATCTTTCCGCTGCTGCGTCATATTGGGAGATGATGGTACATGTACTGGCGACTGTTGCGATTCTCCGAGGCCCTAAATGCAAATAAATAATAATTATATGGATAGATGTCTTCGATAGATTTTTAAAGTTAAAAATGCGAGTCTCTAAAATCTTAGATTTTTTCGTGTACCTTGAGCAAACCCTTCTTCGTGGCGACTTCTTTGGCACTTTTCGTCAAGTCTCCAAATGTGCTCTTGCCAACATACGTTAAATCGTCCAAAGTATTTTTACTGACACCCGTAGCAGTTTTGCTCATCTCTAGCGCGGTCTTGGACGCTTCTTGCACCGATTTGGTGGCCTCGCCCATCGCTTTCTTAGTTTGTTGCGTTAACTAATTATAATCAGAGTATAAGAAGAATCGCGATTAAGAATATATTAATTTTGTCGACGTTATAAGAAATAATGTTATAAAAAAACATACTTGTTCCAGCGGTGCGAACAGACTATCCTCGCTTGCCTCTGTAATTTTTTCTTTCGCTTGATGCGTGAGCTACGATGAAGAATAAATCGGATAAATAAATAACATCAAGAAAAAAATCTAACTATGACGCAATTATCCATTTGATAGAATTCTAGAAAATAAACGCAAATGATGATCATCATCATCATCACACGCCTTGCTTGTAAATACCTTGTCCATGTGCGCGAGTAGTCCGTCCTGACTGCTCTGCCTCGTGGTCTCGCGTACCAAGTCCTTGGCTTGGCTGGCGATCTGCTCGAACAGAGAGCCCTGCGAGCCTTGTCGGAGAACACCGTTTCCGGTAGAAGTGGTATTGGTGCTGGTGCTGCTGCCGCCACTATTTTGCCGTTGCACCGTGCTATTGTCGTTTTGTTTCTGCTGGATCGCAGGTCCAGCCGATGTCTGACGTTGAAGCTGAAGTGTCATCGACGCTTCATGTTGATGACTGGTGACGGCGCTTATCTGCCGCGGCAGAAGAGGCCCGCCGGTGGTGCTGAAGCTGGAGGCCCTCGCCAGGACGTTGCCAACGCTTGGCTGACGTTGTAGACCCGGACCAGTGGGTGGTACCTGGAAGAAAGTACTCGAGCATTTGCGACTATTCTTTATTCTCTTAAAAAAATAAACATTCTTCACAAAAAATCGGATACGCGAGTCTTTTCTCACCTCGCTTATTTTGAAAATTTTTATATTACCAATATAAAAGAGAATGCAAGTCGGTAAAAAAATATATGTAATATCCTACAAATTTTGTTATCATTAATAAATTAATAATTTCAATATATAAAAATCATGTGTTAATAAAAATGTTTTAATTACGCAGGATTTTATAATAAAAAAGATTCAAAAATTTTTATAATAGAAATAAATGCTTTTTTTCTATCTGGAATGTTACATATTAATTGACGTATAACACTTATAAAATACTTATACGTGGTATCTTAAGGTTTAAAATATAGAGCAATAAAGTTTAGTCATGCTTCAACAAAAGATGTCACATTAAAACGTACAAGCTTAGATAAATATATATATATATATATTGTACTTAACGATACAACTTATATCTATAAAGAAAATCATTATATTTTTTACTGTGGTTTAAACAGTGCATCATATTTGTATGCATATGTATATATCGAAAATATTGATCGTGTTTCTCAAGATTATCATTTAACTTATAATAATCAAATTTACACATAACAGTTTAAATTCGAAAACCTGTGTCGTTAGAGGAGAGATGAGAAAATATGTATGTACATGTATAATATATTTCATGTGTAGATGACGTGTACATGAAAAATCATGTGTTAATAAAAATGTTTTAATTACGCAGGATTTTATAATAAAAAAGATTCAAAAATTTTTATAATAGAAATAAATGCTTTTTTTTCTATCTGGAATGTTACATATTAAGTGACGTATAACACTTATAAAATACTTATACGTGGTATCTTAAGGTTTAAAATATAGAGCAATAAAGTTTAGTCATGCTTCAACAAAAGATGTCACATTAAAACGTACAAGCTTAGATAAATATATATATATATATTGTACTCTTAACGATACATTATATCTATAAAGAAAATCATTATATTTTTTACTGTGGTTTAAACAGTGCATCATATTTGTATGCATATGTATATATCGAAAATATTGATCGTGTTTCTCAAGATTATCATTTAACTTATAATAATCAAATTTACACATAACAGTTTAAATTCGCAAACCTGTGTCGTTAGAGGAGAGATGAGAAAATATGTATGTACATGTATAATATATTTCATGTGTAGATGACGTGTACATGAAAAAAAAAACGTGTAATATTATACGAGCATCTCAATATGCATTAACATATCTTGAAGAAATAAAGTAGAAAAAATATGTGCAGTATAATAAATTTATTCAGGCTGAGAAAGAAAATGGTACGATACACAAACTAGAAATCAGAGATTTAACTCAAATTTACGAAACTACATTTAATACTGAATATGATACATGAATGAGATTTGGTACGTTTGTATCTCAAGAGAGAGAGAGAGAGAGAGAGAGAGAGAGAGATGAGCGTGCAAAAAATAAAAACGATGAAGATGTCTAGAAAAAGATTCAAAACAAATGTAAAAGTGAGTGGCAAATGACGATTTGGAAATAAAATGCAAATCAAGAATAGAGAAGCCAACATTCTCTTTAAACAGTATTCTTGACAAAAAAATACGAAGAAGAAGAAGAAGAAGAAGAAATGACGAGGACAAGCATTCCACATACTTTCACAATTTTCCCTTGTTCAATCCATCTATCATGCATCAGCCCGAAATGTAATACTCGAGGATAGAGACATTCGAATGACAGAGTTAAAGGTAACATGGGGATGAGACTCACAGGAGTGACATATCTACTGACACGCGAGGTCCTGTGAGGAGCGGCAGGACGTTCAGTGTCGTTGAGCGAAGATTGAGTGCTTAAAGATCCCATCCCTGTGAATTGTCCTACCGAACTTTGTGCGCTCAGGATTGTGCGCGGTGTTATTGTCGACGCGGAGTCTGACTCAAAGCTACCACCCTCCTCTTTATCCTATGATCAAGTAATTTGTTAGCGTTCTAATCCGATGCTATTTCGTATATTATCGTAACGCTATATATCTTTTTTTTAGTATCTTTCTATTTAGTCATCGCATTCACATAAGAGCCACCCATTATGTGCGCCGATTTAGCAATATATAAAAAATTTACCACTTACTTTCGATGTAAATTATTCTGATGCATATATTATCAATCTTAAAAATCATTAATGATATAAAATTGCTGTTATGTGTTTCTTATAACAATAACCAAGAACATCGATTATTTTTAATTTTTAGATTTTTAGATTTGTCGCGTGTGTGTATATATATATGATTGCACAACGTGAATCGTGATTACATATATAAGTTATCCTTAAAGTATCATTAAGCGTATCAAAAGTAGTGCATTAGCGAAGGAGAGAGAGACAAAAGAGATTGCGAAAAAAATTTTATATACTTACATTAGTAGACTGCGAGCCTTCGTGAATTTTCGGATTTAATTCAAGTTCAGAATCTCTGTTAAAGCTTGGGCTGCTCAGATCACTGTGACTAGAAGAAGTGCTCGGTGGACTCTCGGGTCGTACCGGCGAATCTTCTTCCACTCCCGGATATTGCAAGGAACTCGGTGGATTGTAAACGTTCTTCGGATCCACCGAGAGTGACATTTGTTGAGGCTGGGTCGCTTGCGGACAATTGTAACCTGCAACATGCAAAAAATAAAATTAAATAATTATAATACTAAAGAATATTATAATATTTTACCACACAAATATAAAATTTTCTAACATTTATATCAATACAATCATATATATAAACATATACATTTCAAAAAATATTATAATATTAAAATTAAAGAAAACATCGTTTATAAATTTTGTTATAGGAGAAATAGAACTTCAAGACCCCAAAATACTCACCTGGTGATAGATCTGACGATGCCATCTCGGAGACAAAATCGCTCAAGGAGGAGTAGGAGGAACTTGTGCTTTCAGCACCCTCCGAGTCGGAGCCGCTCTCGTCTGTAGGTTGGCTCTCGTGCTCCCTCATCGCCTTCAAGGCGTTCGCCAGGGAGCTACCGGCATCCCAGACGGGAAAGTAGATCGGTTCGAGATTGGTCGCATACCAGCGCGGCTTGTCGCCGATCTGCGCGGGATCAAACACCCCCGTCTGCACCCGGAGAAAAGCCACGTTGCTAGGAGTGAGGGACCACTCGGCCAAGAACTCGACCGCCTGCGTGCGCGCAAACCTGTTGAGGAAACTGCTCTTCTTGGGTCGTGAGCGAAGGAACGAGTTGATCTGGAAGGCGACCACCGGCCGGGGATACAGCCGCAGGGTGCGCGTATGTTCGGTAAAGTTGGCCAGCAGATTCTGCGAATTGAAAAATCGCACCATGGCAACCCGCGTAGCAACGTCCACCGAGTCCACATCGTTTCCGTAGATGAACGCATTGAAAGGCGTCGAACTTTGTCCGATCGTTTTCATCGGATATGGGCCAGTCGGCCCGGATCCTCCGACCGTTTGCGACATCGACGGCCGACGAGGAGGACTCGACGACGAGCTCACGCCTGGCGAATTCAGCGGGGTGTGCTGAATATGCGCATACTGATCGATGCTCGGCCTGTGCTTCGTCGAAGCTACACTGTAAGATAACCGATTTTATTAATATCGAACGTATTTTTGTAGCTGCGCTCCCAAAATATTCAGACTACAAGCAGTAATGTATGACATTTTTTGCAATTAGTAAAAGATAATCTTATTTTTACTCGAATAGAAATTTGAAACAGATGAGGAAATTAAATCGTACCTTAAGGTGGAATGATGCGATGCAACGCTTTCTCTTCTACTTGGTGTCTGAAAAGAGAGACGTGACGAGATCTCCTGTGGGAGCAATGATGGGCCTGTCATACTGGCCATTGCCTGGAAATTCATTAAATGGTGAATAAATTGAATTAATGGGGTTCGCAGTTCGTTGCAATGTTCATTGTTCTATTGCGGTTTTATTTATACTGCTTTAAATCTACTTCCACTCTATAAATAAAAAACGATTACAAAATAATATTTTATCGATTAAAAATTATCGACTTTTAACAAAAAGAGGAACTACTTTTTTTCTACAATTGCTATTTCTATTTGCTATTTACAATTTTTATTCTAGTACTTTGGTAAATGCGTGTGGCGCTACAAGAGTCGACTCGACTCTTTACGTGATAAATCATGCATGCCGCTAGCTACGAAATAAAGAATATGGCACCAAGCGGACTGAGAATTATAATAAATATTTACACTAGAGCCAACTTGATCCATCAGTTGCATTGCCTGCGATGAGGGTAATGAATCATTAAACACGTTTAATTCTTAAACGTTTAATTTTGTAGTTAGAAAAGTTTACGAGTTTATATCGTCAATCGCTGTCGACAATATAATATTACCTGTTTCAGATGATTCTTCAAGATGGTACCCTCCGGTTCCGGCAACGGTGGCAGATTATCCTCGCCCAAAGCGTTTGGCGCCGTTATTTTATTGCTATCCAAATCCACGAGCCAGATATCGTCGGGCATCTTGAAGTTCTTTTTGTACATCAAGAAAGACGCGGGTATCCCAATTACGAAAGGAGTCGGCGCGAGCAGTAATTGTTCCGCACAACTCATGCATGTGGGTAACAAGGGTATTGCGGGAAACATGTATTCTAACGGGTAGATCATCGTGACAAACGCCATGACTGACATGGACAGAGCGTTGTAATCTCGGGACTGAAGCACAATCTGAAAATCAAGTTTCAATCGGTTCTGTATTAGTATTTCCCACGAGTATTCGCCAACTAGGTATGTTATAATTTATGATAATCTGTGTTCAAAGTATTTATATATTTTTTTTAGACGTCCATTGATATATATTTTCAACATTTATATCTGTGTATTCGTACCTTGTTCTCCAAGAGAATCAGCGTGAGAACCTTCAGACATATATCGACGCCGAGTAATTCTAACGGTAGATGCAGAGGAAAATCGACCAGGGTGAACCTAGTATGATCCGGCAAAGCGAAGCACAGCGGAGGCTGCACGTTGGGCGATATTATCTCGACCTCGACGCGCGTCTTTGCTGGAACAGGAACAGGGCTACTGAGCAACCGCAATATCCATGTCTCGATCTCGCGGACGTCATGGAGCACGATGGATGGCGTATCCCCCAGAACCTGCCCGGTAAGAACGCTCCAAACCGTGTCTCTGTAAGAAAAGATTTTGCATTCAATGAAATGTTAATATTTTCGCAAATTGTCACGAAATATCATACACAAGATGAGATTATGCACCTGTTGGTCTGTCGAGAGGCTCCCACTTTTTGCGGTGAAAAACTCTCGTTGCACGCGTCGATGATCTTCTTCAAAACGAAAAGACATTCCCGGAACATCGAGAGGAATGGATGATGCGAAATGATGCAGAGCGAAGTCAAGGAATGATTGCGAACCCTCTGTCGAAAACATTATAAAGACGTTAAAATATATTGATAAATGTTAATATAACTTTCATAGAAAATGATTGATAATAATGCATTATATCTGTGCATATATTCCTGAGAGCATCAGTTGTGTGTGTGTGTGTGTGTGTGTATGTGTGTGTGTGAATAAAAATTAAAAACTTGAATTTGATTGTTCTAAGATGATAAAATTTCTGAATGAAATAATTATTTCTTATATTATTATTATTCTTTATAATAATTATTTTTCCTAAATAAATTAATTACAGGATATTTTGTGATAATAATAGTTATTTCAAGCGCAAGATACATTAATCGATAAAGATAATCAAAAAATATCGACCTGACGTCTTCGAGAAGCGCGTGGCGATGGGGAATGACTGCCACCGCTCTCGCTGTCCCCGCTCGGTGCGATGAATTCCAATCTCGGAGCGTGGGGGACTTGTGGGGTATCCGAATCCCTTCTGCTGCTAGAGCAATCTCTCTCAGAATCACTAGGACCTACTGCACTGCTCCTATAGTCGCTATAACGAACGGCTAGAGATACAGTCTTATAAATGGAACTCTCTTTCGAGCGGATATTATATATGCAAGTAATTTAAATTCATTTTTTAAATACACGACGACAAACTTTTTTTATTTTTCAGTTTTAGAAGATTACAGATTTTAGATTCGTAGTTTTAGGAAAGAAGAGATTTTTTTGTTATATCGTTATTATGTGTCAAAAATATTATGTGAGCAAAACTCTTAAAATTTTTATAATTAAAATATAATTTAATTTAATTTTTCGTTGATCGATTGCAGAGATTAAATTAAGAAAGGGACAAATAATTATAAGCCATTTCACCTAGAAAAAGCGGAATCCGTGCTTCGCTCCATGCTCTTTCTCCAGCTCTCCCTTCGAAACGTGGTGTTGTATTTTTCCCTCTTGAGCGAAATTCCCCCGGCAGCCACAACCCCCGCCTTCTCCATAGGTCGATAAAAATTCACGCAGATTCCGTAACGTGTTCTTCCTGCATTTTTTTTCCAAATAATCTTTACAATTTATAGATTTTAACAATTTTGTGCAATGTATATGTATATGTATAAAAGAGATACCGAACCTGAATCTTTATCAGTGAGGGTGAAGGTGAAGGATGTCGCCTCTCGTAAGGCCATGCGTTTCGGTCCCACGCTACTGCAACCTTCCGGTTGACAGAAATAAACCATATCCAGAGGAAGAGGAAAATCCTTGTGATCCTCCACCGGATATCTGCGTAGCAATTCCGGGACCTATCAAACAGTAAGATTATTATATATTATCTTTTTCTTTTATTTATTTTAATTAAATTCTTTTTTTTTACATTCTGATTCTTTAAGAAAATAGATATATAGATTTATTGTAAACTTTATACATTCATTGAGATTTTTTGTAGATATAAAATTTTGCAAATGGGCTTATTCCTAAGTATTATTGTACCTGTACGGGCTGACGAGAGGCAGCAGGCGTTCTGGCCCCCACAATGGCGAGATAATCCACCAAACGGGGGCACAGGAACTTCTTCTGTATATCCATGATCGTGATCTATGTATGTACAGCTGTGTCACCGCTGTACACAGTGTATATAGGACAGCCGAGCCGCTGAACTTTCTTCAGGATCGTTTTCAATTTGAATCATGATTGCACCATTATCTCGCTTATTTATTCCACCTACAAATAAATAAATCAAGGATTTGCGCAGTTAACTTACGCCCTCTCTTATTTGCTGAACATTTCCGAGTAATTAGACTTTCGCTAACCCCGCGGACAAGCAAATTTAATTTATTCAATTTATCAGATAAATTCAATTTATTCATTTATCAGAGATATCCTACTTTTTTATCTCATATAGTCATTATCTTCAATGGCAGGCCTCTTGATTAAAGTGACAATAATTTCTTAGGAAAATGTCTTGCCGGTGTGATCATTATTTCTATTTTTATACAAAATTTTAAAAACTCCATATATCTTATACAAAATTTTCTTATAATATGATCAAGATTAATTAAAAAATATAATTACATTAGCACGTTTATTTCAGAATTGTGGGACACACATTAATAAGTTAAATTTCTTAACAAAGCAAACTTTATCGAAGCAAATGAGAGAAGCGGAAATTACGCAGAGCGACGATAAAGGGCCGGTAGGAACCAGTCAGAACGAGAACTCCGAGATCGATGATTCCGAAGACCCAAAAGGATATCTGTGTCACCGTGTCGAGAAAGAGAGCGGGTATTGCATGCGCGCGGCGGCCGGTGCCCCGTTTAATTCCCTCGCGATATTGAGCTCCTTCTCGTATTTCGCGCCGTAGCATAACGCGAGAAAGCAAACGTCATGTGTGGACACGAGGCCACGTACTTCCGTATGATTACATCGTACAGTCGCACGACAGACGATTAACGGCAGGAACAGTATGCGGACTCGACGTTAATAGAGTCTTTGACAACGCAAAGTCTTTTAAGAACATTTCGGTCTCTCAAGTATATCAAGGACTGAATCGCATTTGACTGAAAAGTTCGCTAGAGATGTTTAGATTCTTTTCAGTTTTTCTCGTTCTTTAAACATTTTTCTGCGCTATTTACCTTGGTGAATGAGAGGCAATCGATTTGAGAATTCAATGTGACAGTGGATTAATTCTTTTCTTTATAGGAGAGAAACTCGAGAAATTCAAAGGTTCAAGAGCGACACTTAAAAGAGTTGAGAAAATTATATACGTTTAAAAATCACTTCTCAAGTTCCTAAAAGTGTACTATATTATTATAGCAATAAATCTTTCAATTTTAGAATGATGCACCAAAGAAGAATTTGAGGAAGTCAATTTTAAAGTTCAGATCGCATGGTGACACTAAATTTTCCAATTTCAAAGAGACATTCATGTATTTTCATGTGTATATAAATTTATTCGCGACACTTGAAATCGATATATATGTGTAGCATTAACAAGGTTTCTAATCTCATGATTAAAAGTGGATTACGAGCTTTTACACATTAATCTGAAAGATTATGAAAGATGGAAGATTCTATAAAAGAAATCGATATATTGAAAAGAGATAAAGCAGAAGAAATGTCTTAAATACGACAATAAAATTCATTATAAAATCGATTAGGAAGAAAATCTCAGAGTAATTAAATTAAAAAATCCATTGAGAACAATTCACAAACATTTCGCAAAATTTTGCAACTTTTCGAACGCATTTCAATTACAATTACTCGATCCACGTTTCTGAAGTACAACTGAAATTATCGAGAGACAATGCGAAGACACTGAATAATAACATCCGGAATTATTTTCTCCAGGAGGTCGGAAAGTTGTACTCAGCTGCGATATTAAATAGTACCATCTGCGGCCAACCTGTTTTGATAAGGCACACACGATAGTATTGACCTTGTTAAGCTGCTACTCCGAAATGAATTCGATCGTAATATCGACTCGGAGTACACATCGATGTTAATAATTTTAAAATCGCAATCTACGCAGAGAAATTTCGATTAATTAATTTGGAGAAAATTTGCTTTAATCTTCGAAAAAGCAAGAAAAGCGACTTTTAATAGCGCGATTATACGCTAATGGCAGATAATTTCTCACCTCGCAATCCAGAGAGCAAATAGCACACATCGATCGTTTTGAGGAACTTAACTCAATCACTTGCGCGCGATAAAATTTAATTAATTATTTGCGGAAAATTAGCGAAGAACGCACACGACGCCGCATCGATCCCAAACTACGAACGAGCTCTATCAGGAGCTAGTTTTACCTTTCTTACTTAATATTTTTACCCGGGAAACCTCTTCGAGAAATTGCGACTCGCGCATCCAAATTTCGATCAATTTCGAATAAAAAAATAAATAAATAAATAAAAACGTGTTAAAAACTCGTGGACGAAAAAAAAAACCTACGATTGCTTCGCGTTAGATTGACCTCTGTTGCATTCTATCTATCGGGAAATAATTTCCCGTCCGCAAATCGCGGCGATAAAGAACGTTTTCTCTTCCACTTACATTTTATGGTGCACGTTAACGTGAAAAAATGACCGCACGTCCTCGTCCGATCGCCATGCAAATGACAGGCCGACAACGATGTTCCGCCCGCATCAGCCGAATGGCGATATCACACTATCATACTGGTCGACGCGCCCCGGAGATCCCGCAGCCGTCCCGACGTCGGCGCCGTCGTCGATCGTTCGCTAAGCAGGCGCAGACGTCTCGGGCCTCCAGTAACGGCGCTGAACGTCCCGCTCCGTTCTCCTTGTTTTTTCTTCTTTTCTTCCGCTTTTTCCATTGGGACGCACTATCGTCGCATATCCTCTGACGTTTCGTCACCTGAGCCCGTCGAAGCGTGGCTGATTAATGAACAGGGCATGTTGGCTCCAAGCCAGCGCTTTCAGCTCTGAATTGCCTTGAACTCTTTTCTACATATATATAGACTATATTAGACCATATTGATTTTTTCATATAAAATATATAGAATGTATGATATGCAGACCGTATATTTCTCTTTTTATAAAATGAAGAAAAATGTGGATCGTATCTATTCTTTTGTATATATTTTAAATTGTATACTGATCTTTTTTTTTTCATATAAAAGATATAAAGAATGTGGCTAATAATTTGTTGGTGATACCAAGGATTTTAAAAATATAATTTCATCACATGATTTTAGTTTACATAATGCATTCTTAGTTTTTATATTTAAATAAAAGAAAAAATTAAAAAATTACTCGTTGCAGGACTAATTATAAATAAAATAATTTAAGTTTATTATATACTTTACAAGAGAATAGAAATATAATCTCATTTTTCATAATTCATGATATTTTTATTGCAGGAACATTCTATCTCAATTCAATCCAATAAGATCAAATAAAGTCGACAAATCATCATTTCTCGTATTTCTTATATATCGCTAGCTAATATTTCATATCATCTTTCTACTTGATATTTTAATAGAATGATATTTGATCAACAAGATTTCTAAATCATCGACAGGTGATTTTTTAGTTCTTTCCTCGAGCTTAGTCCCAAAAGTCATCTCTTAAATTCATGTTAAATCCAATCCATCCGATAAAAAATGAAAGAAAAAATTTAAATTACACTTATCCCAGAAGACTATGGCAAACTCCATAACGAGTTGGGAAACGCGTAGTTTCCATTTTTTTTTCAGTATCGCTTTGAATCTCTTCAATTAATAAGAGCTTAAAAACTTAAAGCTTCTTAATTCGGTCCTGCATATCCAGAAGTACGTCCCTTGGCCCGGTTGGCGTATTCGCGCAGCGTCACCAGCCGGATCAATAACGCCCCGTCAGGTTCAGCTGAATGTCTGGGGGTGCGTGGAGGAAGACAGGCGGGGATGGGAACGGGGCCGCTTGCGGGCGTCTAGGTCGACTAGGTCGAGTCCGACGATACGTAAAAGCGACGGACCGAAGGCAGGATGAAGGACAAGGGTGCCGTCTTCGACGTTTGTTTTCGGTTGTGTCCAAAATGCTCCACGTGGAAATTCTTTCATGGGGGGTCGTAGACGACGGGGGTTGGTGGCGTTTCGAAACGCGCAGCTTATGCAAATAACGCGGATGAATAATAAGAGTCCGCTTATTTCTACCGCGACAATTAGTAGACATATATTTATATTGATGACTCCGTTTTAATATATTCAAATATATCATTCGATGTAACATGCTTGATATTAAAAGAGAGATTAAAAATACACGCATCGGAAGGAATACAATGTTTTTTCTATACGAGACTTAAAATTTTTCGAGAAAAATAATACTAGAAAATAGTTAGAAATTAATATATTCTATTCTTCCGCTTCCTCTTCACACAAACTTGGGATATCTTTTTAGGAAAATCTATAAAAGAAAATTAGTTATTACGTTCGTATAAATTTTATTAAATAGAGTATGAATAATAAATTACGATTGCGTTAAGATAAAAATATCTTAGTATCTGTATATATATACAGCATGATAGCAAATTATCTTACGCTGTGCGAACACCACAGATTAGATCGCAAATATTTCATTATTTGCCCGATAAAGGATAATTATCTTCCTTAAACATTAATGAGAAATAAGTAAAGATCTAATTCGTTCGTTAGATTTAATTTTTGGTTAAAAACAAAATTTTCACACAAATAATAAAATCGAGATAGATATATATCTCTATATATAAAGATTCATCAAAAAATTCAAAAACTATAATTAACATTCATAATACTGTAGTGTTCGTTTACTAGCTTATACATACAGGTATATTCAACATTCTCCTGCAAACTTTCGGAGAGAGTTACCTTTCCTTATGTATATCATTCTATTTCTGTATAAAATATATTTCTGATTTTCCAACTATATAGTTCTATAACTATATAGTTCTATTTCTCTACATCGCTGCCTAAAAGAAAATTAATCCTGCATTACGAGCGATCATATTAAAACGACGAACCACTAGATCAAATATTGTTTTAATATTTAGTCAAAATACTATTTCCATCTAATCTAATCTTATATTCTACATTTCATCAGACTTAATTTTGATATTTATTAATTCATCTAACAAGTTAAATGTATCAATATTTTATCTCAAAAATTCAAAAGATCTCTTTTTTTTAACGAACTATCAGCGCGACAATTCATTCATACATTTCCGTCACAATACAAGTATAGTATTCTTACAAATACCTTCAAATTCGCTATTTTAAAGATTGCATCTATTTGAAAGCGCTAAATTATCTTTTCGTTCCTATACAACTGTTTAAGTAATATCCTTTAAGTAATACCGTAGAGCAAGTACAAATATAATAAAAAAAAAAAATGATTTTACTCGTAAATGCAGCTCGGTACAATTGTTACAAACACGTCGGAACGTATCATTATCATTGACTCAATTGTATTGCTAACACTTTTGTACTGTTTCCGTCAAAAATTTCATTACGATCTCTGCATATGTATATATATATTCGTCCGCATTATTGAAATAATGTACATAATATTGCGTCATAAAAAAGATGCGAGAGATATCTCTTTTTTCTTTTATACGCAAGCACACGTATGCAAGATATATCTCGTGTATTCGTAAGACAAGATACATAAATTATTCCTCGTGTTTCGCCACGTGTATTCCCGCAATTATCGTTTGTAACATTATCAGACGATAATCTAGCGCGACGATAATTAACATGACGCCTTATTATTCTGCCTATTACAATCAATCGGATGTTATTGCGTTTTAAATCGTAGAACGTAGAATGTAGAGCTGATTAACAATATTATTATCGCTAATATCAGAGGTCGACGGTCGTATCAGATCCGTAATGATGTTCCTCGTCTAATAGCGGCTCTTCCTCCACCATCATGTGAACTGTGAACAAAACTTGTCATGCATACCAACGAATACAAACATACGACACATATATCCTAATGCTCTCTATACTTAATATCTTTGACAGCATGTTTTGACAGATATTCAAATTTGACTCACTTGAGAATTCACATACAACAAAATTGAAGAGTATAGAAATGAGATTCACGTTCTCCATTTTTTACGTTTCGTGATAAAACTACAAAACTATTTTCGCATCTTCAAAGATTTAAATAATTTGCATAAATGACGACAAAGGAGTAATTAGTTTGTTTCTTGCGAAAAATATGCAATAATGAAGATAAAAAAGGAACATTTAAATGCCACATTAAATCGGAGAACATAAATTCCTTTCTTCTCTTAAGCGCTTCTATATTTCTCAATCCCAGATACGTTCATCTAATCAAATGTTCAATTTCTTTGCGAAAAACATGTATATAGCACTCTACTGTATCAATAATATACATCATTTCTGGCATTTTTCATATATCGTTCTCGCAATAACTTGAAGACAAAATCCAAGCAGCAGGCAGAAAAACATGCAAAAAATAATTCTGACTTATAATATGCTACATAAATAAAAAAGCCATGCAAAAATTCTTCATACATTTACACGAGACAAATAATTTATAATTTACTCGTAATACTAGAGGAATAAAATTTCTTCTGATTGTGAAAAACTGAAAAAAGAAACTTTGTCATGCAATATAACTATCATTATATAGTCACATTTAAAGTAATTGCCACATACACTATTCATCTTACACCGACTAAAATTAATACTGCACAAAGATAAAATTATATTACATCAATTTTTGATTTGCAATTTGTTTTAATTTACTAAAAAAAGATTAATAATCTATTAAATGTAAAAGGTAATGCTATACACATTATTAATTCTTACATCTTGTGGATGTACAAATGAATTGAAGTTAATCCTTTAGAAATAAACATAAATGCACATGCAAATAACGATTTGAAAACGTGCAAAAAGCTGATAACAGTTCACTGTTCGTAATATACACATAATACATAGCAATATTACACTGATATACATAAGATATTTATATCAGTGATGCATTTTCTTAATATATAGAAAAAAACATTTATATTTTAATCGATCTATCCCAACATAGACTCTCACAATGATAATCACATTACCTTCTCATGTTACGTCTTAAGCAAATTTTGCACAAATAACGACTTTAGATGAAGCAGAAAAGCAGAAGACATGCACACATTAACTTTTCGTGTGATATTTTGTGAATAATAATAATTTTATATTTGTTTCTTTTATTTTTACCAATTTTTTCTTTTTCTAAAGTGGAATATGCACCACAATATGTAAAATTTTTTTGCTATTGTTGCATTTCCATAAATAAATTAAAAAATTTATTTTAAATAGCATAATTTTCTAAATATGATGCAATACAATTAACATTAGATTTGTCGAGTACGACTTCAATAAACTGATTCTTCCAAAAAAACTTTTAACGAGTCTGGTTAAATTAGAATGAAAAATAATTATAGTATAAATTCATTTATCCAGAATATATAATGTATACAATGAACAAACAAAACTCGAGAAATACAGTTCAGTTCGATAAAATTACATTTCATTTAACGTAACATTTATAGTACTGCCTTCACAAAAATATAATTATAGTTAATCATTTATCTGCTCTACTTCATCCATTTACAACAATAATATAATGCTTTTAAATGGAAAATAATTTTAAAATTATTTTCGACCGCGCATTTTGTTAAATCACAATAAAAAAATGGAAGGAACATTTTAATGTATCTAAAAAAAAAAAAACTATATTGCAATTGAGATATTTTATCAATAAGGAAAGGTTTCCTTTGTTATATTATGTCCTCCTAGAGTAACATTCCTTTAAGAATAGTACAATAGAAAAATTATGAATATGAACATTCCGAATATCTATTATATACCAAGTTTTTGCAGTTTGTATATCTAATAAATTTAATAATGTATTATAAAAATTTAATTACTTATTATTTAGCACAAGAGGAAATATTATTCTAATAAAATTACATATGTAATATATTATACAAATAATAATTAAGCATGTATCTGCCATTTGCTTGTAACATTTTGTGTAAAATGTGTATATGTATATACGTAATATATTTAAAATATATATTATATATATATACGCGTGTCTTAGAATGTGTGTGTACACTTACATAAAGAACCTTTTAATAAAATATTTGTCTTAATTGTATCTATTGTCATACAATATAGAAGTAAACAAACGTATCTAGTGCAAAGTTATAACTGTCTTTAGCCTCTTTGTATATTCTGATGTATCTCACATAATTCAATTTATCCTATCTTCTTTTTAAATTGTTTTTTTTTATCAAATACACAGACACACGCATGAAAGCAGAAATAGAAAATGTTCATGACGCACATTCCACATTATCAAAATATTGAAAAGAACTTCAGACTAAATTTTGAAAAAAACTTCATACAATTCGTTATACTTGGTAAACATATCTCGAAGGGAAAAAAATTTTCTTTTTTGATATATTGTACAACTTCTGTTAACAAATACAAATAAATTTATATCCCCAAATGTATTAATTGCGTTCTTTGATAAACTGAAGTAAAAAATGTATCAAGATATCTTTAAAAACACATTATATAAAATTGTTTAAATACTGTATTAAATGATGAAAAGAATTTCATAAATCTTATTACATTATATTAAAAAAATATTAATTTGATGTAGCATTCAGAAAACAATCTGACCTTAATTTTCCATCGACTAGAGTTATTTATGAATAATGTCTTCTCATTTTGATTTTTAATCTTGCATTTGATGCGTAATTTCTATTATGCTATAACAAGAATCCTACAGTAATGAAGAAGGTACATATATCGAAATCAGATAAATTATCATATTAAAAAATTTTCGATTAATAATTATTGATATAAAAAAAAACTTTATAACATCCTCATATAGCCATCCTTATTTATGTGTACATCGTATCTCTCTTCCTGCATAGTAGATTATATAATTTTTTTATCTTATATGGAGCGGATGCTATTCTTATTACACGATCGAGAGACATTTTCTTATTTTGATGTACAGTACACTGTACTGAAAGTTCATAATAATTGCTCTAATCAGTTCGATCAAAACTTTAATCGCAAATGTTATTCTTACTAGTCTGTGAAACGCAACAAATCATAAATTAAATGTGATAATAAATGAACTGTACTATTCGAATATCTATATACACGGAACTTGTCAAATGTTTATACTTTGTTACAATACAATCTCTTTATACAATACACGCGCGTCAGACGAATCATACAGAGCATTCATTATCACTAGTTGACTCTAGTGATGTTTCTTATGCAATCTGTTACGTTGTGACCTATTAGTACCATTTTTCTCGGCGGCGTTAGAAATCTGAGTAGTACTTGTATGATGGTCGCATGGTATCCTGAATAGCTTAATCTTCATGTGATCACATATTTCAAGACACACTTGAGCACTATACCGAAAGAGATCCAGAGTAACCCAGATCTAAACATATTATATAGTTATTTGAAAATCTGAATCTCATGTAGGATCGAATCGTCAATAGATATAAGAAGTGCGCAACTTACGAAACACAGCCAAAGAACATAATACTCCTTGATGAAAAAATTGAAATATTGATTGAGGAACAGCATAGCTGGACCGATCAGAGAACTGTCCAAATATTGCATCTCATTTTTGGTCATATGAGCAACCTGATAAAATAATAAGATATATGAGACACGATATTTATATGAATACTTACAAACGATCGATATATAATACTGATATATACATACGTACCACTAATCTGTTGGTAACTTTGGCCGCAACCATCCCAAACGCAAGTATGTACAAGGCTGAATGATTTTCATAGACATGCTCAGCGCTTTTTCTATATATTATAAAAGCTGGTACTATCACGAAACTAAATGGTATAATTGGTGATAAGACAGATGTTCCCTAAAACAAAATTCATCTTATGCAGAAAAATTTAAAAGTATTATATTTATATACAGAGATTATTTTATATTTATAAAAAACGACGAAAAAGTATATATTTTGATCAAATAAGCTTAAATAAAAATTTGTTAATTAAAAATGTCTTTAAAATTAATATCTGCTGATAATAATATGATATCTACACCTATATGATATATATAAATACATACTAAAATTATCTTATACATTATTTAAATGTATATTCAATGTAAAAATGTATTAATCAAGAAAGATATATATATTCTTATACATTGCTTAAATGTATATTTGATGTAAAAATATATTAATCAAGAAACAATTATAATATTATTAACACAAATATACTACTGTTGTGTGTGCATTCAACGAGAAAAAACATTGCATATATAAAGAAAAATGTGTTAAGCAATGTTAAATCTAAAAAAAAAATATATGTAGAAATTAATATAATATTTACTCAAATTAGTGCAATAGATAAATTATTCTAAATAAATATTTAGAAAAAAATGGATTAAGTATAAATATTGTTATAGGAAAAACATAATTTTAATTATCATTACAATATAAAATATAGCTTTATTTGACACATGCAATATAATATACATTAAAAATAAAACTCGCAATATTAAAATACTATGGGATAAATATTTTAATAGCACATAAGCGATACATAGCACTTTTCATTATCAGCTTTTTTATATCTATTTTTTTCTACAGCTTTGTAACATGCATGCAAGAGAATTTGGCGTGAAAAACTTGGAAAAACAATAAAATTAGATTCATATATTACGATATAACTGCAAAATATAATGGAGGAAGCAATAGATAGGAATGTATATGAGATTTCTCTGTGAGGAAGAAGTGTGGTATAACAAATATCAACATAAGTGTGAAAATATAATAATATGATGAATAATTTTATACGACGCTGTTAGATTTAGGCCCATCATGATACACATCTACAAGAATGAAATTCTACTATTATTTTCAAATCATACAATTTGTCTCATACTAAGGAATATAATATATATGTAAAATACATTATTAATTTAAATGGGCCTAAATCACATACTAAACGAAAAAAAAGTGCACTACACAATGTGATCCCACTACTTTTTCAGCTGACTTACTGCGACGGTGGAGCCATTTTTTCCGACACCACCGGCGAGAATGACGGATATGCTGCTCTGTGCAAGTAAAATAGCGATGCCCACAGCAGCCCATAATGGAAACACCTTCACCTCTGTGCCAGTGTATGGCAACTGTATAAGCGACACGAAAGATCTTTTGATTAGAATTGTCAAAAAAGTCACCCTTATACCAAGGACTTTCTAATACTTTATATAATACTTGACATGTTAGTTTACTAATAATTGCCAAGTTACAAATCAAAAACTATATGTTGTTCGCTTTTGAAACAATTTCTTATTTTGTTTTTAAATATCTTGTTAACCAAAATTACAATTTATGATGTTACCACAAAACACAACAGAAATATGTGCAATATTAAAATATAATAATAATTATTATTAAGAATAATTAAAATATCTATAAATTCCATGTTAATTACAATACATATATTCATAGCTAAATATGATACACCCTCGTCGCTTCCATGGTTTCTAATTCTACTTTGTATTTGTTTTGTGTGTGCAGTAAAGTATTTATATAAAATATATATATATATATATATATATATTCTCTTTTTTTTTTTTTTCAAAATATATATCTCTTTTGCTTCTTAAAAATATGAAACATTTTTTACTGACACAAATGCTTGTTTTTTGTATTGCACTGACTTAGAGTTTTCCTCAAATTGAGATTTCCAAAGTGACGAAAAAAAAATACTATGTGTGCCCTAATTCTGCATTAGTTCATCTATTTTAATGTTGCATTTACATTCTTTTTTTTTATCCATTTGGTATTTTACCAATTATAATGCCATAATCACATAACAGATAATCGAAGAAATGTTATAATTGACTGTAAATATATAGCTATTTAATCATTTTTGTTTATCTAATATTGAAATGTGATCAAATAGCCAATTTCAGCTATGATGAACGATTGTACGATATAAACACGCATTAATAAAGCTTCTTTTCTTTTGATAAGATAATATGTAAATAAAATGTGAGATGTTTGCGTTTTTTTTTATTTACCCATAATTCAATGTATATATTATACATATATGTTACATATATTTATATTTGATTTTAGCCATGTAGCAAGATCACAAAGTTTTCATGGATCAATAGGATTAGCAATCAGCGACTGGAGCGATGAGGAACCGGTCATATCCGCAGACGAAGCCTCTCTATATTAGGATCGTCTCAGAGTTATTGTGGGTAAACAAGAAACGAACAAGTAGTGAAAGTAATATAAAGCCAATTACAAAAATTCTTGTATATAAATCGCAAGAATGAAAGAATTTTACAGAATGTTATATATAAGAAAATGAGCTATATATCTAAATCTCCTATATATCTAAATCTATCTCTGAAACGATTTTAGCGAGATACAAGTGTAGCTCTACTCGTAAAATCTTCTCTATAATATAAATTTTGCGCATTGAATCTCGCACGTTTGTAAAAATTTCTGAGTTAGAAAAAATTGTGCTTCCCTTCCAAAGGTGATATTTAAAAATTATATGCCCAGAATTTGCTATATTAATGTTAGAACGTCCAATTGCTTGTATTTATTTAATTTGTAAAGAAAAAGACGTTCTTTTTTTTCTTTATTTATATTTTTCATTATGTATAAATATGCAAAATATTGCCTAAATGTAGTTAAAAAATGTTTTTTATGAATAATAATATTGAAAGGAAAAAAGAAAGAAATAAATATATAAAGGAAAATCTCACACACAAGATGTCCTAATTATTAAGTGAGAAGATGTGCAACAACATATATGATATCTAATTTATATAGAGAATACTAAAAGTATAAAGAGAAATATATGTGTGTCATTGGTTTAATTACGATTGGACCAATCGCGTAGCGTTTATGTACAAATATTTGTATTTATATGGCATCTTGCTCCATCAATGCAGCCAATTTATCTAACTATAAGATATATACATGTCCTCGCATTACTCGAGTAATAATATAATCTAGGAAGAATTTTTTTTCATTAAAAGCAAAAATAGAGCAAAACCTGAGAAAAGTCTTTACAAATCTATAAATCTTTTTTGTTCTATTAGATTATGATTGAATGACGTACATTATATTGTTTGTAATTGTGAATATAAACTCACATCGGTGACGCTCGCAATTTTTCTTTGTTAGAATAATTATTGATATAGAAAAAATAACGTGCTACATCCTACTTCAACTTCAAAGCGCGCAAAATGAATTAAAATTTTTTCTCTATGATAATTTAATGTGATCATAAAGAGCTTTACGGTGATTTTAATCATTAAGATGTATATATCAATATCGATCAGTTTAATTGTATATTCTTTCTTTCAGTTTTACATGGAAACTAAAGAATTTTTTTATGATTTGATTCTAAATTGAATTATCTCTGTAACATACTCGAGCAGTTAATATTACATGACATATTGATATAACATAAGACATATTTTATATATGAATACTTGTTCAGAAGATTGTCATTTATCACTTGTTTATCATATATATATATATATATATATATATGATAAACAAGGTTCAAACCCTTATATTACTAA
>NW_021848510.1:534953-540177 GCF_003651465.1 Formica exsecta
ATTTGACCAATCAGGACAAGGAAATTTTAGTTCCTTTTATCCTGATTGGTCAAATTTCAATCTTCAATACGTAGTCTGATACGGGCTTAAAGATGCCTTTTTATATTTCGAAGAGACTACGTCGAATGCACGCATGCGCGAGAAACATTGAGTTCCCTAGTCCCTAGCGTTTGACAAGGAAAGTTCCAGAATGTTCGCGAGCATTCAAACCACTTGTTTCGTATATCTTCGTATAATGTCAAAATTCGCAAAACAGTGCGTTGTCTCACTTCAATATTCGTGGATGTTAAAGACCGCCCATCTAAATACACGTTACCTAAATGCGGCTGCTGTAAGGATTTCGCGAGAGATTAGGTTAGGTCAACATTCGGTGAACATGTACGAACGTGACAGTTTGCGATTCGTTTGCAGTCTAGTAGGAAACGTGCTGTAGTTGCTGTCACAGGCTCAACATTGAGAAGTTCTGAAGCTCAGAAAGAATTTAAATCTATCGATATCAGATGAAATGGCAGAAAATACAGAGCGAACGAACCATCCTTGGAATACTCTAATTGTTTTTTCTGTTAAATCAAGGGGTATGTTATATATATATATATATATATAAGATGTAGTCTTTTATAATTCTCTCAATCGCGAATATATAAAAAAAAAAAATAATATCTCTTCACAGAGATTTATCTATAAAATATAGATATATAAAGATGTGAGTGAAAATATTCGCTGTTTCAGGAATATGTAAAACGTGATAAGTGCGAGACCCGAATTCGACACGTGATCAAAGATCCAAGAAGAGCATCGAAAAGATTAAAACTCTACCACTGTGCGGCATTCGATCATACACAAACGTGTGTTTGCTATCTTCTTGTTTTACATATAATGTAATACACACATCATACGTTCCTTTGCAGGCATCACTACTCTCCGTAAAAAATAAGAACTACATATAGCAGGTTCCAATGAACTGTTCGGCATATATCTGAATAATATCATTCTTGCTTAAATGCAGATAATTTCATCTGCTCATTAAAATCAGTGATTTAAAAACTCCGTCTCACATATAATTAAATGTAGTATGTAATATTGTAATATTGTAAAAAGTATGTAATATTGTAAAATATCATAAAAATTAGTAACTTGACATTTTTTCATTTAAAATCAATAATTTTTATCCAGATTACAATTATATTCTTACATCAATGGTATGCTAATAGTAGATAACAATAAATTTCTGGAACAAAAGAAATTATTTAAAGAGTTTGTTATATATATTAAGCTTTTCATATATTAGGCAAACAAAAGCGTTTATATAAATTATGCAAGATATTGAAATGTAATCACTCTGGTAGCTTAATATGCAGGTGGGGCATACATCAATATTATTTTAGTAATAACAACCGTACACCCAATGTGTAAGTTTCCCAGGTACAAGAGATCGATAGATAGGACAGCAAGCAAAAAGAGAAAAAATGTAGGAAACAGACAACATTTCTACTGTATATAAAATGGCAAAAGATATAAGAATGTATTGCTCTATATTGTGAACGCCATTTCTTGGGGACTTACTGCAATCGTGGAACCATTTTTTCCAATCCCACCAGATTCAAAGACTTTACAGAATTCAAGGAACACCTGAACGTAGCCTGCATAAAAGATCACTGCTATGTAGTTATTGAGTGTGCCTACACCGAGCACAGGGATCTAAACAAAGCCACAAGATCTTCGTTTGTGATGAAAATTGTTCGTTACATTGTTCTCTCGTGTGTATATATATAAGTATATAATACATATTTTATATAAACCTTCACAAATTATAACTGTCAACATCATGGTATCGCAATAATTGCTACGATTGGATGGACTTAGTTCTATCTGTGGTCGTATTTACTGCATATAAATTATAAATAGAACATGCTTATCTTTCTCATTGTTATGAAAAGAGATTATGAGACGAGGGAGCAGCTAATTATTGCACGATGAATCACGAATGTTAAAGATTATCTCACTTTTTCTATATATTCAATGCGCATCACAGTATCCGTCATAAAGAAAAGCTATTACTTTTTTATTATACCTAATGCACAAGTTCTTCTCACAGACTCAGTATATGATCTGATATACTATATATATGGAAATGTGTTTACTATAATACTTTCTTTAAAAAGTATACTATGAGAAAAATGTAATGTATATTTATTATAAATCCTTACTAAAAATATTTTTTGTACAATTTCTTGTGCACTATTACACACGCATTTACATGTGCATTTAAACATTTTTTTGTTATTACAGCTATCGATAAATGAATAATAAATATACGTTAGATAGAAATATATAAATTATTTATTGATTGATTGTTGATCATGATAACGCATGCAAACAAATATTGCAAAATTAGTCTGATTAATTTGTTGCATAAATCTTTTAAGCAATCACACTATATTTACACATAAATTTGTAATTTTACTAAAATTTCAAAGATATATTCTGTGTAATTTTTGAAATTGTTTCAAAAGAGCATTGTGTTATGCATTTATAAAGAAATTTAACATCACGAGATTTTTCATCATAAACAAAATATCAAAATAATCATAGAAAACTAAGTCTACTTTTTATATTGAAAAATAAAAGGGTTTTGCATTACTAAAAGTTCACATTTTCCTATCTTTTTACAACACAACAATTTGCTGAAAATTTGAGAAATGCGAATTTAAATACGAAATAAATATAATTATTGGTCATATAATGGCACATACAGTCCGTTATGAAAATTGCAGGAATTGTAGGGGGTATCAAAAACGGGGGTGTAGAGGGAATGTAATTTAGTAAGGGATACGAAGTAAAAATGTGTGTTAATCAGTAAATATTTTGCAGTAAAGAAGTAATCTTAGCGCCGCTCCTCATGCCATGCTGCTCCCATTTCTGCATGTTCAACGAAAGAACAATCTAATTAACGAACTTACAGCCACAGTGGAACCATTCTTGCCCACTCCTCCGGTGAAAATCACCGAGAATATAGAATATAAATTTGTCAGTGCACACACCACTGTCATAACTCCTAATAAATACTTAAATATAAAACCATCTAAGAATGGTATCTGCAAAAAATACCCTTATTAAACTCGTGTAAAAAATAATGCCTAACAATTTCATTATAATTTTAGCATATGTGTATCATGACGGCCAGGTTTCAAGACAAGATCTCTTTTGGTTAAGAAATAAAATTTTCCTTTTAAACAGCGCAAAATATAACTTGTCAATATTGTAAGATATCCTGTTTAAATTTGGTGTATGTGTATGAAAAAGAGATACTGTGAGATGTAAATTGTAAATCAAATTCAGAGCATATAAACAATCTTATCATAAACAATGCAAAATTTTTTTCCATTATATATTTTTAACATATTTAAAAAAAGAAATGAATGGACTAATTTTCTATACTATCTATATGGAATCGGCAAATGTAATAAAATAAATATGTGTGTTATAAACATCAATATATAAGCCATTAAAAACTTACTTACCAAGTAGAATGTGGAACCCATGATATACATACATACATACATATATATATATTTAAAATTTGATGCTCTCATTTTGTACCATGAGTTACACTTTTTAAATTGAAATATACAGGACTATTCAATTGTTTTCGACAAGAAAATACTACTATACAAATAATTTTTGTAGAAATTGAATTGTCCTATATATTGCAAGCAGTTATAATAGCGTGATTGTAAAAAATTGAACAAATACCTTGTGTTAGCAATAATTTACGAGTGTACGAGAAATAATGATTTTCTGATTATGCTTTGAAAGTGGCAAAATACATGGAATAGATTAGCAAGCTATAACCATGTAGAATACTAAAAAGTTACACAAAACGTGATCTACCAACTACTGCACAAGATATTTCTGCCAAAATATAAAAAGCGTAATTAAAAGTAATACAACCTCCATCATCCAGATCTCTGGACCAAAGATAGCGGAAATCAGATGGATAGTTATGATAGTAAATTGTGCTTCCGTTACATCCACTTTACCGAATCTTAAGGAACCTATTTAAAAATAAAACAATGAAATTTTATTATAATACATAACTGAATCCATTGTGCAGAAGCTTTAACAACTACACTTTATTTCTGTTTTAAGTACCTGAAACATAGGTTTGCCAATGAGCACAATAGAATAGTGTCATTGCACAGAAACACTGGAAAAACATCCACGTTGGGTAGTATCCTAATTGTACTGCTATACATGCTGACAAAGCAACAAACACTGAAAGAATATAATAAATATTATTTATTTAAATATTTTAGACAAAGTAAAAATATGAAACAATGTAACAATGTTGTCTACCTGTTGATATCGAATCACATCCATGATCAAATAATTCACCCAATGGTGTAGATGTGCCAGTTCTCCTAGCCTGTTTACCATCGATAGCATCTAAACTCTGATATATAAATAGACCGAGTGCACATAAAAAACATGCCCATCTGGGTGGCTAAAAAAATAATGCAATGTCAGTCAAATGCTGTTACAAAATTTTTGGATGTATATTATACGAATTATTAAATATTTCACATGTTTCTTCAATATGATTTCAAGATTAAAGTATGTTTGAAAACATTCATATAAAGAGAAAAAAAAAAAAAGGGATGACATTCAATCTTGTAGTATAATATAGTCAGATGGTTACATAAGAACAAACCACAAACACACGTCTACTGCAATAACAATTGATGAATCATTATATATTCATATACATATGTTTTACATTTTGCATATTCACTTTTAATATTGAGATAGAACATTAGTATTGTTACAAATTGTTTCATGTAAAACATGTAAAGAAAAAAATTAAGTTAATTTTGTATAAACATTAAAAAGCATGTTTATATCTCCTTTTTATGTATCTTTATGTCTCCAATCGGAAACATTAAAATTCTCCTGATAGCATGAAGTGCAGTAGCCTTACTGCACAAACTAGCCTTTGAATGTACACAGAATATTATTATTGATACTATAAAATGTTCATAAAACTTAACATGTATAAAAAAAATAAAAAAAAAAAAATTTTGTCACGAAAACAAAGCTTCCTCTATGAGGAAGCAAAAGATATTCTTATACATACATTTTGACATTTGACATGACATGTACATATAATAATTGAAGCATTGAAGATGACACTTCACCTCGTAGCAAAAAAAAAAAAAAAAAAAAA
>NW_021848510.1:542044-556544 GCF_003651465.1 Formica exsecta
TATATACAAATTTGTACATAACTGTGTCATATATAAATTTATAGAATATACATATATAAATTTGTATAACTATTATTTACTCTTTTTTAGATTTTTTAAGGATATTCCTTAATTGGATGGTATTTTATTTTTTTTTTTGTCAACAGATGTGACAAATGAAATCAATAATCAAATAGCAATGGACAAGATCGGTCGTATGTTTGCGGTTGTGCAAGTATGTGGAAAACAGTTCAAAGTAACAGAAAATGACATTATCATTGTTGAGAAAAAAAAAAAAAAATCGCATAGAAATACGCAACGCTCAGAGGACTTCACGAAAGCGTCCCTTCAGGTAAAATTTCGGTAAATGTTAAGCAGGTTATCTCTACCTCGGCCCTCGCATCCGGGCTGTAGTAGACGAGGATCAGAGTGGTGACGATGTTGACAATGAGCCCGAGCACGGTGATGAGGTTGGGCGCGAGCCAAAGGGGCACCTTGCTGACCAACCAGTCCCACCAGGGCTGCAAGAGTCCGTCCAGGAGGCTCTTACTCGTGCAACTATACTTGTGCTCGCTCAATCGTTTCAGCTGGCCGGGCGACAGCAGCTTCTCCTTGTAGAACTGCATACCTGCGGACACTGCGCGCGCCGTTTCAGCAGCGCACGAGGAACGCGGGATCGGACGGTCGATCGGTCCTGCGAGGATACGCAACGATATGCACTATCACCGAATTCTACAGTACACACAACTGCGGCAATACGGTCAAACATGACAAGCGATCGTCGTCGCGTACACGTACGACATCTCTGCGCGTCTCGGTCTGTCTCTGCCACACCGGAAACTGGCCACGCTACCGTTCCGTCCAATGCGCGTGCGCGATGCGTACGACGTAAATTCGCACACATCGTCATCACGCATGAAGGGAGAAAAAATGCATTAGCTCACGGATGATATAAAAAAAGAATTATAATTATAATATATTATATATTAATATACTAATATAATACTATTATTACTACTAATTAATTAATTCTTATCACGATTTACGGAAATCCAGCTGATTTGGCGAAATCGGAAATCGTTCGAATATTCCCGCCAATTGGTTTTAACATCCGCGAGTTACGGCGCATTGTCTCTTGAATAAAAAAGTGTGTTTACTAGCTTGATTTATGATAATATTCATTTTATTTTGCGGATGACAAACTGTTATGTATATATGAGAGACAATAGTTTAATTATCGATACATGTTTTATTTGTAAATAAAACGTGAAAAAAGAAGAACTACTTGCACGTCAATTTCGAACAGTCTCTGTATGCGCGATGGCAACTCTACTTAGTTTTTCAAGACTTTTTCATTACGCGGCGAGTAATTGTTTGAGAAGAGTGACACCGATCGCAATTTGCAAGCAATATTATCCGGGTATGTAATTTCAATGCAATTATATCTGACGATTCTGCAGAAACGATACAGCCGGATTTAGATGTAAACATAACCTCTTCCTTCCCACACACATTTTTTTTCCGCATTCTCTATAATATTTTTAAAAAACTTTAATTGTGAATTTTGATACTAATATTGATGTATATCTCTTTAATTTAATATAATTTGTTGTAATAAAATTTCTGTATAAAAGAAGAATTATACATGAAGCTTTTTAATGAAATTTTGCATGGTATAAACAGTTAACAAGAAGACAAATGTTTATTAATTTATATAAAGAAATAACGAAATTCTCTTCAAATCTTTTATTTTAGGATTAAGATTATGGGAGACACCAGTAGCAGAATACCGAACAATTAAGCCACCATGGATGAGAGAAATTCCAGATTATCAAAAAGAAGTACAGGAGTGGGATGAAGAGAAAGATAAAATATGCGCTGGTTGTTAACATAAATAATTTTATATATATATATATATATATACAAATTTGTATACAATATACATAGAATTATACATGGACAAGATCGGTCGTATGTTTGCGGTTGTGCAAGTATGTGGAAAACAGTTCAAAGTAACAGAAAATGACATTATCATTGTTGAGGGATTCTGGCCACCGAATATAGGCGATCGTCTAAAGCTGGAAAAAGTGTTGCTCGTCGGCAGTACCGATTTCACTCTTGTAGGAAGACCGCTCTTAAACAGAGAATTAATCTCGGTCGATGTGACAGTTATTGAAAAAACTTTATCTCACACAAAAACTCGCTTTAGGTTTCGAAAGAGGAAACAATATCGCCGTATAAATTGTAAGATACCGAGAATAATGAAATTCTCTTTTTGCTACTTATCTCGTTTGTCTTAATACATTTAATTTCTTTTCTTTCAGTCTTCAGAATACAGCATACAATGTTGCGAATTAACTGCATAAATATAAATGGAAACATCGATGAAAAGAAAGAAGTTGAAGGATTAGACAGAGTGTATTAACAATATAATGTGTATATATATAAATAAAAAAAAAATACAAATATATATCTTCTGTACTAAGGAAAAAAAGGTAAAAGTTATTTAATTTAAATTACATCAAATCAGAAATTATATAAAAAAATCAGGTTTTTTTTTTAAAAGGGATATGTTTTACATGAATTTTAAAATATTCATTCCATACAATTTGTTAACTCTACAAAAGGTATAGAAATCAAGTTTCTCTTATATATCCTTATCTTGAAATTACTTTCCATTTACTACAATTAAAATGGCAATCAATTATATAATTGTAGGATTCCTTCATGATTTGTCAATTCATTATTATAATGTAAAAACATGTATCCGTGATTCCGTCGAATAGACTCCCTTACAATCCTCTGTCGGCAGTTCGATATTTTGCAGACGTGCGCCCGTAGACGTGCGACATCTAGCACGCCAGAATGGAGTGGAGTAGTGGAGAAAAATTACGAGATTGCGACCATAGTGTAAGAATATATCATGTATGCAACCAGCCAAAGCAGTGACGGAAATAACGTTGCGCGGCGCGGTCGATTGTTTTCTTTTACGTCAAAGCTCGATCGGCAATTATTGCTATCGACATTCCCACAGCTAGACTCGCACACTCCGTTCAGAGAGATACAATTTCTCACGGAATTTTTGCAAATCATATGAAAATGTTTTTTACCACCGACATGCACATAGGACACTGAACACTTCCAATCAGTATCTTCGGCGCCAAGGAAGTTCATAGTAAGTTAACGAACTCGAAGTCGTTGCCGGAAAACCGAGAGGATCGAATGTGTTCGCGAGATTTTCGATCGGATTTGCAAATTGGTTTTAAGGACGCGGGATTTTTCTTAAGAGACAAATTTTATTAAATACCTTTCGCCAAATATGGCCGATTTGTTTCAGGTTGAAAGTCGGGAAAAAGTTTCAAGGAAATTTTATTTCAAGTTATTCGAGATAAATATATCTATTCTATAATTTGCTTAATGACTTTCTCTTTTATAAGACATACACACTTGTATATATATGTATATATATATATGTGTATATATATATACACGCAGCGCGAGAAATTGCAATCAAAATAAAATTAAAAATTGGGAAAAAATTTGCTTTCAAATTTAAAATAATTTAATTTAATTAATTAATCAATCATATAATATTTTTCTATACAAGTTGTCTCATAATTCGTGGACCTTTCGGGTGTATATAAAGCATGTTAAACTGAGTAGGAAAGTCCTCTATATGTTTTGCAATCTTCGCGATAAATAATAAGAAATTAATTAAAAAAGATCGGCTAATCCGCGTCTTGCAAGCACATGACGAGAAGAGATTTCCTATTGTTACGCGACTGCTAGGCGCGCAGTGAAGTGGTGGGAAGAACTAGTGTTCGTTCATATATATACAGCCTTTGTAAAGTGCCCCTCCTATCGATTTGCCACGCGCCTAGCAACCGCGTAAGAGTAGGAAATCTCTTCTCGCCACGTGCTTGTGCAAGACACAATTGGCCGATGTTTTTTAATTAATTTCTTATTAATTATCGCAAAGATCGCAAAACAACAGAGGACTTTTCTATTCAGTTTAACATGCTTTATACAGGGTGTCCCAAAGCACCCTAGACAACGCTCGTGAATGGATAGAGCACAGTATGAAATGAATAGAAAAGTCCTTTACCATTTTGCAATTTTCACAATAATTGAAATATTAATTAAAAGGGATTGGCGAATGAGCGCGTTTCGCGCGGCTAGATTGCGGCTAGGCGTGCCAGCGGAGATCTTCGCAATGTCGCACATCAACAGAAAGTTTGAGTGACGAAAGTCGGAGTACGCGCAAGGCCAAACTTTTCATTGCCCTGCGATACTGCAAAAACCACTCCGCATGCACCGGCAGACTTCACCGGGTCTGCCCTGTAGTTCTGCGTTCGCACATTCCTCTATCAAGGACATCAAAAAATACATTGGACGAAACACATTGCCATTATATCGCGGCGTACCGCGAGAGAGGAGAGCGAAAATGCTATGTCTGCGCTAAAATTAAGATGTCTTATTTCTCGTTAATTTTGTATCAAGTTCTGGGATAACTATACTTGTAATTATTATGCACATATGCAGATAGGCGAAGTACGCTTGTCACAAAACATTGACATTCGCGCATGTGCGAATTCTACGTGGAAAAAAAGATCGATTAAAGGATTTTTAGATCGGGAAATTTTTTAATGTAAAATATTGTATATGTATGCGCAATAACTATGTTTATCTTTGTACAGTAGAATCTTCTTAAATTTGACCCGTTTCGATTTTGGTACATTTCCACACGTACTTTCACAAATACTAATGTCGCACCCCTTCATAAGCTAAAAGCATTTTTATAAAAACAAAAAAAAAACGGCTATTTCATACTGTAGTGAGGGTATCCTTTAATCTTTCTTTTCCAAGAATTTTCCTCTTTTCCTTCGATTCATAAGGCCAAAATCAACGAGATTTCAACTGTATCTTTTTCCTCATTTATATATAGCGAGAATTAATTTTATTTAAGATCACAGAAAAGATTATCTGATTAGTTGATTTATGCTTTCCAGATTAAATGACAATATTTTATTAAACTAATTTAAACATATAGCAAATTTTAACAATTAGATTGGATTATAATATTGCTAAAGAAACATTACAATTATTAGTTGCAAAAAAAAAGATTAATGTTGCTGTATATAAAATGCACAGTAGACAGTGCAGTTTGAATTATATCTCATAAAAATCAGAAAATTTGAAATGATTAAGATTTGAAATCGATTTCAAATATATCTTAAATCACGCTATTTAGATCGTTATTTTCCTCTAATTGCTCGATTAATTTACTAATTACAAAATTGTTAACTAGTGATAAAGTTCGTATACATTTTTCGAAATTATCCCGTATTATCCTATTTCCTCCAGATCCTGCCGAATCCCTGCAAAGTTCTCGTCGCACGAATCTGAAAAAACAACTTTGAAAAATGGCAGGAAAAAAGAAGATCAAGAAGGCGAAGAAGCAGAAGAAGATTGTAGATGAATATCAATTACGCAGGGACCTAAGGGAGTATACAAAAATGACGGAGTCCGCAGACCTAGTGCAGGAAACGGCGGTACTGCCGCAGGACCAGGTGCAATACTCCGAGGATATTAGAATCGGTGGTATAGAGGGGTAAGTCCGATGCGCAACATTTTGAACGATACTGAAATAATATCAAGAGATGGAATCGACGCAAATTGTATTCGCCCCGACTCTTATTTTGAAGCACATATATGTTTTCAAAATATAATTAGCAAGGAGGTCGTGGTGTTCGGTTATCTACATATGAAAATATGATATATGACGGCACTATATGATGATATTTGAGATAAGAGACGAGACGGAACTAAACGAAGACGATTCCACCTTCTTCTGATCGGGAAATCGATTGCATTTTAACCGATTTAACCCGAACCGCTTATCTAAACGAAATCGAAAAATCGCGCGAAGACGCGACCAATTATTCGCGATGCTTTTACAGCATTGTCACAAATCGTTTGGATACTTAACTTCCCTTTTAGAATAAACAATAAACCTTCCAGGTACTAAGCCCTTCCACCAACGTCAAGGTGTACCAGTTGAGAGAGTTATATTATATAAAATGTAATATGATATGCAATCTTTATTTTATAAATGAAGGATTATACCTATAATGCACACATTTTAACATAAGTGAATAAATATACAAATTAAAATTAAAGATATAAATATTCACGGATCATAAATTAGATTGAATATAAATTTGGATTAAATATTTTTCGTGTCTTCTTGCATTTCAAATTAATTTCAATGATTGGCCTACATCGCATATATTATGGTCTAACGTTCATTTAAAAAAATATAATTTATTTTAATTTGATCTCAAGAATATTTGTGTAAATTAATATTATATTATCATTTTACGTCACATTTTCATATTCCGAGAAGATATTATCTTATCGTACCGCGATTACGCAAATATTACTTTCCGGTGTGATTATTAAAATACGAATCGAAGTATAAGTTTATGCATAATTTGTAAAATAAAAGCAAAATTATATGCTAATCATATCAAAGTATTAAATAATATAAAGTACAAATTCGATATCTGTTTTTATCTTATCCGATGTAAAATAATATTTTACATTAAAATCAGAAATCTGGCTTTCATAGTGAAAACAAGTAAAAAAAAAAAAAAAAAATTTCTAGCGATGGGAATATTTTGGATTTATTATTTTGTTATTATATATAATATTTCATAATTTTTAATTCGCGATAACCAATAATTTCTACGAGATTGAGGGACATAGATTAGACAATTCATAACAGCAATCAACACCACTCATTAAGCCGCTTAACTTTGATAAGCGACTTATGCATCTCTTGTTCCGAGCTTTTGTATATCTCTTGCTCTGAAACGAGATATCTCTTCATACGTATCTTTTCAGTAGGATTGAATCACTAAATAATAAAATATAATATGCATCTCTTGTTCCGAGATAGCTCTTATGTATATCTCTTGTTCTGAAACGAGATAGCTCTTCATACATACTTTTATTCAGTAGAATTGAGTCACTAAATAATAAAATATAAATGATTATATAAATAATTATGCTGCATATTCAGAGTGATTGAAAAGAGAGAGGGGAGAGGAGATAAATTTAGAAGTAGTATAATACTCATACAATTTGGTGAAATATATTCAGTTAGGATTTGAATAACTATTTGATGTTTAAAAGATGTCTATGCATATAGATCTAATTACAAAATAATTAATTTTCAGAGGTGGCACGCACTCTACGCTTGTAATAGTCGATGGAAAAGGTGCGCAACTAACGGAAATTAAAGGACCGAATACTAATCATTGGGTAATTAAAAATAAAATAATTATATAAAATGTCATTTATATCTTTAAAGTGCTGCAAATCCAGTTAAAAAACACGTAAATCTCGATAAGACACGGGGAAAACGACGGAAAACTTCAGCAAAATTTTCGAAACTGAACTCAGCGCTTTCGAGATAAAAAGATATAAATAATTAAAGAAATGCCATTTTGTTCTTTCTAGAGAAAATTATTGTTCATTTAAAAGATTTGTTTCTTCTAGGCAATTGGCATAGATGAGACAGTTGCCAGACTCAGCGCGATGATTGAGAAGGGTAAACAAGCACTAGATATACCAGAATCTGTTCCTTTAGATTGCGTAGTAAGTATAGATAATTATTTTTATTATATAATACTATCACTAATATAAAATTTATACTTTTTAATTATAAATATAATTAAAATGATAAAAATAGAGTAAGTGCCATAATGATGATTTCGACATAAACGAGATGTAGCTTTCATTTTATACTTTTTTAATTTCTGTTTCCAAATATTAAATCTTCGATTATACTCAAAATCGACGTTGATCTAACATTGAAATATTCTTCGAAAGAAAGAGAGAAAGTTTAAAATTATTTCTTTCATTGATAGGGACTCAGTTTAAGTGGTTGCGAGGAGGAAACCACTAACCGTCAGCTCGTGGAAACTTTGCTGCAGAAATATCCAAATTCTGCCAAGAATTACGCGATTAGCTCGGATACCCTTGGTAGTCTTCGAACTGGCTTGCAATCAGGCGGAATTGTATTGATTGCCGGAACTGGTAGCAATGCTATGCTCCTCAATTCTGACGGAAAGATTCACGGATGCGGAGGATGGGGACATATGATGGGCGATGAGGGAGGTGGTATGTATTTTTTTCTTACTGCAAAAAAAGAATAGGAATGTAAAAAGTTTTAAAATTAAGCGCGAAAGTTCTAAATTAACAAATAATCTTAGCACTTTAACTGATTTTTATTTTAAATAAAAAGCGAAGTTTTTGAATATAAATTTTTTTTTCTTTCAGAATTCTCCGAGTTCAGATAACAATTTTTTAAATAAATTCTTTCTCTCTCTCTTGTTAGAACGTAATATTCTAAACTAACATTGGCAATTATCTGATTCAAAGATCTTTATCTCTTCTTTTGAAAAATTGAAATACTCTTTAATATACTTATCTCTATATGTAAAAAATTCACTGATAATGATGATAAGTGTAAATATCTAATTGCATTCCTTATAAGCTGCAATTAAAATTGCTTTCTCTTGTTAATTTTTCAAGCTTATTGGATCGCCCATCGCGCTTGCAAATATGTATTTGATGATATCGACGGTTTCGCGGAAGCACCAGAACCCATAAGCTACGTATGGCCAGCGATGAGAAGTTACTTCAATGTGATCGACAGAAACAGTATATTGCCGTATTTCTATGCAAATTTCGACAAGAGCATTATCGCCGGTTTCGCCAAAGAGATCGCGATCGGTTGCGAGAAAGACGATCCCTTATGCCTGAAGATTTTTGAGGAAGCTGGACGTTTTCTGGCGAAACACATTATTGCTCTCTCGAAAAAGGCGCACAACGTCAGTACTTCAGTAGCGATTAAATGATTTATTTTTCATATGTGAAATTTCAATAATTTCATAATAAAATTGACTTATCAATAATTCGTTCAATCTTTTTTCTCAGGATCTTAAATTGGCTCACGGTGGATTAAAAGTGATCTGCGTCGGATCTGTATGGAAATCGTGGAAATTCATGAAGAATGGTTTCGTAAATGAAATTCACGACGGACGGGTCGTGGACGAGTTGAGTCTATTGTATTTGACGACGACATCGGCGTTTGGCGCCTGCTATCTGGCCGCGGAGAAAATCAATTATCCATTCGTTAAACCGTACGACAGCAACGTCGAAATCTTCTTCCATTATAAGTGATAATTATTCGGAAACGCGAACGACGGAATTAAAAAATCATACGCTAGACTTTCCGATAACATTCATGTTCACGAAAACGGAGAGATGCATAATAATATATAAATAAATAAATAAGTATACTTTATATTATGCTAGAGAATATCTTTTACTTAATGCTGAAAGAAGCTTTATCTATAAATATCGCGCAAAAATTACGAACAGATTATCTCTAAATGATTGATAATTTAAAAATCCAAAGTCTTGATTGGCGATTAAACATACACATACATGCACAAATAGCAGATAGCAGATAAATATACAGGATGAACAAGATATAAAATCTTTATTTTCCAGCGATTGTTTGGTATCGAAGCGGGCATTGTTTGATGAAGTTAATTTTTTTAAATACAAAAGTTGCTGAAAAATAAGAATTTCATATCCCGTTCAGTCTCAGAAATATTAGCCTGTAACACTTTTAGTGATTCACCCTATATATATGAATGATGACAAGCTATAGACAGCTAGATAAATCTGCAGAAATATAACAATAAAAAAAAAGTATCGTTTTATAAAAATTACAGATTTATAAAAATATCGATTTAATGTGTATATAAATTTTTATAAAAAAAAAACAGTATAATAAAATCGTAAATATATATTTTTCTACACTAAAACAAAGAAATAAATGATTTTTGACATATAGTATAATCGAAACGTGAATGTGTTGTTTCCCTTGTTTATTGCTTTTCAAAATGTGCATAAAACTTCATGGTGTTGAAAGAATGGGATTGAAAGCAATCTGGAATACGGCATGGAGCTGCATATCATGGGTCCTCTTCCTAATCATAAAAATTGTGTTGTATTTGCTTATATCTCTCTTCAGCCTAATAATCTTAGGGGGTTGTTCTTTCGCAATAGTAATCCTCATTTTGTACGCTCTTGACCTCTTACCACCGAACGACCGCAGATGATTAACGGATTTAAAGATGTATCACATATCTAGTAAGTGATAGCAATTATCATTACTGCAAATTGAATAGATATGAAGTACGAAAAACTTCATTTCATTTTATCTTAATGAATTCGTTCGTTAACATGAAATTACATATGGCACACAACATATCTTTGAAAAATATATTTGTATCAGGATTTATCACAATATTTATCTCATTTACATTGCAACAGTAACATGCGTACACACAACATGCGCACAAATATAATAATATCCTTCTTATTTTCACTTAATTATGACTAAAGTTTATAATCACCACAATTCATATAGTCAGATTTGCATTGAAATCTCATTTTCTCAATACATCCTCCAAAGCACAAACTTTTAACAACGCTTATGTGATCTTATATATACATATATAGATTTGTGAGGATCCACAGGCCTTGTCATATAAATAACATATAATTATTTAGAATGTAAAATTTGACATAAAAAAAATATATATTTTTAATATAGATTTAACTATCCCCCGAGAAAAAACATGCTTGAAACAGCCACCTAGGAATTATTATGCTGTCGTTGTACACTCACTCTCGTACATGAAGAGAATATAAAATTTAAAGGATATTCTGTGAAATATGTTTACGATATATTATATGCCTATTACAAAGCGAAATATTGCTCTATCATTAATTATTATTTTTACAACATTCTTAATGTTCAATTAACATTATTTATTTAAATTGATGAGAATCGTTGAGATAACGAAATTAAACTGATGACAGTTGCTAATAAAACGCCGAGAGAGCAATGAGAGCTACTACTAAATTGTCACTGTTATTGATATCGCTACCTTTCATTTATCGTCATGCAGGATGTCTACATTGTATATTGGCTTGATCTCTTCCTGTTATAATTTCTTAAACATATTTTGATATCATATCAAAGTATTTTTATGTTCTATGTTTTTTATAGGTGTATAGTCTTTGTTCTATCACCCAAAGATATTTAAAGTTGTATTGCTATAAGTATTTATACAAAGAGGCAATGCAGAGAAATTTGAATTTTACTTATCACAATCAGATTTTCGTGAATTTCTGAAACAATCGATTTCTTTTACTTAAAATACCGCTATATATTCCGAATATATTCCAGCACGAATGCAACGGTTTCTTAATTTGTTTTCTCATTATACAGACAAAATGCGTGACTCTATAAACTAGTTATCAGTGCTTTAAGTCGAATATTTCTATAAGCAATGGCTCTACGCTGGATGGATTGACATTCAAATAAACTCCCACAACCTCGTCATTTAATTTATGGAGTTCGGAAATCTTCTGTATTAACTTCAGAAACATGGACTTGGCCTCGCAGCCAGGATAAACGCTTTCCAAATATCGTCTTAGAAGATAATAGTAAGAACTCTAGAAGAAAGAAAGAAATGCATCGCAATGAAAAATGTGATCCAAACGCGAAATCTTTTAAATTTATTTTATATGTCAAGAAAAAAATATATAAAAAAGAATCTACTAATACTTTATAAATTGATTATTGATTTTTTGATTTATTAATTATTGATTTTTGAAGTCATTGAAAGATTTTTTGATAATTATAGGACGCTATAAATAATTACACCATAAATTGATGCAAATATTTTAGAACTTGAAGATTTTACTAACCTGCTCCAATTTAATAACATCACTGTGCACAACCCTCGGTCTATCGGGAGTAAACAAAGCGATTGCGCTTAAAATTAGAATGATGTTTTCATCCCGCCATCTGGGATCAAATGTTCTGACGAATTTCGCGTGCTCCGCGTACAAATTTCCTTTTGCTTCCTTCAAAACGTCAACCTTGATATTGGACATGCTCTCTTGGCTATGAGGAATTTTCCATATATCTTTATCTGGATCGTAATTTATGGCTGATCTTAGAATCATCATTTCCGTACAACCACCCTTCAGCAGAGCCAATTGATCTTCCTGACACATATTTTTGAAGGCGTTTATTTTCTTGGACATCTTTATTAAGCGTCTAATTGCTATTGCCGTTAAATTTATAACGTCCAACAACATTGGATCAGATTGTCCGAAATTATTCTGCAAAATAGATATTTCTTATTATATACTTTATTCGTTTTTACCAAATGCAACTCTACATTAAAACATCTAAAATTTCAGCAGCATTATACCTTAAATTTACATTCCTCGCCAACCAAATTTGTTATGTCATCATCTAAAGGAGCCAATAATGCTTTATTAGCAACTATCAGTTCGTTTAATTTCGCTCTCTCGGCGTCATTCAAATCCCTACTGCTTTGGTTACCACTTAAACTAGAAAATGCTGAATATTCCAACTTGATGGCTTCGCATAATATAGACTCTATAGAGTTGGCAGCGATAGGTATCCTGAAAAAAATATCCAATTTCAACAGCCAGTTTTATAGCATTTTGTATATATAAATATGACATTTATATAAGCTGGATATATAGTCTTATACCTTTGAACATCTTGGAGAACATCTCTGGTAACATCAGCTGTATTTTTATTCCAATCTGTGCTTATGCTAGGTTCTAAATTTTGATTTTTGCACTCTTCCGTGTTACGATTCGTAATTAGATCTGTCAGTATCGGATTTTCGACGTGACTTTTTTTAGATTTTGGTGTATACCTAGTGATATTACTCGAGCTATCATTATTCCGCGGAGCTTCTTTCTGAGACTGACTTCCTGTTTTGTTGTCACGGCCACGCCCGTCGCTCGTATCAGTTGCGTCATTCTCCTCTAAAAACTGCGTGATATGTGGATCCGTTGCCAAGCACGTGACCATATCGGGGTCCGTCATAATCTTCATTACTACCCTTTGATCTTGAAGTATCTTGGCAACTAAATTTGGATTATTGACGAACTTTGTGAACAGATTGGGATTTTGTTTGAACTTGGCAATTAAATTGCTTCCGCTCGAACACGTCTCCTTCGGCTTCTGACATATCGTCGTCTCCTCCTTCTCGAATTGTGCTTGTAAACTCGGATCGAGTCGACTTGTCCGATTGTCCGATACGCAATCGACGTATACCAAGGAACTCTCGTTACTTTGTTCAAATTTGGAATAATTGGGCGCGTTTTCGTCAAATAAAGAACTGTACCTCGGCGATTCGCTATTAACGCTTACAAACTCGGAACTTAATTCTAGCGAATTCTGCTCGTATTCCCCTGAATTTGATGGTACGTTCTTATCCTTTCCTGTGTCTGAAGATGCCACATTGAAGTCGGTGAACGATCTCGCACGGCTATGAACAGACAATTTCGATTCAATCTTTATTGATTCTATCTCGTTTTCTACATACAAAACAGGTTGATTGTACCTCACAAGATTAGATCTCGAGCCATGAGCGGATTCCTTCAGCATGTCCAACGTCTTTGTTTCAGCGATATTCGTGCTCTCCGGTGGACTTGAAGGACTAGGTACGCTAGCTGCTGTCACTGGGCTCATACTCTCGACGACATTCTGCCTGTTACCATCCAAATCTGTGTATTTTCTGTCAGATTCCCAAAAATACGTCTCCGACATCGTTGACGCGACCGAATTGACTGATATCGACGTGTCTTCGAATGTACAATCATCCACGCAATCTTTTTTGATCTTTGATGCTGTGGCATTATCGAATTGAGATCGTTTTTTCGCGCGATTCTTTTCGATCTTTTCACGCTTTAGAACTTTGTCCTCTTCAGACATAATGTAATCCTTGCGCATACCAATACGCAAACATTTGTCCAGACGGCATTTTTGACAAAAGCGTCTGGTTACAGGTGTAATTTTACAGTTTTCAGTGAAGGGGCATCTAAAGTCCTGCAAAGAGAAAATATATCTTTTTTTTAAAATCAGTCAAATATTAAACTCGTGCAATTTTATATATTTATTGATAATATTGTATAAATTCCAAAAATTTTGTATAAATAAGATAATTTAGTTTTTTATATTAATATTTGTTTTTACACATTTTGATAAATCTTACAAATAAATTGCAATAATCTTTTCTATTAAATAAACGAAAAGTACTTCAAAAAAAGTAAAAACATTAGTATCTTATCTATATAGCATTCTTAACAGTCCAATCATTAAATTACAATGCAGGGATACCACTTTCAAACTTAATAACAAGTAAAAGCAAGCAATCATAGATAATTAAAAGACTCAACAATAGTAGCCTCATTCTTTTAAAAACTTTTATAAGAATTAGATCCAAGTTTCAAGTTTCTGGTGATGCAAGATTATGATTGATTTCTTCTTAAAAAAAGTTCATCGGAAGATAGCACAGACATTATAAACAATTAAAAG
>NW_021848510.1:556777-575005 GCF_003651465.1 Formica exsecta
GGAAGAGAGCACAGACATTATAAACAATTAAAAGATTCAGTACAACAATCTGACTCGTTCCTCTAAAAACTCAAAAAATTGGATTCATGAATTGAAGATTTCTCAATGCGTTAATTAATCAATCTTTTCGAGTTTCCTCGAGGAGTGAATCAACCTACTGGAACTCTAAATCGAGGCAGGGAAGTGAAAATTCACCTTAGTCCTCAGCGCGTTCCTCCTGAAGAAGGCCTTGCAGCTTTCGCAGGAGACGGCGTTGAAGTTGTAGCCGAGCGCGCGGTCGCCGCAGACACCGCAGATCTTGGTGGGCTCCTTCGCCGGCTGTTCATCGTCCATTGCTCCTGGGGCGGCGATTAGCACGTCTTATCTAATGCAGGCGGAGTAACATCGTTCTCCTATATCTCTCTCCCGTCCCGCGCGACGAATGTGTTTTCGCTCTCTGACTCACAACAACATTGTTTCTTCTTCTTTTACAATTTAATGGCATCGACGAGTATTCGTCCTTGTTGCCATCAACTAATAAAGATTAACATTGTTTATCTGCATTCGTGAACACTTCGCCCGGAGACCAAGACGCGACTATTTATCGTCCGCGGCATCATCTTTCACTGCAAACGACGACCTCTTCTCCACGGTCCAACGCCCCTTCGAAGATCCACATGTACAAAAGCTCCTTAAGTGACCACTGGATCGCGTTCAATTGACGTCTCGGTTAATTGACGACAGTAGACGAGGCGCGGTGCGTACAAATTCGTCGTAAAACTCGTTCATCTCGCCGTCTCTTCTCCCCCCGATCCCTTGTCACTATCCGTCACCGAGAAGATACCACGCCGCCGTAATGTAAGTAGGGATCTCTCGCCCACGTGACCGCGGAGAGAATACCCGCGCGCGTCGTCCCTGCCTTTAAACGCGTTTCGGAGCAGATTGATTGTTTGACGAATTCCAAGCCGATTTTTCTCTTTATCTGATAACACATCATCGAAGCGTCGATAGTTTTCGAGTTATAATATTCTTCATACTAGTTTTCGGATAAATAATTTCGGGAATTTTGCTGAATTTTGATTTAAAGCTTTGTTATATACGATTTGCAACAAACTGCAATATTTTCGCTAAAATCGATTGCAAATTAGTCAGGGGCTTTGTCAATTTTTAAATTAAGGTCGTGATTCTGATATATAATAAATCAAGAGATATAACAGAAACAGCCCGATTTTTTATCGAACAAAAATTATTATCAAATGACATTTGTAATACTCGAATAGTCATTTAAAATCAATTAAATATTTTTCAATAATTACTGTGCAATAGAAATTTCTCTTACTAACAAATGTACTATATTATTATTCAATTCATTTATCGTAAATATTTTCTTCTCGAGCTTACTGAAGCTTATTATCGAACAAAAATTATTATCAAGTGACATTTGTAATATTCAAATAGATCATTTTAAATCAGTTAAATATTTTTCAATAATTACTTTGCAATAGAAATTTCTCTTATTAACAAATGTACTATTATCCAATTCATTTATTGTAAATATTTTCTTCACGAGCTTACTGAAGCTTATTCATAAATAATTTAAATAACTCGATTAAATATATATTGAACTGTTATATACTGTCGAAGACAGCATTAAAATGCAAAACAAGAAAAGTATACTGACAAACTCATAATATACAGTATCATTGCGCAAAGAATGTTCGATTTTACTTTTATCAATTAATAGTTTGATTCAAAGTTCACAGGCATCCATATATATAATTACATGCATTGTCGCGAGAACACAATATGCATATTCCACAAAAAATCTAAAATCAATCGATCGTAAAATTGCTTCACATTGCACAGAGATCGAATTCGCATATATCATTATTGTAAGAGACGTCGCGGTTACTTCGGAAATCATTTATCAATTTAGCCGGCTGGTCAGTCAACATTATCATTTCTATTTTTCTCAACGTGTAAGATAACCGTGATATCGAGATGTGTGTGCGCGTAATGATTCATGTTTACAAAATTGGATCGAGCGTGAACTTGATTAACACAGCGGGGAGGGAGGAGAACAGTACGACGAGAAATATAAACAGTCACATAAGAAGAAAGCGATAAGACGCATAATATTGCGTATTTCATTCATGGGCGTGTATGTATAAAAAAAAAACAAATCTTGTTTCCTAAAAAAAAAATTTAATTAAGTCTTGCGATATATGCACATATGTCATCACATTGATCCTTTGATGAGCCAAGAGGCTCATAAAAATAACCAACACAAATGCTGGATTACTAATCACTTTGATGTCATAGATTAAAGAACGATACATTAACTACAATTTTTGTGGATAAAAATACATAAATACTGATACGAGAGATAAACAAAATACACAATAGGATCTCTGCTTAAAGAAATATTCTCTATATTCTATAAGATTCTATCTTCATATAAGATCATTCTCTCAGAAGTATAAATCAGCCATAAATATATTTTCTACGTTAGTAAAAAAGATCAAGATATATATACATATATATTTATATATATTAAAAAATATGTATATAATACATTCCATAAGAGAGAGATCCGCTGCTCAATAATCGAGCTTACTTATATCACTTTATCAAGAAGGCACATATAATAAATTTGAAAATGAATTGTAGACAAACAGAGATCGAATCGGAAAATTTGTCTTAGCAAAGAGAGTAATAATGTCTTGCGCAAAATGCGATTACAATCGATTTAAATATACACATATTGTTTTAAATATATGAAGACACCAAAAAGGCACTGTTTAAAATTTTGTTCGTCAGTCCATTAATCTACCTACCTACGCATTTGGATACTGTTACAATGTCTAGCAAAAATGTTTGCTCGGCAGTATTGATACATGTCACGTAAAATTCTTATATACATCGAAATTATTGACAAATATTTTTTTTCTCATTTACAGTAGGATTGATCATAGCGAAAATTACTTTGGTGGAGTCTCAGTCAATTTCGTGCTCCCGATTTGCATACCGCTGCTGTACAGCATCAGTTCCTCCTTCATATAAAACGCCACGATCTCATCGATTGTCGAAAAAGACAGCTCGTTCACTTTTGCGGTGCCCAGTGCATATCTAAATAATTTAGCAAATACTCTTCTATATCAAACTTTGTTAATAATGAAAAATAGTTAATGAAAAATATCTTTGCATACGAGTTATTTTTTCACGTTTCCTTTTTGTTAACAAAAATAAAAAAAAAATAACGAGAGTGCTAATTTTCCAATCCTATAAAATGTTGATCATATAAGCATTTATATCCAATCATTTAAAAAAGGAAAGAAAATTAGATCAATATAATATTTTTTTCATACATAATATTTTTTTCAATGTGGAACCTAATAAGAAATTATAGTCCAATGCTCATGAGTAAACAAAGTATATGGACAAAAGATATTTTAACAAAACGATTAAATCCGATAAACAAAGTGTGTACCTATTGTCGGTTCTCTTCCTAACTGGAACATTATAAACCCTGTCCTTATACCAAAGGACCAAGGCTAAGGGATTGCCAACGTTCGTCGTCGATGGTCTCAATAAAAAATATCCATCTTGTGGGTTACTGTAAGTACCTTCTGAAACATAAAGTGTTATACATTTAACAGTTGTTTGATATCGAATGTGTTATTATATTTGAACTTTATCTTTCCGTAAATAAAAAAAGAAGTATAGGATATTTTAACAAGAGATATTTCTATTTTTATGATGCTTATATATTTAAAACTAAATATACAATTTTACATAGATGCAGAATATTCCGTAACCACATAGCGTTTTTCTTAATTTTAATAATTCTCTACCAAAATTTATAATCAATTATTTTCTTAGCAACATTTTATTATTAAATATAGTTTTTACCTAAAAAAAAATTGTCTAATACATACGTTCTTTGATGAGTATAGCCGCCTGTTCCCTCGTTATATTATGGTACCATGGTTTATCTACAAAAGATTGTTTGTCGGGCGGCGGCGGTAGCGGTCGCGTGGCTCTTTCGGTTGACAGCGAAGTATTACTGCCGGCATGAGGTAATGTGGCTGATTTTTTATCCGGTGATCGTTCTGTAAATATGTAAGAAAACCAAAATTAATATACAAGTAAATATTATATAAATTGATAAAACAATTATCACGAACTTGTTCAACGGCTACGTATCAATAAGTTTTTACATTTATTACAATAAAAAATAGCTCTAGACATTTTATATGTAATCAAAACACAATGTAGGCAATATTATAAATTGATATCAAAAGAAATATAATTCAATATTATAAAGGTATTAATTTATAAATGAGAGAAAGAAATTGCATGGTAAAGCATATGATTCTAAATTGTTGTATAGAGATAATTTTTTTTTTTTTTTCATTAAAACAAATCGATCGCGTTACTAACTTGCTAAATTAAGTCGAGCTTGCGTAAGGGCCGCCTGTGTTAAACATTCCGAGAGACTTGCTTGCCGGCGTACCGCTGTATTGAGCGACATATTCCGCTTCGTATCGCTCATTAAACTTGCCATTATCGCGAATTCGTCACGTATTCTTCGGCGGATCGCGAGTACGTCTATCGAGAGTACAAATATATCTTCATTGATTTCTCTTTATAATTAATATCTCCGACTGTTGTCTGACAACAATATTATATTGCAGCTACTAGAACTCGAACGAACGCAAATGAATTTTTGTTATATAATAATCAACGTCTATCCTCCCTGCGTGATCTCACTAAAACACTCAGCTCGAGCTTCTGGAGCTGCACTAATACGAGGAACGCGATGCGATCGTCGCAAGAATTCTGACGAAACTGAGATTTAACTCTCTAGGGCGAGCCTTTTAAATCATCGCGAAAAAAGAACAGCATTAGTCAATCCGTTGGTCTCTCGGCATGAGACATAGATGCATCCGAATAACGCATTTAAGAATATCTTCCGTATATCCGATTGGAAGGGTCAATGATCTTTTAGAAGCAACAAAGAAAATTTGATAAAAGTGTCTTTCACAAAAGGAAGATGAAATTTTCAGTAGTCTAGTGTTCTTATAAAATGATAAAATTGTTATTTGTCAGATCATGCACGCTCTATCCTTATTTCCAAGTTTTTAGATTGAATATATACCTAAATTAATATAAACTTTACAGTTTCTCATATATTCATATAAAAAAAAACATTAATTTTAATAACGTTAATTTATTATTAGATAAATATTTTAGTGTACGAATATTTTAGATATTTGGCTTTATACTAATAAATTATATTGCAACATATATATTATACGATATTGAAAATTGATGTGTATATACAGAAAGCAAAGGATTCATTTCCCAAATCTATTCCCGTCTCTCAACAGAATTCGACAACTTTCGAGGAGCAAAGAAAGAACAGATGTTCTATTAGCGTACACTCATGTGTTGAGCTACATATGATCGCATAATACATACCGTATCGGAGTAAATGCAATATATCGCCGAACAATGCGCTATTTAATCGTTTTATATGTACCTGGCGGCTCAGGTGGCTGCGAATAACAACACGTGGACAGACCTCTCTTGATTCGCACCATCATATCGGCGACCTCATCGACCAGACGTGTGCCCAGGCCACTTAGGAGCTGTTTGCTCAGCCGTAGATAAAAACAGGAACACATTCCATTACCTAATCTGGTGTTGCGTTCTTTATTGTCCTTTTAACCGATCACCGTTATCGTGTCCTTCCACACGTACGTTTTATCTTTTGGTCCGAATCGTTGATTAGAAATAGTATACCTGATGTAAAACTTTATATTCCACTTTTTATCGTTCGTCCTTACATTTTGTCTTTTCTTCCCGTAAAATTCTGTAGTTTTGTAGATATTATATTAATTCGCGAGTACGATATTCGTTTTTCTGTTCCGTCGCCGCGGCACTTCACCGATGAAATCGATTCTGTTTCTTCTCACTCGGATCGAAAATCTCCTGTGATTTGTTTCGTCGATTTCTCTAGAAATCTTTTATTCATATCGAAGGTCAAAGGTCTCTCCAACTTCCGCGTATGAAAAATATTGCGAACACCGCGAAAAATTGCGACAATATCGGTGACATATTGCAGCAGCGACGAAACATTTTTTCGATTCTATCGCAAATAGTGATATCTAACAACTTGTGAGAATCGGGCAACAATGACGGTGGCCAGTACGCAACTACACGCGATATCGCAATGGCAATGCGCATCAGGTTGCATGAGAACCAACGATAAGTAGCATTTGCCAAACACATGTTCGTGAGAAGCTGCTACGAGTGATTCTGCACTTGTCACAAGTCCACAGTAGCTTGCACTTTTTTTATTCATTGGACCGCATGTTCGGCAACTTGTCTCTTGCTCCTTTCGCTTAAATATTCCATCTGTTCCGTTTGACGTAGTAACAGGACGAATCACGTCCGCACAAATAGTTTATATCTAATCGCCTCTCGTTTTCCCTTTATTAGGCAGAATAGCGGTATCGGCCAGTAAAAATAAAGTTTTTCAATCGAATTTAGAATTACATCGATAATTACAAAAATTTGATTTAATAAATAACAATATTTGTATCCAATAATTAAGAAATTGTATCCTTATACACACAACTGTTACAAAAATATTACACTATATGTAATATTTTTGTAACAATTGTGTGTGGCAGATTAAAAATCGGTACCAATAGTTGCCATAATGCCAAAGATTACACATACCTTTGTGCTCCTCCGATCTGGTTTTACTAGGAAAAGTCGAAGGCGGTGGGGTCGGCGACAGTTTAGCGGGTAAGGGAGGCGGTTCTTGTTGAGCATCGTTTGTCCTTTGAATGGGGCTCAAGTAACCATTATCTTCCGGCTAACGCAAGATGATAATATCATAAATAATTCACCGATTCTCTCTCACGATTAATTACGATTCCAAAGTTGCGTTTATCGATAAAAACTCACCGTTTCCGTAATAGACTCATAAATCTCGTAATCCTCCTCCTCTTCCTCGTGGCTCGCGGCGCTAGGCGGTTTATAAACACTCTCCACTGATCCCTGACGACCGCTGTGCAACGACTGCTTGCTATCGACCCGCGAGATCTCGCTCTTCTGTTGTACTTGCTCGATGATGTTCTCGTCGAATGTTTCATACTCGTCCTCGCTCTCCTCCGTTCGCGCCGGCAAATTCGCCACAAGATCAAAATTTCTTATGGTGGCTGGCGGTGGTTTCGGTAATTCCTTGTCGAATCCTTTCTTGATTTCCACGGAGGTGTAGTCCTTGTTTTTCTTGGGCTCCGGCGGCGGTGGCACGGCCATTCTTCCTAGAGACACACATGATTCATAATATATACTCAGATATCGCCATTTGTTTAATCCTTTTGTTGCAAAGGAATTCGAGCAATGCAATATTTATTAACATCATGTTATTATCGATAAGAGAATCGCACGCGCGATCTATACCGAAAGAATTAACATGTAAATGCGACACGTTAACCTGATCAACTTACTTTGCGCTTTGCTTTGATCATTAGGAATGTATTGGTGTGTCTTCGGCGCATTATGCAGAAAGGATTTCTGCGGAAGTCCTTTGCCAGAAGCCGTCATCGGGATTTTCCGCGACGGCAATGCCTCCGGTTTCGGACAAATCGCCGGTTTCTTCGCCGGCTGGTCATTTCTGCGCTTTAACTCCTCCTTCAGTTTCTCGGCTAAAGTTTTCTCTATCTGGCTGTGTAACCTCGAGATATTTCTTGTCGACGGTAACTTCATCTCCTGGAAATTCGCATACATATTTTCCTCTTTGTCTTCACAGGAAGATTCGCAATTGGCATAAGTCTCTTCCTCTTTCGGTTTTGCTATTTTCTTCGACGATCGCGTCGGTATCCTACTAATCGGTATCCTATTATTCTGCGAAAACAGAATCTGTTTGTTCTTGATCAGACTCGGTTTTATAATCTCTTGCCTATCGCTCAAGGAATTATTTTCTTCTGGCGCCTCATCGTCGAAATCAGTTCCCCAGGAACCGCTGTCGCTCAAGTGATCATCGTTCTGTTGCACTTCTGTAATTTTATTTGGTAGATATTTTTCCGGAGACTTGTTCAGTTCTTGCACAAAAGTCCATAATTTTCTACAACAAATTTATTAATATAATTAACAAAACGTTTATATTATAAAATATTAATCTTATAAAATGTTAACTGTTTTTATGATAGAAGGATAAATTATAATAAACAGTATTTTGCGTGGAATACAATGCTGCGCAACATTAAATCGTAATGCGGCTGTAGAGTGGAATGATCGAACACGACCTACGCGGTAAAATTATGCACGACATGCAATCATCAATTAAGTAGTCGCGCAAAACGAATATTCTCGCGAACAAAATCCTTATAATGGTATCTTTATAAAATGCAAAGTTTGTCCAAATTATTAGCCACGTAATACATTCTTGATTTCATTGTATGTCAGCAGTTTTTTACTAACGGAAATTTATTTCAAGAAATACTAACAGATTAAAAAAAAAATGTAAGAAATGAGATTTAATAAAAAAAACAAGGTATCAATATATAATTATAAAACCGTTACTTATTACATTACGCGATACTTTTCATTTACTCGATATACACGAACACAAGAAGTTATTGGCGTACTGAATAATCAGATACCGTTAAGAACATGCTATGAGAAGCATGGGACACGATTCCACGAAGAGTAAAGAGAACAGAAGGAATACATAATATATAGTATAATGCGGACAGAAATAAAGCTGGTTCTCTCACCCTATCAGCGGACGCGTGAGGTCACTCTTCCAGAGAGCCAGCTTCCCATCCGTCAAGTGCTGGAATAATTACAATTAATTAAGGCATGGTTAAGAGCGCACGCGCCATCGTCGGTCGCCTCGAAATATTGCTGTTGCAGCCGGAAAAAAAGCAACCGGCAGCACGTTATCAATGGAAGTGGGCAGATAATTATTACTGTGTGTCAGTATATATCTCTATTATTATCGAGCCAGCGATTTCGAAAACGCTTTAAGTCAAGGAGGACATATATTATATTTTTAGTAACTTGATAAAAATTTATCTTTTTCGTTAAGAGAATCGCTGAATACCTTACATAAATAAATTATGTAAAAGACGAAAATATGTGTGAAATATGATAAAAGTACACATAATTTATGTAAAAATCTTCTATAAATCAAGATCAAAATATCTTTGTGTAAAAAATGAAACAATTAAGTAATTAAATCTCAATAATAATCAATATGCAAAAAAACCGTGTGTATTATTCAAAATGGAAAAAATTATTTTAATTATTGTTAATATAACATTTTCTTGATTGATAAATTTGTCCGATTACATCGTGAATAGTGTGAACCGCGAGGTTCTACTACCGCAAGGCACAGCTCCATTTTTAGGACACCCTATACATTCAGAACGACTCAGGGGTCATCGACAGGAACACCAGTGAGGCATCGCGAGCCGACAAATGAGACGTAACCGGGAAATCGCTAGCTCCGACGTCTTCAACATAATAATATTTTACTCACTAGCAACTCATCACCGTCGATTTGCCGTTTCGCCACCGCGTTGCAACATTCCTCCAGTCCGTTCTGGAAAACGGGGAAATATTTTCAGTCGACAGGATGTGTATGGTGTGCTGATAACGAATAAACACACACGTATAAAAGTTGGTATCTCTCATGTGTCAAGAAAGAATGTGCGTGACAATTGATAAAAAAAGGAAATGACTTATCAATAATGATGTGTCAGCGGAAAGTATCCGGATAAGAGTATTATATATACTATTTGTTTTCATCGAGTTTATAAATAATATTTCCTTCTTGGTGCAATAAAGTGAGATTAACTAAGGAACTTAATAAGACAAAATCAAATAAACAGTAATCTTTCAGTTGTATAAATATTTGTTTTAGAGATTTCATTTAATATAACATCTTTCTTGTGACTCTGAAACTAATGGGGAAAATAAAATGACAGTTAAGAAACGATAGAGTCGGCATTTAATTGTAATGTTGAGGAATTTGAGAAAGTTACGTAGAATCCAGAACGTGCACGAAGAAATGCAAAGATCCCTTTCGCCAGCCCCGTGTTCCCGGAAAATAAATTTTTTTAATTCTCGATGATGCGAAATAAATTGCTTTACTTATATGCAAAAAAGAAAAAAGATTTTTATGTTTATGTATATCTGCATTTCAAAATATGCCTCGTTACAATTGAAAACTTTAAAACGAAGGAATATTAAATTTTTCATTCAAAAACTGATCATTAATCGCGGCTCACCTCCTACGCTTTTCTGTATGTAAAATAAATGGACTGCACGGATAATAAATGGATCGCTTTCGATATAGGTAAAAAAGAAAAGTTATTGACGTGGAAGAAAATGTAGATGCAAGTAAGAAGAACGGACACGAAAGCTGAAAATCCAATCGCTGAAAAAACTTTCATCCCTGGATTCGTTCTCCTGGCTATAGCACACTGCGCTATAAATATACGCACCTCGCGTGTAATTTACCGCTAACGCACGCACGTGCGTCTCGCGTCTTTCGTGCCGTGTCTAGGTGTTCCCAGGCATTCCCCGCGATTCACCGCGGCGCGCCTTTGACAGTCAGTGGTCGCGACAAAACTGTCCCCGTTTACGTTCTACACTCTCTGCATCATCCACATTTTTCCATGCATTTCTATTTACATTGCTCCTCTCGCACGCGGATATTATGTTCGTACCTTTTCAAAGTACGATAACAAGGTACGAAAGGTATAATAAGTCGTGACGCGATCGTCGTTCATGATGCACGACGCTGCAAGCTTGGCTCACCTTGCGCAGCAGGCACAGCACCTCCTCCGTGTCCCAGACGGAGATGTCGTCGAGGGCTTCGCTTCGCGACGGCCTCTTGGACATTGCAGCCGCGAGGAAAAAAAAAGGGAAAAAAAACCGTCGCACGTGTACGTTCGCCGCCTGGCGGCATCTGTATATTGGCTGTTTTTGCGGCTGTGCAGCCGTCTGACCGCCAGTCCCCCCATCGTTCCTCTCCCCATCCTCCTGACTCGCAGCCACCACCCTCGCAAGACGAGGGCTTCGCTTCGCGACGGCCTCTTGGACATTGCAGCCGCGAGGAAAAAAAAGGAAAAAAAAACCGTCGCACGTGTACGTTCGCCGCCTGGCGGCATCTGTATATTGGCTGTTTTTGCGGCTGTGCAGCCGTCTGACAGACAGTCCCCCCATCGTTCCTCTCCCCATCCTCCTGACTCGCAGCCACCACCCTCGCAAGAGTTGTCGGCCATCCGCGCGATTGGTCACTTTCTCGCGGCGCACCTGCGCGCCAGGTCCGTCTCGAATTAGATGAGAAGCTTGCTTTTCACATTCCTGTAAAAACGATGACCTGCGTCAGTGTTGCAAATTTTGCATAAAATATAAAAAAAAAACATCCGTTTGATTTTTACTTATGACCTATATACTTACAGGATATCTCACGAATTGCGACCTTAATTCCGATGACAAATTCATTGACCAATTTGGAGTAGGTTTTTCCTTTGATAAAGATATCGAGATATGATAATTTAGTATGGAATATAGATGAAATTAGTTTATTGGAGCGAATTGTCCAGAAATTAAATTTTGTTTCAGAGGAGTTTATTATTCTTCTTTTAGTTACTGAAAATAAAGAAAAAAAAGCGAGTTATTTGTAGCAGTGTCTATGAATTTTTTTAAGTTGTCATCAAATATCTGTGAAAAAAATGATCCTCATTATAGCTTTTTGATACAAATAGCCTCTTTGCATTTTATAAAAGTTCAGATTATAGATTTCGAAGTAAAATTACAAATAAAAGGTAAAATATATTTTGGCATTATATTCCAAACTTTCTAATAAAGATGAAAAATAAATACATGCATATTCGTTCTACTCCAAAATTTTTGGCCGGATAAATCTTACAATTAATCTACAACTTGAGAGGTCCATTTTATTTTAAATAAGATTTTATATCTAGCATAAGTGGATTTCTTACAGATGATGAATATGCGATTCGACCTCAAATATCATGAATAACTGCAGTAAACCTTTTCTCTCTAATTACCATTAAATTCCTTTACATCTCGGGATTCATATTCCTCCGGAATCTCCCTCCGCGAGATTCCGATGACTGCGGCTGCGCCAAGGAGATGGAAAAATTCTGCAGCCATGAGTGTAACAACGGAGGTCGCGTAGACGCCAGTCTTCGGTCTTCGCTTCGCTACGTATCTGCGCGACAATAATCTGTCGCGAATCATTCTCCAGTTTGATATCGCAGTAAAAACGGTCCACGAGAAAAGGGTGACGCGATGACTGTCACCGAGCTGACCACCCAGCAAGAATTCGACGACTTCGTCAAGTAAGTAATCGGGAATACCGGCGGGAAAGTTTATAACCTCCTTTCACAATATTGCTGAAATAACTACATTTCATGCAGTTTATTTTTTAAATGATATATGTTATAATATACCGTAATTTTTTTACTCCGTGTATGTATCTTTATCGAAGTTCAAGACTAGCATATTTTCCTATGATAATTTTATCGGTATGCGAGTGTGATAGATGCTCTCTGATGTTTCCTGATTTTTTACAAGTGTATTTTTGTCGTTCAAGGTCCAAGGAACTTAGTGTCGTTCACTTTTACGCACCATGGGCGCAGCAATGTTCCCAAGTGAACGACGTACTCGACGAGATGACTAAGCTGGAGCAATATAAGAATGTCAAGGTTGCTAAAATCGAAGCGGAGAACGTGCCCGAGGTGTCTCTAAAGTCTGGAGTAGCTGTCGTACCTACCATCCTTTTATTGAAGAATAGCGATATCGTAGATAGAGTGGATGGTGCCAATGCTCCCGCGTTGACAGAGAAAGTCAAACATTATTTGAATAACAGCGATGCTCCGTTGCTGGATGTGGTCAAAACGAAGGAATCCCTTGAGGACAGACTGAAGAAATTGATAAATCAAGCGCCTTGCATGCTCTTCATGAAAGGAAACCCAGCTAATCCACGATGTGGTTTCTCTAGAACAATTGTTTCCACCCTAGATAATTATAAAACAGATTATAAGTCGTTTGATATATTACAAGACAACGATGTTAGGGAAGGACTTAAAAAATTTAGTAATTGGCCAACATATCCACAATTGTATCTAAATGGAGAACTAATCGGTGGATTGGACATTGTGAAAGAGATGGATGAGTCGGGCGAACTTGAAAGTATGTTACCAAAGAAGGATAGTGTGGAAACAAAGTGAATTGATAAATATAATTGTAAAAATAAAAAAGAGGAAATACTTAAATTATCTCTCTAACTTAGTCCATATTAATTATGGAAAACATCTTACATAGAAGCAAAGGCTATTTTCTGTAGGGATCATTTGTGAAATGTGTTATTAAATATATTATGTATTTATAATGATTTCGAAATAACGGGTTTTTTATTCACAAATCGTCAGTTAAGTTTCATGCTAAAATATATCATTAGAAACTTTACTGTAAATAATAATTATAATTAATATCCCACTATTATCGATATAATGTACAGAAAAATTGGATAAAAAAATTTATCATTTATATAAATTTTGCACAGAAGAATTACAACATATCATCGGAATTACAAATAAACAGTCTTTGTTTATATAATAAAAATCACTCGCTATTCCTTTCATGATATAGAGATTTCTTATTTCAATACTTTTCTTTTATTTACATAATCTGTTACCTTCAATCTTATATTTAACTCGCCTCATATTAAACGTATATCAACATATTCGAATTATTAGTCATAATGTATGAATATCTAGATGCGCATGGATGCAATTTTACTTAATTACCGTTTGTCGACGCTGTCAGATGCAATGATTGGCTATCGAATAGAGAATTTCTAGAGTCTCTTCGAAAATCTAAGAATTCTCTATCTGATAGCCAATCATCGTATCCGACACGTCGACAAACGTTAAGTAAAATTTAATTTCACGTAATAACATTAACGTCATCTTACTAGTTAATATCTTTGAAATACGCCACACAGATGTCGCTACAAATCAATATTTGTGTAATTTTGTGCAGCTTTTACTACTATTGTCAACTTCATGCTTTCATGCATTTTAAACCATTGTCGACGTAATTTCTTTTCATCTCTCATCAAACAAGGTATAAATAGTGCGAATATTAAAGGTATCTATTAAGAGGTGACACCCTTAAGGTAAGATATTTCGCAATATTTCTTTCTTCTTATTATATAATATAATATGTATGATAAATTAAACTGTATAAATTTGAAAAACAAACTGATGTTTAAACAGTTTGCTGATTTTGTGAATTGTATATAAATCTATCGCGCACGTTTGCGTATATTACTGTGATCAATTTTATATAATTACACAATATAATAATTAATGTATAATATTAAATATAATATGTATAACAAATATCTGAAAACATAATATTACTGTTATAGGAGAAGAATCAACAATACGATTAGAAAATGTTACAATTCATATCTCTTGATTAACCAACTCGCCAAGATGTAAATACGGAAATGGCCGGAATGTTATTAGAAGATAGTTTATCTCTCTCTCGTTACATTAATCTATTTGTGTCGTTGATCCCGCCAGACGGTCACGTAAAAAATAAAGTTATCACACGCGGTAGTGAAACCAACGACCGAATTTTTCGATCCTTCTGCGAGAGATGATAAAATGTGCGGGAATGGTAGCATTAAATTTGCTAAATCAACTGCCACGCGAGGGATATTCTTCTGCAAGATAGAACAGACAATTTCATAAACGAACGATTACCGTTTCTTGCAATTATCTTACGAAGCATTAAATACGGAAAATTAACGAAAAAACTATTGAATTACATTAATAAAAATTTAATTAAAAAAGAAAATCCTATCTTATCTGTATAAATTTTAATATCAAATATATATAGGCATACAAATTCAATATTTGACACGCGTAAATTTAACAGACCAGTTAAAAATATAGATATTAAATTCATATATAGATATAAATACATATCGAATATCATAATTAAAAGATGCAATTTAGATACAAAAATCTAGATACAAAAATTTATTATCGTTCGTCACGATAGGATGTATATGAGATTGACTAAATTTCTTTCTTATCTTCTTACGCCCAGTTAGACCTTGCCGGACGGCAAATGGTTTCGCGTTCGTTTACGTATTTCATTATTGGCAATCGACAAGTAACTGCAAAGATTATCGTCATTTAAACATTACAAATATAATTATGTAGGCGCTCCCAGCGAAAATATATGATCTTTGAAAATATTTAACATAAAACTTTTGAACATTTTTGAATGTGCAAAATCTTGCAGGCGTAATCGTACATCTCGTCAGTAATTTAATGATAACGATGTAATTACATTGCTGGCCTTATTTGAGAGAATTCAACCTTTACCGTAAATTAGAAAATTACCGTGTCAAGAGGAAAGCAGGAGTTACTCGTATCGTTCGAGCATGTTTTCCGTTTTATAAACCATCGAAAAGCTGGCGGTTTCAATCAAGCACATTTTGTATTTAATCCTAATCTTCATTAAAATCCGTTTTTTTCTCTCGATTTTGTGAAACCTGAATTAATTCGAAAATTAATATAATTTAATGGTAATATTGACCGTTTTATACGCCTTAGATTTATCCAGTATCAGTTGATTTCTTTCGCGGTTGTTTACCCTTTGAATTGTGCAATTATTTGTTATCGTTTGTCACGATAAAATGTATATGAGATTGACTAAATTTCTTCTTATCTTCTTACGCCCAGTTAAACCTCGTCAGACGGCAAGTGGATTCGTGTTCGTTTACTTATTTCATTATCACAATCGACAAATAACTGCAAAGATTTATCGTCATTTAAACGTTAAGTATGACATTACGATAGCCATCATACAAACTAAACAAAAATATTTCAATTAGAGTTATTACAATTAACATTCAAATGTATTAATCTATATTTGAGATAATGCATATATCAAACGCACATCTAAAAATAATTTAGATAATTTGTAAATAGATAAAAGAGAAGAGTTTTAAATAATTATAATCCTAAAATTTATTATTATTATAAATATTATTATATTAGAATTATTAATTTAGCAGAGTATAATGAGCAAATCAATTTTCGTTTAACAATAAGTTAGAGCTTGCCCGAGAAATAATTTCCATCGACGCGGTAGCCTGATTTTCCTCCTTATTTGCATTTCTCGAAGAAAGAGGGAAAAAGATGGAGAGAGGAAGAGAGGGACACGATGACGCAAGTGTATTACGCCTCCGCCTTTTGCTATTGATTCCCTGACGTCACTGAAGGACATCCTACGCAACAGGAGTCCTTAATCCTGCAAGGGGTTACTCTAAATTCCGCTCTCATATATACAGAATGCTCCGAAAAATTCGAATAGCGGGAATATTTACGTTCTTGTTGCAGAACGCCCCGCATGTGTTTCTTTTAAAAATAAAATAACTTGTTAGCATAACTGATCACTATGTACTCACATTAAAATGGATATCATTATCATTCTGAAAAGCTGTATTTGTTATGTGATACGTAATTAATCAACGTATGTAAAGAATTTATTTATGTAAAGAATTTATAATAATACGTTTCTGATCGAACCGATGGTAAAGCACTGCGAGAGTGCTTATTATCACATTTCTTTTCTTTCATCGCTAATATCACTGTATATGTATATTTCCATATTCAATGATCCGTTCCGAAGCTTGCAAAAACGATATGATAATGTTTAGCAACTATACGTGCTTAAACATTACATTATTAATATTACGCAAACAGATAATTACAATTATTACTATTGCACATTAAAATGGATATCATTATCATTCTGAAAAGCTGTATTTGTTATGTGATACGTAATTTATCAACGTATGTAAATAATTTATATAGTAATAATACGTTTCTGATCGAACCGATGGTAAAGCACTGCGAGAGTGCTTATTATCACATTTCTTTTCTTTCATCGCTAATATCACTGTATATGTATGATATATTTCCATATTCAATGATCCGTTCCGAAGCTTGCAAAAACGATATGATAATGTTTAGCAACTATACGTGCTTAAACATTACATTATTAATATTACGCAAACAGATAATTACAATTATTACTATTGATTTTATCTTGTACTCTCTTGTTCCGTATCTTATGAATTTTTGAATGATATTTCGTCATCCATCCATACATTTGATTTATTTTTCTGCAAATAATTTATTCTTGCAATTCTTGCAATTCATCCAATTGCTGTAACAGCATCAATTTATAATCATTATAGATATCTTATTCAATAATGCAAAAAATCAAGTCACCTTTGCTTTCACAAGTCACATTAAGCCACATTATTTTTTTAATTTAATAAATAATAAAATAAATTAAGAAGTAAAAGATAAAATCAACAAAAAAAAAGAAAAAAAACAAAATTGACATATAAGAAAATTTCTTATTAAAATTTACTCTATAATAGTTATATTATGAATTAATTTTAACGTAATTTATAATCATCTTAATAGTTGCAGATTAATCACTTACTTTTTTTACGTAAATATTAAATTGTTTTATCATCGCAAAAGTATTCTAGTGTCAATGATTAATTTTTGAGAAATGGACATTCTTTGTAATCACCTCTCTATGTGACAACATAGTTTTATTATGCCGACAGTTTACAATTTATTATGCAGAAATAATTTGTAAACTGTAAATTACCATTTGCAAAACAATCATGAGGCAATATAAAAATAAAATTGATATTAATCAAAGTTCAAACGAGATGTTTAAAGAGAGACAAGAAAAAATTGCGGTTGCAATTCTTTAAAATGTTTTCTTCTCCGAGACATTCCATTTTGTTTCCCTTTGTTTTGTTTAACTATTGATGATCCTCCGGATTAATTTTATGTACGAATTTTCATATTTAATCTGAACAACAATTTTTAGTGCCGTTGCAGTATGTAATAAAATATATAATTTCCGTTTTCTTATTTATTGCAAATAACAAACGACTTTTCAACAATGACCGACTCCCTTTTGCATTAAGAAAACTTGTTTCGCTTATTTGTTTAATTTATACTTACACAATTTATATAATTATTGATTGCAAACTTGTCAAAAATGCAACGGTTATTACACGGTTTCGCAAAACGTTGATTGACCTTTCTATGTTACATTATATATATATATATA
>NW_021848510.1:575025-576808 GCF_003651465.1 Formica exsecta
TATATATATATATTCCTCAAAATTGCATAATGTATGTATTTTCATTTCAGATATATATCACACCGCGATTGGAAATATGGATTGTAGTGAAATGTCTACGATAATCTACAGATGTGGGCGAAATGCGATATTTAATACCACGTGCGACAAGAGAATACGACACAGCAATATACATATCAGTTCGATGTCATCATCGAACGGAATAAGTTTTAATGGGAGTTGGAAAAGGAGGAAAGAAATCGGAGAAATGATTTCCCGCGAGAAAAAGGTACGTGTCGTTCGTCCGTAACAACATCAATCTTCGATTTTTCTCTCGAGGAACTTTCCAGTCTCGTTGCTCACAAATTGTGTAGATTCGAACGTGTAGTGAACGTCAGCAAAATATAAATGACGTTGCATGCTTGTAAATGATTTTCTCGAAAAATTTGAATTTACGTCATAATGTTTTATCTCTAAAGAAACTGAACACGCGAGTTTAATGAACTATAGAGTTAATGAACTATGAAGGGACTATTAAACTAGAGAGGACCGCACGTTTGACTACTCCTCGTCGCTCGCTGTCGCATTGAGCTTTGCGCTAAATAAATTACGTTAACCGAGGGGCTATTCATTCAGGAAATCATTGAAGCACTCCGGTATAAAATCAAAATCGAAATCACGAGAAATCGGTTAAAATTAGAAAAAAATCTTTCGAAATCGAAGTTAAGAAAATATCATTGAAATAATTTGAAATCAGAATGAAATCTCTGAATTTTTTAAATCAATATGAAATCACGTAGAATCAGAAATGATTTTAGAAATCACTGATCCGATCGTATGAAATCACATTAAATCACATGGTTTTTTAATTGCTTGAAGTATTCATGAAATTCATAAAATCGTTTGAAATCTACTTCAATCTGAGATCACTTGTTCATCGCACTCACTAGTGCATAGCCCCTCGACGTTAACTGTAATTTTCATAGACGTCAAATCGATTTTTAATTTACCACCATTTACTATTTAAAAAAGAACTGAATAAACGAGCAACACGAGCAAACGTGGGCATTATTATATTTTGTGTATAAAGACTTGTTTTTTATTCTCAGAATTTATGTTAATAATAAAATATATGCTCTCTCTAAGGATAAATTAAAAAGTATTAATTCTCATGTATAATTTTATTAGAGCACGTACTTTTTCGAGAAACAAAATATATAAAATATATATATATATATATACAACAAATACATTTAAACGAAAAATTATAACTTTTTATCTAAAAAATAAGTAAAATGAGATAGATACCGTAACATCTTTGGAAAAATCTCAATGTGTGTCTTTGACGAGAGAATTGTATAAATAAGTACTTTATGCGCAAAAGTATTTATCGTATAGCAGACAAAATTAAACTGAATTGTGAGAGAAGCTTGTCACCGCGCGTTATTACACTATTTTCGTACATTATTACCTTGTTTACGAGATATGTTGATTCTTGTCAACGGATCATAATCAAATGTCAATGCTAACGTTATCAGATTCCACAAGCTGCCACGTGTATCGATATCGTATGTATAATGTATTTATTGCGCATACAAAGATGGGGAATACAACCGCAACTTTGCATTTTAATGAAATGCGACAACTGACTTCTGTCAACAATCCGATAACAAAGAGATTTGACCAAATGTACAAATATTAAAAGCATCAGCATATTATCAGTCAAAATCTTTTTTTTTGCTTAAAATGTATAAATAGAAATTTTAAGAACTAAGAGAGCTGATGTTTTATTATTGCCATCAAA
>NW_021848510.1:577469-624621 GCF_003651465.1 Formica exsecta
AAAAAAAAAATTTATTAATTTAAAAATTAAGTTTAAGATAAAATCAAATACGACTTTATTATTAAGAAGTTATGACAATCTCCTGATTCATTTTGATCATCTAAATGAAATATTTAAATTTTTTTATTTATCCTACATTTAATCCATCCCTTTCCCATTTGTTCATTTATTTTCTTTATTTACTTCTAAAGTCGGGGGGAGAACGACGCGTCAGGGGCGGCCGATAGGCCGCTCGATACGTCGTCCGGGGGTGGCACCGTCTGGATTTCCCTCACGTTCATGCACGTACACACATACATACACACACATATACTCCCGACGAGTACGCGCGATGCTACAGATCGGAGCAGACGAAGAGCGGCGGTCATTCAGAGCCCGACCAGCGTGCCGTGCACACTTTCACCCAGGCTCAGTCTCGCGCTCACTTTCGTACGAGATCGCTATAAAAACGACGATAAAATAATAACGAGAACCAATATATTCGCGATTGTGCTAAAATCTAATCGAAGACCGGAGAGAAAGAAAAAAAGACAGAGAGGGAAACAGTGACTCCGGAAGAGGAATTCGCGCCATGGCCGGCGTTTGAGATCGATCCTTCAAGTGCGTAGTGACACGCGCGCGAATTTTCCCGTTTTTCCCATTTTTTTTTTTTTTTTTGGGATCTACATCGAGGCGATCTTGCTGCGAGGAGCCGCGAAACAGGTGAGAAGTGACACCGCGAGAAACGCAGAATCGCGTCGCGTATTTCGCACCCCGATGTTGAATGAAAAATCTCGCGGAATCTCTCGCCACCGAAGAGAACGTTAGACTACAGGATAGGATACGCGGATACGGTCACAATATTCGCGATATTCAATCGATGAAATATGAACGAAATGCGACGTAATGTTCGCGTTCAACGGTTTCATGCTCCACGCAGTATGGCCGTCCTCGGAGGGCGCAAGGGTGGATTTCAGTCGTGCGTGCTAGAATAGGGAAAGTTAAGGGGTGAATTATGCTATCGAATTAGGCGAAGTGATACCGTGTAAACAATGTATGTGTGCAAAACGCGAAAACCGCAAATACAAATTATTTATTAACAAAAAATTTATTTATTTTAATTAATTTATATTTGAATCACACAATTAAAATTAATTAATTAATTAATTTTTACACAAATTAATTTTTTTATAAATATCGTCTTCTGGGAACTTGTTGCGAGAACACAACACACACACACATACATACATCAAGTATATAATCATTATTTAAAATTATTAAAAAATGAAATTAAATAGCTCTGCAGTTTTATGCTGAGTAAATAAGTGTCATCTAGTTAATTTAATAATATAAAACGATAAATAATAATATAAAACGTATCTAAATTTTTGGCGTAAATTTAATAAAAGAAAACACTTTCAAAAATTGCGAATAATTTGTGTTAATAGTTCCAATTCCGGTCTGTTTCGATGAAACACGTGTTAACTACGTTATATCGATCGTATATTATAAATAGTGAACTTCGCAGTGGCAGCATCAAATATTTACTATCTTCTATGAGGAAGATAAAATTTGTAGCGCTCATTATATCATTATAATTACTACTCTATTAAAAATTAGAATTCTTTTTTATTAAAAACCTGACATAGAATTTAATTTTGAATTTAATTCCCTTTCTCTTTAAACATTATAACAAGTCCTTAATTCGAAAAAATTGAAGATTCGTCGAGTAATCTCTCTCTTTCCGAGTCTTAAAAATAATTTCTTAAAATTAAACAATTTTTTAAGAACATAATTTAATACGTTTATTAATTTAGATTGAAATGAGGAAATAAATTTTAAATCCACGAAAATATAAATTTTGTAGAAAGTATTCAGAAAATATTCAGAAAGTAAATTATACAAATTTTAATAAGAACATAAAATAAATTTTTCAATTGAAAGTCGGTTGAGCAATGATAAAAGCAAACAAGCGTTTAATAACGATCTTCTTTAAGGAGAATCTCGCAAACTCGAATCTTCGTCATTTGCGAAAAATTTCTCACTAGTTTGCTCTTTTTTCACCTACTCTTCGATTTTTATCACAATATATCCGTACGTGACATCATGAATTCTTTATCGACATAAATAAGAGCCAGAAAGAAGAATAACGAACGTTTTCTCTTATTTGATCGATTCGTTGCGGTTATCTTGCAGCATTATCACGGGGCGAAAATTGGGTTCGGAAAACCCGGTCGGCGACCCACGTGGCTTATTGATTTTCTCGTCGGCCGCTGCCACTGCTGTAAACTGGCCCTTTCATTTAAACATCGCGCGAATATCGTGCACTCGAGTACACGAGATTCGATGGTACTCGAGAAGCAAGAGCGATATGCGAACAGGAAGTCTGTCGTGCGTTTAATATCGTTTATTAAATTGCGCAAAGAGAACTGCTTGCTCTCTTACACTTTATGCCCGTAATTTTCCCTGACGAATACAACCCACGCGGTCATCTTCTTTTAAATCTTGCGAAATCTTATCGCGATTTTATGACACATAAACATTGTCCAGAATTTTTCTCTATTTGTATAATTACAATTTTTCAAAGATATTTAACAATTGCATGTAGAGAGAGATAAATTTAATAAAAGAGATAGAGCTAATATTTGATACAATATTTCAATCATAATGGCGAAAATTAAATTAAATTAATTTTTACGCATTATATATATATATTAACATTTATTAATAGCGAGATAATTCAATTCTTAAAATTTTAATAATACTCGTTATTAATAATTTAATAATAACGAGTTTTTTCAAAGATGACTTGAGAATATTATTCAATATTTCAAAATATTATTCAAAATATTATTAAATATTATTCGTATTCCTATAAATATATTAAAATAAAAATTGACTCTAATTTGATGAGAATCACAAATCGAAGTCAATCTTTTTATTTTATGATAAGTTATGACTTCTAAGACGAGTTGTGAAAATCGACATATATACATATACATATATATAATTATTAAGCTCGGTTTAATAGCTATTTTAGGCTCTTCATATAAAAGTTATATCAGGGATGAATTAACGGGGTGATTCATCATTCTCAAATCGCGATATCGGCATGTCATTGTCTTTCATGGAAGGCAAATCGATGGCCTCGGTGTCTTTGCTTTTACGGCAGGTGCCGTTAAATACAGTTCGCTTTAGACACGCAACCAGACATGGAGGTCGGTTTAGGATCGATATAAAGCAATGATGCAATATTGGCGAGACTTTCATGGGCACCATGGTCGCTCGTGGCGAGCTTAGTCAGCACGCGCCAAAACTGAAACCGAGATATCGTGGTCTTCTACCCCGAGATATCGACGTATCTGATAAAACCACACGCGTGATTTTTATTTATATCTTCCTTCTCACGCGATTACATTCCTTTTCCCCTCTCCCTTTCCCTGCAATGCAAATCTAAAATTTTTAAATGTAAAAATGCGTGAAAGAATAATAGAATATTAAAAATTACGATAAATTAATATTATGACAAACTAACGAAATAAGAATAAAAACATATAAGAAGATATGACGATTAGAATTTAAATATTATATTGCATTTTACAATTCTTTTTTTAAATTTTAATAAATTAGGAGATTAAAATATTAAGAGAAAATTACAAGTTATGGCATTCGATAACTGAAAATTACGTGTAAAACGGAACGACGGTTTTCGTAGAATGTTGTCGGGATGCCTGATTCAAACCGGCGGGCATTAGGAACCGGTATTGGAGGAAGGGTCCTAGTTGATGCCTCTAAGGCTTGGACAAAGCGCCTTTTCGAACGTTTGTTCGTGAATACCCACACATAGACGGGCGAGAAAAGGAGCGGGAATTGCCGGTAGACATATTGTATATGTATACGCGATTTCGCGACGTATGTTGCGTGTGCGTTTCGAACAGCTGAAGCGGTACGAATGCCAGGCTAACGCAAAAGATTAAGGGGGATTTGAACTAAGGGGGTTCTACGTTGCATGGAATTTGTGTTGCATAGAAATATCGCGATAGAATTGTCGTACGCAAAAAATCGTGCCGCCAATAAATACTTATATAACGAGAATAAAAACTCTCTTTTATATAAATGTTTAATAAAAAATTATTTGCAGGAAAAAATTATTTTATTACGTAATTACGCGGCGATTTTATTTTTGGCTTATAATTATTAGGAAAATTAAATAAAAATCTCGACTTTAATAAGCATCTTATCTCTTCTCTGTCATGTTTTATAATTTTATTATCATGATATATTTTTTTTTGAAGTTTCCAAGAAAAAAATGGAGCATGCAGAGAGAGAATGTGTATAAGTGCAAACCCCTGCAGAGGATTTGTTTGCCTTGTAACTGATACTCAATATAACAGACTACGACAGATATTTGATACTAGACACATCATATCGCGGGCGAGATGAAATATGCGATGTGATTAAGGGTAAACCCATGTGCTAACCTCAGAGATGGGAACAAATCGTTTTGCGTATTTAATTCTCATTATTAGGGATATATTAGAACTGCAAATGCATGTTGACTTTAGAACAAGCGTTAACAAGTTCGAATTTATTAATTTTGAAAATATAATATTAATGAAAACCAGGCTCTAATTGGCCTTTCTTTTTATCAATTAATTGATTGTTATCAATTTTACTTTAAGAGCGGCTGAATATTTATTTAAATAGTCGCGTATATAATTTTGTAACACACACATTTCCTTTACAATTAAAAAAGTGTGTGGGTGTGATCTCTATATGTCTGTTAGTGACCCTTCAGTTCTGCCTCGGATTATTCCGTAATCTGTGGAAAATACAGAAAATTAATTTTCTATAATCTTATTTTTACTGAAAAAAAAAATTGGATACATATTAAGAAAGTTAATAATTCGCTTGAACACACATTATTTATACGTAGGATGAATATCGTGTAAATAACATATTACGCATTGTCTATACATATAGCATGTTAATTGATGCATATATTTGCATTTAAATAGTTTTACTTTAAAAAATATATAAAGAATCCTGAAAATAAAAAATTCGATATATACTCTTATCTCGCGTACAAATGTGTAGGGCACCTACGGAAAGAGCAACTTTTGGCAATCTTCTTCGCGTATCCACTATTTTATTAGAATCCGTGTAGTTCGGTTATTATTTTTCACATTCGCATGAAATGATATCCAACCTATGCAACATGAGAATTTGTTTCAATTGTTAATTAATAAGTATTAATGATAAGAAAAATATAATTTTGGGGATACAAAACATATAGAATAGACAAAAATTAAAAACAGTAACTGTTAGCATAACTATTAGTTAATTATTAGTAGGATTAAGCCAATCTTATATTATCTTACATAACGTAAATATCATAAAGAATGCTTAATGCTTTTCTTAATGTTTTCATCAATATTCAAGACAGGATTCTAATTATAATTTTATGTGCAGTGTAATTTAACATATGTGTGTGTCCTGATACGTATTTTTTGTGTATCCTCAAACGTTTTCTGGTATTACACGATACATAAAAATATAAATAGATTTTTGTCACGAATTAAAGACCGCTTAAAATAGGCTTAAGAATATATTGAGTCTAAAACTGACCTAAAGTTCTTATCTAGATAACTAGTGAAACAGTTTGGAGCAGGCAAGGAGAATTGAGCGATCGATAAACGTTCGAAATCAAGGTGTGAACTGAAATGATACTCAGCGGGCATAGCACGGTGGTAATCGATACGATAACAAATCGGATACGATTAACACACGATATTGCTCCTTTCGGTATTTTATTACTAATAAGAAGCGAGTAAAGAGCGCGCGCGAGCGAACCGCAGCGAGAGCAGATCTGTCACCGTCTCGAAATGTATCATTCGCCAGGTGATTGTAAGGCGTGTATCGACGATCTATCGTACGATTGGTCGGGATTACGTCCTCGATAAAGGCCGCGATAGTGTGACGCAGAATCCGAATTAATTCACAGTCTTCGAAACTCACTTCTCTCGTTAGTCTCGCAACCGCACCCGGAGACGGAGACGGAGTATGTAAATAAATGATAAAGTTGCGTCCATAAGGAAGTGTGATAACGGCATCGCCAATTTCTATTTTGTAGTGATACAGAGTTACACAAGATTCGTAAGTAAGAATGATCGATAAACGTATTGTAATAATAATAAACATCGTTACATAATAACGAAATATCAAGAAAAAAATTATAATTATAATTATATACGTATCAGTAATATTTATTTTGACACTTACAGTATAAGTATTAATATACAGAGAATTTTCTACAATTTTCCATTTCTTTTTTCCAAATACAGGCTTTGTCACGTTATATATATATTTGTCTCTCACGTATTGCTATTCCCACAGCTCGCAATTTTTTTTTACGATCGTTTAATAACGCGCATTTAATGGCTAATTGCGTTTTAATTAACGGATCGATCGCTCGCCTGGTTAATATTGATAGGAACCTGTTGCCGGCAAATGAAAAACATATTATGCGTGCTATAAGAGTCACCAGTTTTCTGAGAAATGAAGAGTATGTTCCTCCCACGTAAGATTCTTACCCGCATCCTTACGTATATTCCCGAACGGAAGAAGCCTTTTCCCTGAGATAAATCAATGCCATTAGCTAATAAAAGTCGTTCACTTTGCGCGATTGTCCAATGCATTATTCAAGACAAGAACGGAAAATCCTTCGAGAGAGAGCGTCGGTTACGAAACGCAGAATCGCGATTTATATATCTATTTCTCGCTTCATTTCTCGTATCATTTAGAACTGACGAAAGGAAACGCGAGGATGCAGAGATAAATTTTCTCCGTACTTTATGGCCGTACTAAAATCGAAAATCGCCTTCTCTTGATTCTGCGAGAATCGCAAATAATCTTGTAAAACCTGTTGATCTTCAAATATGATATTTTATTTTAAATTGTCGTAAAAGAACATACAAAAAATATTCAAGAAAGAGGAAGAATTTTATAGTGACTGTTACGTAACTGTATGTAACCACCTTAATATGATCATCAATTTACTATTCTTGGTGAACTTCAATAGCAATAACAAAACCACACGAATCTAAATAATCAAACAGATGCACAATAGTTCGTGTACACGAGCGGTTTTCCCGCACGATTATTTTGCTGCGACGTCGAAAAAGTTGAATCGATAAAATACATTGACTTATACACATGTATAAATATATTGCGGTTATTTTATCGTAGTTTTTAAATTGCTCTCGTTTATATATAATATATGTATAATACCCGCATATATGTATGTACATCAATCTGTCGAGTCTATTGACTCGATAAAATTTCACTGGGGCAAAATAATCGTGCGGCGATAAAACGACCCTTTCGAAAATGCAATAAAATCTATAGCATAACTCAAGTTCTTTTATAAGATTATTTTTATCACAATACATATTTATTCGTAAACAAAAAACAATAGTACGATAGTAACAAATTATTGATAATGAAAGCATGCGTCACGGCATAAATATTATCACTTTCTTTCATGTTTCAAAATAAAAAAGTTGAAAATTGAATTTAATAATTATATTATTTTAATAATAAATCATTAATAATGAATTTTTATTTTAATAACAAATCAAAACTTTTGTTGTGCATTTCAGAAAGAATGTCAAAATCAGGAAGCATCAAAGATGGCGAGAAGGGCCCTTACGATCCGGTTCCTACCAGTGAAAAGGGCAATGACGAGATCAAACTGGAGGCGAAAATGTCGCTTCTCAACGGCGTCACCGTTATCGTCGGTTCCATCATCGGTTCCGGTATTTTCGTCAGTCCTACGGGCGTACTTAAATACACCGGAAGCGTGAACGCGAGTCTTCTCGTATGGACGGCGTCCGGAATTTATTCCATGGTATTTATAATTTTTTTCTCGTTATTACAAAAGTTAATTCCCTTTCGATTATCGCCGATTATCGATTTCTTTTTTCTCATAAAAAAATTATAAGAAATTTAATTTATTTAATTATTATATCAGCTGTGAAAATTACAACAGATTTTTAGATACAAAAAGTACCGTTTATACCGAGAGTATAAATAAATTAATAATCCGGATTTTTTGCGCACAAGCACAAACATCTTTTTTACATTCTTTATTTTTTCGAGACGTCTGCCTGCTATCGCGAATTGAAGAGAGACATATAAATGCAAATTAATTTAAATACTCATTAATCTTTTGATAAGTATGTTCTAATACAACAAATATTTGTATACTAAATATTGATTCGTTATCCTTTTCTTTTGTATCTTTCGATAGATAGGAGCTTACTGTTACGCCGAGCTCGGCTGCATGATCAGGAAGTCGGGCGCGGATTATGCATACATTATGGAGACCTTCGGGCCTTTCCTGGCGTTCGTTAGATTATGGGTTGAATGTATGATAGTGCGTCCTTGCAGCCAGGCCATCGTAGCCTTGACTTTCAGTGTCTACGTCCTCAAACCACTCTTCCCGGACTGCACGCCGCCGGATGATCCCGTAAGAATGCTTGCCGCCTGCTGCATATGTAAGTAGATGACGAAAAATTGTATCTCCCGATGAATTAAACAGACGACTCAAAACAGTACATATTGGAATTCTAAAACTCTCCATTAATCGCGATGTATCTAAAGAATACAATATGTAAAAAATAAAATACAAAAAATTATATTTCTTTAAATTCGTGTGGGAGAAATTGAATAAAAATTTCAATCTATTTTCTATATAAAATAAAACTAATATTAAATATTTAGTGAAATTAAAAATTATATATTCATAATTATTTAATATAAAATTAAATTAATTATCTTTTTCCACATTTAGTGAAAATGGAAAAAACATTTATAAATTTGCTAGCGTATAAATCGAGTGTGACACATATATATGTAGATACTTTCTCTGTCCGCGAGATTAACCGACACACTAAAAAAAATGTCTTGCTGATATAGGTAGATTTCTAGGTGTCACAACAAAAATTTATCGCTATTTTTTGTATCTGTTAGAATATTGTCTGTTACATATAGAATTTATAGCAGCAATATTCTAATAATATCTTCTAGAAAATTTAGGTCCCATTGCCAAATGTTAATCACTGCATTGGATAAATATGAGTTTCGATACTACAGCTAGAACGATCTTTATGAGAAATATAACTGCCAATTATAACTGCAGCATCGAAAAATTGAGAAAAATTGTTTAAAAGAGCTAGATAGATTGGGCGCGTTATACAAATATGTTAGATGTGAGGATTATATATTCATCTGTTTCTTGCTGCTAATTTTTTCTGTGTACCACAGCCAAACTTTATAACAAATATGATTGGCCTTAACATGGATAGACGCCACAGAAAAACATTCTTTCTAAATTTCACAAACAGTTCAGATATAAATTCTGTCTCTGTCACTTAGATTGATTAAATGCGAAACATATGCGATATCACAGTATTTGCTAATCATTTATGTACCTCAGTTAATTTTGCGCACCCAGAAAATTTTTGCTGTAGTTGCAATACCACTTTTTTGAGTGGCATAGTGCATTGTTGATCGCGCGACTATACGAGGATTTCGTGGTCCGCATGTAAAGGAACACAATGTAACAGCAATTAAGCTTATATCCGCCGAGACATTTATCGTACGCAATTGCAATCAAACAGGACCAATGTTACGATCCTCTATAACGAATAATCGTGATACAATACCGAGACCGAGAGAATTGAACTTCATTGGCTCGCCCGTTCATCGTGCACTAACGATTTCAAACGGGCCGACAATGTGACCCGTACGTAGAAAATTCGTCTTTCTCACAGCAATCATGTTTTGTAGAATGCTATTTCCGAGGCCTTTGACTCTCGTCTTGATAATTTTCTGGGGTGATAATGATGCGGTGGATATTTTAGCGTGATCAAAGAGAGCGAACAGAACGTTAGATCAAATATCTCGTCATCGTGTTAAAAATTTACTTTTTTTATCAAATATATAAAGAAATTACGAACATATCCATTATACAAAAATTACAATGTTGAAAATAAAAATAATTACAGACTCTGCAATCTTTTCTTGATTCCGCTAGAATCAAGAGTTTTTGCGAGAAATGCGATTGAACATCTTGTTGCAAGAAAAGCGCTCTTTCTCCTGCAGAAAGGAAAAGAATTTCTTATCAGAAGTATTCTTTGTGTTCATGCAACTATTGTATTTGTCAGACTGAATATATACGGAATTCCCAGAGCAGTAAGATCGACAATAATCTAACAGCCACGAGAGCTTTCCTACGTCATATTTTACCCTTGAGATTTTGTTCCCTCTATACTAATCTTCTAGAGAGGCTTCAACTATTCTTTCCTCTTGACAAACAAGACATAGATCGCTAGTTATTAGCCTAATAAGTTACTAATAAGGTTAAAAAAAAATAAGTCTTCTCGAGAAATAATCTTCTTTTTTAAAATATAATAATGAAAAAAAGGAACTGGAAAAAATAGAAATAAAATTAAATTAAATTAAAAATAATTATTGAATTAAAAAACGCAGAATTTTGTTTTGTTTTTAAGCAATGGAATTAATAATTTTATATAGGAAAATTCTAGACGGTTATATCTGATTTATTAATCAATGAACTTTTCTAAATTGCGTTAATTTTCAGAAATACGATTGTTTTATGTAGGGTAGATACGCGTTGCATATTGCGCGAAGAAACTGAAAGAAAGTCCATTTTTGACAAATTTAAATTGCGGACAAAGATGCGACCGCGAGCAGACATATGTCGCCTTCATTGCGGTTTAACTGCGCACTTTTTTTGTTTCGATATCACTCCTGCGTGCAATGGATCGTTTTACAGATACGCAAACGTAACCGCATTTCAGCGGTCACTTTTTTCAAGAAACCATTGACGAAGCACTGTCCTTGTAAATATTTACGCGAGAGAGATACGATTTCACTTCTTTCCCGCAAAATGTACGGCAAAATTAATATCTCGAATGTGAAATAATTATTAAAATTAAATATTAAATATATAATTCATATCAATTTTTGAATTAAATATCGTCACACAGCGTTTCGAGAACCTGATATCATTCACATATTAAAATATAAGCACGATACAGTTCCGGAGTACTGGACCATCGAACAATTGCAAAATTAATCAATTGTGAACAAATAGTTCTAATTTTCCTGCCCGACAGATTGCATTTATTTTAAATTTGACACGAGAAAAATACTGCGAGACGCAAAGCGGTGAATAGTCGTCGTAAAAACACAGTTTGTAAAACTCGTCTATCATTCGAAATAAGATTTTGCCGTATATAGAGCTCCATTTACTTCCTCCGATAAATCGCTCGACGAACCGGGAATAGGTTTTCCTGCAAGGAAAATGAAGCGCGAACGCATTCGATCAATGATGGAAGTGTCATTTGCGAATAAATGAGCGTCGCCTTTACAATATTCACCGAGATCTATCGGGTGTCCATCCTGAAGAAGATTATAAATTAGTAATAGCGAACACACATTCTGATTTCTTAAAAAATAATTCACGATCCTCTATTTCTTGAAAGAAATTTCTCGCGATTTATATATTATTATCTAACCGTTTAATATCGATAATTAAATTTCAAGGTAAATATTCCAAATAGAAAGAAATTTTTTCCGATTCACTTATTATCTAATCATTTAACATTGATGATTAAAAAATTCAAACAGAATTGCGAAAAATATTTCGTTAATTCAAATTATTCAATTAAGAAATTTGTTTCACCCTAAACGACTCATTAATTAAACTGGTAATTAAGATATTTATGAAGATATAGAATGTAAATAAAATCCTCTGCCATACATAATTATATGTAAAACATATGCGATTTAATTTTGCTTTTCTCATATGTATCAATGGCAATATGTTTTCATTCTACTCTAGCAAGTGATAGAGATCAACGACCAGAGCGCTCACGAGCGAATCCGCGCTTTTTCGATTAGTGTTAGATGCAACGCGACCCGCGATGTGACTAATTATTATTCTTCTAGTTATTATGACAAATAAACCAAAGATTATGCATTACAAAGCCTTCTACAGTTTATTATAGATTTATGATACATAATTGTAATTTTCGAATTAATAGATTTAAATCTGTATTAAAAATGTTGCGTGATCACAAGGATGGTCACGCAACACATAAACGGTTAGTGGAAAGTGATGATCGACACAGATTAACTGGAAATGTCGATGAAAGACGCGCGTGGAGTCCCGCGAGTCAAAAGCCCGATGGCAATCACGCCTCATTGTGAACAAATGTAATTTCATAACGTGGCAATTGGCCACAACAGTATAATTCGCCGGTAGGGGGGAAATGACGACGCGAAAAGGAAGGACAAAACGAGTGAACGAAGGGAGAAAGAAAAGGAGGAGGAGGAGAGACTTGAGGAAGGCACGCAAAGGGGAAAGAAAAGTCTCGCGATATTTCTGCAAGATGTTGCATCAGTCTCTCTCTTTCTCTCTTTCTCTTTTTATTTCTTTCTGTCTATCTCGATTCCTTCTTCCTTTTTGTTTCCATCAAGGACGCAGCTCTGAAATGACGTCGCGGCGTCAAAGGTTAATAATCGGAACTTTTTTCTTTTGCAAAAAATTTTCATCTAATCTCAATATCTAAACATTCTTATTAATTGTTAGTACTGAAAGAAAACGTGGAACGAGTTCCGTAAAATTTATCTGACTGAAGCACCCATGTAAAAGTACAATACTAATTTCAAAATATTATTATTAATTTCAAAAATATTATAGATTATTAGATTATTACATATTTGTCTAGCGCAATTTCATTGATTCCACTGCAATCATCCTGACGTATCCACTTTTTGGAATAAGGGTTATTTATTTTTTACTTAATTTTCTGCTGTCGTTATTATGTCATAACGATCAATGCCAGCAAATATAACGATCAATAAAAACATACGTAGAACCCATTGCTGGCTCCCAGTAATTATCCTGTTAAAATACTATGGCTTCACGCGTAGTAAAGTATTATGTTTCTTTTCTACGATAACCATCGATGTAAAGTCATATATACATTAAAGTCATTACTAAGCTTCACTACTGCCGAGTTATGCTAATGAGAAATCATTATCGCGACAATTTGTATTTTCGCGAAATCCACAATAGAAGAGATTATCGCATATTTAAAATCATAAATTTTCTTCGTAAATTACGGGAACTTTCTCTAAGTGATCGATAAATCGACGTGTTTCTACTCTCTTCGCCCTGATTACTAGGTTGTTGAATTGGTGCCAGTTAGTCTGAAACGAAGAAATCGCGCAACCGATTCCATTGAAGTCGGCACGTTAGGAGACTATAACGGACTTTAATTATCATAAAATTATGGCAGAACATCAAGACACAAGTAAACGATACACGTGGGATCGGGTGTGATCCAGTGGCACGCGCGACTATGCATAATTCTTAATTAAAGTGACTTAATGTCATTTATGCGAGTCATACTGGATTAATGTATCACACCTCTTATTGATGTAATATATTAAATTAAAAAATAATTTAAAATAAATTGTATCGTTCTCATTAATTACAAAAAATCGCGAGTTATTTAAATTTATAAAAAAAAAATTTATTATAAATATTAATAAAATTTATTAATATATACATTTTAATTGCACGATAATTAACAGCGCTATTCACGTTGACGTTACAGGTATTCTGGCTTTCATAAATTGTTGGGACGTCAAATGGGCGACGAGAGTGCAAGATATTTTCACATATGCGAAACTGCTCGCGCTTTTCATCATAATTTTCACGGGAGCCTATCAGCTTTGCACTGGTAAGTTTTACCATTGAATGTCTAAATTATCATATCAATAAACAAAAGAAAATTTCGCAAAAACGAGTGTAATAAACGAATGTAATACGAGTGTACGAGTTCAAGAAAATGGAGAAACTAATAGAAAGAAAATAAATATATATAAAGAAACTATATATCTAAAAGTATTAATATCAATTACAGAAATTTTTAAATCTCCTGCAAAAAAAAAAGATACCTTCAAGTCCATTTTTGTTCAAAATAAATCAATATCTCCAATCACTCGAGAAATGAAACCTCGGCGAGAAATGAAACTTTACCGTCCGTTTATATGAGTGAAACTGGAGAACAGAAATCAACCGGAAGTTAGATGTCTTTTTAGCATTGCACATTGTGCCGGACGAGACAATTTACCCAATCAAAAAGGTGGGTTAAATATGCAGGCGATGCGACGTATAGTCGGTGTGCGTGCAAGGAATAGCTTAAATTAGGCTATTCAGCGAACCAAATGGTTCCTTGACCGTGTATACGACAATCATCTTGATTCTGATGAAACATTTCAACGACCTTGCGCAAAATCGTACGCTCGACTTTAGTCAGTAATTTCTTTCAAAGCTCTTTTAAAAAAAAATTGGTTTAATAAAGATTAATAATATAAAAAAATAAAATGTCAGTTTAAAACATTTTATCGAGACATAAATCGGGGGGGATTCGAGATAATAGTCGAATATCTTAGTTACGCTCGTATTTTTTATGCACAGAGGAAATAAATTAAATTAAATATTGAAGAAGAAATATTATAAAAAAATATTTTGATACCGAAAATATTAATATCAGAAATATTGGGAATTATATAATTATGTATCGCGCTTATTTACATCCTAATTAACGAAACAATAATTTACATTGGCGATATCCTTTTGTTCTCTTTTCTTAGGACACACGCAATATTTCACATTCGACAACACAAACACGGAAGTCACATCTATAGCCCTTAGTTTTTATTCAGGCTTGTTCGCTTACAACGGCTGGAACTACTTGAACTTCATAATCGAGGAATTAAAGGATCCCGTTAGGTGAGAGAATTTTCGAAAATATCGCGCAGGAATTTAAACACAATACGCAAAACAAATTCTAATTAAAAAAATAATCTAGTGATACAGTAATTGCTACAAAATCATTATTTAATCGTGCATTTATTTAGAAATCTACCGAGGGCGATTGCCATTTCGTGCACTCTAGTTACGGTTGTCTACGTCTTCACGAACATGGCTTTCTATACGACGCTAAGCCCCTTCGAAGTGCTCGGTAGCGAAGCTGTGGCAGTGGTAATTAATCGCAAATATACTTTTCTAATAAACTCAAAACGGAATCTCTTAACTTTCTTCGGAAGAAATAAAGTCACACGGGAAACTAATATCATAATAATTCATTAATATATTTTAATCATCATATTATATAGATATTATATATATAATCTCTCTCTTTCTCTTTTTAAAAAAGTAATATTTCTATCTTTTTATTTATATTAATTTTATTTACTGTATCATATATTCTATAAATTCATATAATTTTCCCAAATAATTCTCTTATTCTAAAAAATTTCTAAACTGCTCTTGTTGTCCGCAGACATACGCAAACAGATTGTTCGGCGTGATGGCATGGACGATACCGGTTTTCGTGGCTCTGTCCACGTTCGGTGCGGTCAACGGTATTTTACTCACATCCTCACGGCTTTTTTATGCGGGTGCCTGCGAAGGTCAGATGCCGGAGTTATTGACGATGATCCAAATTTCCAGGCTCACGCCCACACCCGCCGTACTGTGCATGGTAAAAATCGCCCTTCTCTCTAATCGTAAATATCATCTTATCTCCTCGCTTCTTGAGATATATGAACTAAGATATAAATCGAAGACCATAGCTAGCAATCATGGCGATTAATAATATATTAATAATATAATAATATCATTTTTTGCTAACAATGTAGTAGAAACAGATAAATTTTTGTGTTGGTAGAAATAAACAATGTCATTATTTTTATAATCGTAATACATCGAATTGATTCTTCTTTATGCCTTAAGATTATGAAATAAAATTGCGTGTCGCGTAAAGTTTCGCGTGTGTATAAATAAAAGCAGACTCTTCGTTTATTGACCAACATGATTGCTGCCAGAGTCAACAAACAAGAAAACAATGTAACTAGGTAGTAGATTGCTTCGAACCTGTTGCTGTATGGTCAAACTAACTCTGTCAGAATTCAAGGTAGCGACCATCACACAGACAAACAGTATTAATTGAAAACTCGCAATCTTTTCTAGGCACTGCTCTCCATGCTATATCTATGCTCTTCCGCCATCTCCGCTCTCATCAATTACGTGGGCTTCGCTACTTGGGTACGTATAACAATTTTCATTGATCGCATTCTGCTCTATCTCTTAGAAAACAGTGCGCGTACAAAATCCTAAGAAATAATTTTACGTTCGAAGAGACGATTATCTTATCGCGGCCATGATTTTTGTGTTCGTATTTTAATAAAACGTAAACCTGAATCACCAGGTCAACTTTTTCTCCATTTATTGTGCAAAATGCCGAATGATCTTTCGTCACGAAGATCATGCAACGCGCATCGTCAAGATCGCATGATCACCGCGAGTTTATGTACATACCTGTCCGTAACGAAACATTAGCTTGACCGGATGAATAATAATTTTCCAATTGGCTCGGGATAATTGGCTTTGACTCATTGTCGAAACAGTATCTTATTCTGCATACATAACAGCCTCTCTATTAAAATATTACTGCTTTGTAACGTCGTACCGCGATCCAAATTCACCGATGGATATATTTCACAACATCTTCAAACCAATTTAGAGTCAATTTTTACGCGACATATTTGTTTACCTTATTTCAATAATCTCTTCTTATGCATATTTTTATTTTAAATATAAATTTTCATCTTTAATCTCGCAACATATATATGAATCATATACATTATCATTCAGATCATTAAATTTTGTGTAATTAAAAAAAATCATATATTCGACTCTTATAAAGAATTATTATTATCATTCTTAAATATTTAATTACAAAATATATTAAATTTTCCATTAGTTATATTTCAAGAATTTGATCATTTTTATCATCAAAATCGCGATATTTTCAGTTTGAGATATTCTTCTGCTATAGTAATATATTAATTTTTTTATTAATAGTTTCAACTCTATCTGAATTCTTTCAATCTCTAAGATTTTCAATCTCTTTATCTTTTATTTTCAATCTTAAATATCTTTTTAACTTTTTTTGTAGCTTAGCATAGGTGTATCCGTGCTATGCCTTCCGTGGCTCAGATGGAGCCAGCCAAATTTGGAGAGGCCGATCAAGGTGAATCTCATCTTTCCGTTCTTCTACATCTTAGCCACCCTCTTCGTTACTATAGTTCCGATGTATGCTAGTCCCGTTGAAACAGGTAAAAATCCGTTATCGACAAATCGTAATTCCGTCATAAAGAACATCTCACGAAAATAATTATATCTTCCAGGATACGGCTGTTTGATGATACTCTCCTCTGTACCTGTCTACTTCGCGTTCATCGCGTGGAAGAACAAGCCGAAATTCTTCCAGCAAGGAGTCGGTGAGTCCAGCAAATATAATATGATCGCACGATATGTGTCGATTGAAATAAATTATTGATACGTCGAACAAACACGCGATATTTAACAGAAATTTTTAGTTTTCGGAAACTATAATAAATATCAGATGATTTTCTTTGCTTTATTTCTGTGAAAGATCTTTGAGAACGAGATTGAAGAGAGAAATGGAAGAAGGAAAAATATCGCATCGACTATTATGTATCTCTCGCTCTCGTAACATTTTAATATAGAATTTAAGCAATTTCTCGCCGAGTTCGCGATTTTGCAATTTTTCATTTTCCTATGTTTCTGTTAATTAATTTATTCCCGCAGGCGCCATCACCAAAACTTTGCAGAAGCTAATGGTAGTCGTGGGGCCACAAAAGACAAAGGTTCAAAACACGCTGTAACATAATTTTACTCTTATCATATGTCACGCATGCTTAGCACTCATCCGTTTCCGTTGCTTCGCTTTTTCATCTTACCTATCTAACACACGTTTACTCTCTCGTTTTTCGAAATCACTCTCGATACACCATGCATGTCTCAATCACGATTTTCTCTTTGACTATACTATGCACTACATTTTATTGCACAATATTTTTATCTTGACCATCAATTTTATATACAAATATATTAGCCCTTTTATTATTTAAAAGAAACTTTATAGGAAATATATTTGCTTGCCATCTATTCATCCCGCTTATCATTTCCTCAGTTTAGAATACGATTCAATTTTTAGTGCGTCGCCGACATTATTTTATTCAATCGGAAAATCCGTTGTTTAAAATAGAAAATCTCATATATAATATCTCTCTGTATTTTTAAAGATAAATTCTGAATGATTTAAAAAAGACAAAAAAGAATTTTTTATTCAGATTAGTTTTTTTAATATTATCGAATTCTTAAAAATATCTTTTATTTTTGCCGGAAATACTAATTCTTAAATTCAGCCAAATCAATCATGGATATGTTTTTCTCGAATCAGAGAAAGATATTGCTTTCCAAAATATTCTCGCCAACCAACAGCGAGAACTGAAACAGCATCAATTTTATTTGAGAAAAACATCATTTTATAGTTAATTGTGTAATCGTCATCACTTTTGCCTGAGTTGATTAGGACATTGTTGAGATTTGATTTCGCACATCTCACACACCGACACCAAAAACACATCGACACGTGTACTAGATCGAATTTCCCTCAAAGCTCTAACAACTCAAATATCAAGCAAACTATTGTAACAACAGATCGTACTATCAATTAATTACGATTTCTTGCTAGAACCGCACTTGCATCCGAAGACTTTGGATCACCGTAAGTCGGATGTTTGTAACGTATCTCTCTCGTCTTGTTCCAGTAAGCGTGACAAAGCAACTGCAAAAGATAATGCTGGTGGCCGGCAAATCGAAACCCGCTCAGGTGTAATCAGTCAAGACGTGTCGAATCGAGATCGGAAGGACGATGACGAGCTCTCTTCGAAACATAAACTCGAGGAGGATTCTTGACGATTTTCGAACCGCAATCGTTGACGGATATCGGTTCGACAGATCGATTATATTTTTCTTCTGACTCTTCGAGGGTGAAGGAACGGTGTCCTAGGCAACAAGAGACAGCCATATTGTGTCAGGACGCCGAAAGGGTAGGAAATGTCAAAAACTCGTGCGCGAGAAGCGAAGCGCGGCTCGTCTAGATTCGGATCTCGTCGTGGACTTCCATCAGGATCCGCCCGTTCGATTACAAAATTTTGAAATAAGGCTGTTGTCTCTCGTTCCACGGCGAAGAGATATACGCGATAATACCACATTGCATGCTTTTAAATTAAATATTTTTGCTAGAGAATTTGCAATTAGAGGAATTTTCGAGCTTTGATAAGTTAATTATAAAATCTAGAAAATCATAAGTTAATTAAAAAATCAATATCGTCATTAAATTTCCAGATTATATTAACGTTGTCGGTATGGGACAGATGTTTACGATACAGTATCGTGATGTAAATGTTACTTTTCTAAGCAACAGATAACATTCGAGTATTTCAATGGTTTATTCGAGTAACGGGAGAGAATAATTATAAAGGACAAAAATAATTGGTTATTCAGATACTTTTGAGATAACATGCTTGATCCTCCTCGTTAACAGATACCGATGTCACGTTATCACTAAAACTTCTAAAAATCATAATTATTTTAAAAATTATTTATTATTTTAATTAATTATTAAAAAACAATTTTTAAAAATTACTTTTAAATGAATTTTGAATAAGAAATCTACGCACGTATATGAATCACGTTTATTACACAAGCCTTCTTCCTCAAATTAGATTAATTACTAAAATGAACAGAGGACTCACTCTAAATTATACACGTGATTCGGATGTAACGTATACATTATTAATTCAAAAATTCGCATTTAAGAGAGATGCGTGTATACTTCAAAATAATTTACGCGCGAGATACATATCTTTGTGGGTGAAAAGAAAAACCAATGGCGATTGCGAGTCTCATCGCGATTATATCTCTCTCCGTGAGATGAACTATGTTAGAACTAGAACGGAAGAGCCGAATAAAAAAGTAAAAAATCCGATCAGAGCGCGCGCCAAAAAGTTGAGATAACGATCAAAATGTCACTGTAATTAAGTAAACGTTGTTTAAGCTATTAGTTTTTTAGTCCCATAGCGTTCCTCCGATATAGGCGATGTTTGCTATACGTGTATCGCGTTATCTCAACTTCGTTAATTTTTGGCACTCGTGCGCAATTTGAAAACTGTACGATCTTTGAGAATCCAGCATTGTCCGGCAAATAAAAATTACTTTTAAATGAATTTTGAATAAGAAATCTACGCACGTATATGAATCACGTTTATTACACAAGCCTTCTTCCTCAAATTAGATTAATTACTAAAATGAACAGAGGACTCACTCTAAATTATACACGTGATTCGGATGTAACGTATACATTATTAATTCAAAAATTCGCATTTAAGAGAGATGCGTGTATACTTCAAAATAATTTACGCGCGAGATACATATCTTTGTGGGTGAAAAGAAAAACCAATGGCGATTGCGAGTCTCATCGCGATTATATCTCTCTCCGTGAGATGAACTATGTTAGAACTAGAACGGAAGAGCCGAATAAAAAAGTAAAAAATCCGATCAGAGCGCGCGCCAAAAAGTTGAGATAACGATCAAAATGTCACTGTAATTAAGTAAACGTTGTTTAAGCTATTAGTTTTTTAGTCCCATAGCGTTCCTCCGATATAGGCGATGTTTGCTATACGTGTATCGCGTTATCTCAACTTCGTTAATTTTTGGCACTCGTGCGCAATTTGAAAACTGTACGATCTTTGAGAATCCAGCATTGTCCGGCAAATGTTTCATACTTACGGAATATCGCTTCTTTTAGTTTTAAACACGCTTTTGACGCGTTTACTTTTCAAGACAAGCTAGGGATGCAAATATCCAAAAATATCGATATATTCGTATATTCGATATTAATGCCCGTAGAAAAGATATATTTGCAAAGATATTAATGGTTTTTTTTTTTAATTAATGGAAGCGCCGAAGTATGTCGCAAACTCCAATTTTAAGAGAAAGAATTTTAGAACATTAAATTACTGAAAAGAGACTACTGTGAAAAAAACTGTGATTATATATAGGTAGATGCTAACAACTATTTTTATTTCTCTGACATATTTTTATCCTTTTTATTGAAAATGTAAAGAAAATACTTTGTCCATTTACAGTATCGTTTCATGAAAGTTTCACTAAAAAAAATGTATCTTATTATTTTATTTAACTATTTACTTTATTATTTATTTTACGAAAAAAGATTGTATTTTATTGCAAGAAACATAGAATATCTATCGTTAATATATCTTGCATCCCTGATAGAAAGAGAAATCTGTGCACACGTGCGTGGAAGAGATTAACTCTTCGTTTCGGCAAAACGCACTTTTTTTACACACGCGTTCGCGTTCGTCTTTTCCGTTTAAGTTAATTCCTAATTTTAATTTAATCGTAATAATCCGCATTTCTGTAAAACAGAGAGGTTAAAAGTGCATTTGTTACGCGCTGGCACTCGATTGTCAACGTCGCATAATAGTTTTACATTTTACTGCCACTGGTGATAAAATGCGTGTGTGTATGCGAGTATGTGCGCGCGTATGTGTATATGTGCTCAATGCAAACGTACGTGGATCAATCGAGTAAAGTCAGTCGGCGCGTTCGATACAAGATGAAGAAAATAAATGGGGTTTAAAGAAGGATCGAAAAATATTAGGCTTCTGCTATTTGGAAGGAGGAATTAATTTTAATAAAATGGAAGGGAGAGAAACGTTTCTCTGAAAAAACATTCTATACGTTTAATGCATATTGAGGAGAAATAGTAGTAGGCAATTTAATAAATGAGGAAGTAAGCAGATAACATTTGAAGAAATGATAATTATTAAGATGAGTTTATAAGTTCATGCGTACTTTTGATATAAATTCCAACAATAAATAAAAAATTAAAATACGCTTTATATTATTTCCTCATTTTCGACAATTTATTATTAATTGCATGAACTTATAAATGTTCACCGTATTATGATTATATTGTTTGTTGAGTCTCTAAAATCCTCATCTATTCTAAAATCAATTACGAAGGAATCAAAGAGAAGAAAGAGAGAAAGAGAGAAAGAAAGTTTCGTTCTCGCTATCGATTGTATAAAAATGTATTTCCGTTGATAAGAATAGTTTGTATATTGCTCGATCTTTGGGCGCGTTTGTGCCTCTCAAGACGTAAATATACTTAAGTAGAGTTTCGATTTTGGTATACAAAAAAAAATAATAGCATTTATAAAGTGTCCGGGGAGCAAAATTCACCGAATGAAATTTTCATTTCGACCGCTTTGCCGCGATTAGCCGTTTTCATTCTTAATGGCACTTTGTTCTTTCCGGTGAAAGATCTCTTCTTTTTTTTTATTCGATGTAGTATTATATGCACTATACTTTGCATCCCTAGAATTTTGTTTCTCAGTGCAGAAGATAATCTAAGCGCAAGAAACAGTACCATTGCACATATCTAGTAAAATTGTTCTAGGACCAAGCTTTTTCTACAGGGTGTTCTTGAAACGAGATCTCGCCTAATTGAAAAGAATTATCCTAACTTCCTACAATAGTTTTAGTTACCGCAATATCGTATTTAAGGGAGCAACTCGGCGATTCGTCCGCTTTACAAAAATTTGGACATTCAAATGAATAAAATGGTTCTTACAATTATTAACGTTTCTTAATTTTTTTGCGATATAGGACAATAATTTTTTTCGCGAATTTAGATTATTTCTCCACAATAGTCAGCAGAAAGACGGATCGTTGATGTTACTCGCCACAAGTGATAATTATATAGTTCTTCGTCATTTAGCTATATTTTTATGGAACATGTTTCGAGAATCACAAACACTCATCAACGCTTCTCAGGATGCCTGTGGGTAGGGGGAATTAAGTAAAATATTTTAGACTACGTAACGTAAAGACTGTTAAACTTTCTCAGCTATAACACATTTAAATAAACGTCCATTGAGTACGTTCTTAATATTTAAAACTTCCTGTCAGTTTTATTGCCTTTTACTATGGCGATAATAATTATTATTGAAAATCGTATTAAAGAGCACACAAATATTATTATTAACGAGAATATAGGAGTAATAATTTTGCAAATGTCAAAATAAATTTTAGTACGCTCTTAATTAAAATGTAAATAATTTATTGTAAACTCGATTTTGATAAAAATATTAAATATTAACAGATACATACCAACAGGCATTCTGACTCGTGACAATAAGGCATAAATGAATTGATCGATGGTAAAATTAAGTGAAAGAAAGAGAAAAAGAGAGGGCGCGAAAGAGAGAGAGAGAGAGAGAGAGGTGAAGAAGAATATTATTAATATATGAGTGCATTTTTTATATTAATTTTTATGTTGAAGCCTGTAATACGAGTGTGCATTTGGGTCGATTTTGCGAGATTGACCTATCGATTAACAATGAATTGTGTAAAGTAAAGTATAAGTAATCATTTCCTCGCATAATGCGTTACGGATTTAATCTTACGGAAATAAGAATTGTAGCTTAGGATCTGAGCACGTAAAAAAAGAGTTGAAAAGAGGAAAAAAAAAATTATATTATATTGTGTATAAATACTGTGTATCAACCATGCAACCCTCTCACATTCGTGACTGGAAAAAATAAACGGGCTCATCAAAAATTACCGTCGTTTTGATTTTCTCGCAGATGCGAGTATAGTGATCGTTTACCTGCGGAAAGGAGAACAAAAGCAAACAACGAAGACGAAATCAACGAGATTACGACGACTCTGATTATATAGGTTTCTATATTTTGCATGTATAAACATATAAGTTATAAATACAGTAAGCCCGCGCGTATTTATAACTTACATACGATAATATATATGTATATATTTATAATATTTATATAACTTTTCTTTTCCGCAGCGGTTGTACAACGTATCGAAGTTGTAAAAAACAAAAATATTCATTTGGCTCTCTCCGTATAGAACAGAATATTATTTTACATTATCTCGTTCGATTCCCTTTTCAGGATTGTCCATTTGCGTAACGAATCGTTCGCCTACTTAAAACTTAATAAAAATCCGAATTTAAAAATATTACGTAAATTGTTTACGTCGCTAAATCGTATAATAATAATTAAAAAAAAAAAAAAAAAAAACATCGAAATCTGTCTCGCGCGAAGATTTCACTATACGTATATAAAAACGAATTAATACCTGGCCTGTCAAATTACTAATTAATCACTGACCAACGTTTATTCATCCGATACGCTATTTTTTTCTGGAGCGGATAAATCGGAAGAATACAAAGCGTACAAATAATCGCGCATACATCATTAATTAATAATTTAAGACGCTTCGTTAGGCTTTCATATTGCTACAATTTGTCCTTCCGTCGACGGGCTTGCGCGAAAAACTCGCGATTAATGATTAAACTAGATACCTCTAACGCGTCTTCGTGTACGTGTGTCTGTGTGCGTGCGGGAGTTTATTGAAACTCGCCTCATTAAAATATATAAATATACGCTATGATCTACAGTGGGACGATGTCGCGATAATAATTACATACTAACTCTGTAACGAGTTGATTTGCGATAATCTCCCGTTACAATGACATCGCCGTCGTATAATAATAAAGATCTAAGCCTGCTTCAGGCGTAACGTTGCATTGCACAAAAATAGCTTATGCAAGAATAATCGCAAAATAATTGTAATATCGAGATGCAAAAATGTAAGACCGATAATATAATTACGTGCAACATACAGTTCTTTTTAATACGAAAACATTATCATTTTCCAATAGTATTACAATTATCAATTTTTATCACTGTGTAAAAACATCGCGGTGTCACAATTATCTGATGTCGCATTTGCTCTTTTGACGATTCCCCCTTCCCAGTTACTTATATATACTCTGCTACTATTATTACTATTACACGTGCTAATGCCACCGCGATAAGTCAATCAACGCTCCGTTATCTTGGCATGATGAATACGACGTCACAACTGAAGCAGCGAGGCGTTTATTACAGGTAATGTTGACACGGTAACAGGTCGAGGATGAGAGAGGAAAGATGAATGGGGAGACGAGATACGTAGAGCGATAAATGTCGCCTCGGCGCGAAACTCCGTTTCGCGAATACACGCGACTTATCTTATTCGCGTCTTACATTAATATAATACATACAAGTATCTACTAGTCTGTGTGTCCCGTGCTTAATTAATTCCTATCGATATTACTATCACTGACGTATTTACACAGAGAACTATCGGCCTCCTCGCGTAATATGTTACTCATATATATTATCCCCTATATAAATCCTTCGACGATGGACGATTAAAGATCATGCACGACAAATCATCGTCCAAAATCATCGTTCGAAGAGAATCCTCGGAAAAATCGCGAGCGATATTAATTCTCGAGGCTTGACAATTTATTATTTTTATACTAATTTGGGATCCCACATTTTTTATTCAATGGGCCGCGTTGTATATAAAATTACAGGACAGAAAAAAATAATATATCCAAGATTGATATAAAATGTAATCTAAAATAAAACTGCTGTTGTTTACCTATATCGATTAATTCTAAATTATACTGGCATATTGGAGACCGCGTGGTATTTGGATCTGTCATTGTCTGTCATCGAAATTATATATAACCAACGACGCGTAGAATCGGACGAATCTAATTTAAGCGCGCAATTCGCTTTTCACACATTCGCTGCGATCGATTTTGATCGTCTTTGAAGACGCATGTGCGCTCTCTAATACTTTTAGCCTGTTTCAAAATAGTCTCTCTCATACAACAGACATGACAAACTGGCACAAGTAACGTACCTGTTCAGGCATTTAACTATCATCTAATTATTCTTTCAGGATCCTTTCAATATCCTGTAAAGATAAGGACAAAGACTCGCGTTTCAAAATGGAATGGAATTACCAAATGTTAGTACGACAAATATTAACGCGGAGGATATACATATCCATCTTTTTAAGTTAAACATTCCTTTTTTTCATTATTATTCAATAATTAATCCATCATCATTAGAGAAAATTTGGCCTCGAGCTTGCTCGAGACAATTGCGTGCGAATATAATTATGTACAGGCAACAAGAGCGATATATAATCTGACATTTCCAAAGTAAGATTCTCTTCCTCTTTAGATGAGATTTTAATTACAGAATATCTCTCTAATCCACATATCGTATATGTAATCGCGCCAATGAAATGCTTACACAGATGCGTAATTTAAATATGAATTTTACAAGAGGAGCAAATGCTATTTGCAAAAGTATATTCAGAGCAGTCTATCGTATATATACGTATATACCTATTTATATCTACGTTACATACATAGGCAAAAATATATATGTATATGCATATATATATATGTGAATAAGTTACGCGCTTACTTACTTAGAAAAATTATTAAATAATTTGGTATTTTCTGAATATATGTATAATAGTCGAACATCGCGTAGTCTACAATTATTGTAGACTGTAGTAGATCTCGTAACAGATCTTAGATCGAAATATCTTACACGTGTTGATATAAAACGATGAATGCGCAACAAGAGAAATAATGTCTTAAAAAATATTTCTGGACCATTCGATATAAATTAAAAATGTAGCAGGATTAAACAGAAGACATTTCGAGAAATCACAGTTAAAAGATAACGAGAGATTCTCTATTCTAAAGTGTTTTGCCGACGCGGAGAGGATCAATCGCAAATAATCACAAATTGATTATATCGTTAAGTAAAATTTTGCAAACTGAACATCGCTAATTTTTGAATATTTAGCAGCTTAAAGTATCTCCCCGCACAAAAATAGATGAAGATCCATTTTTGTATGAACAATTAAGTAATAATTTATTTATTTATAAGTTATTGTACTAATTAAATATCTATCTGCAAATTAATCTTTAAATTTTAAGATTAGTTTTAAAATCTTTTTAAACCAAATTAAAGAAAAAATATTCTCTTTCTGTTTACATTTTAACGAATAGTAATGCTTTCGCGTCCGCGTCGACGATGAGAGAACTGTCGTGTGACATAGTGCGTCATGAGCGAGTGCATATTTCGCGATTTATCTGATGAGAGGGGTTTTTCACACTTGCTTTATCACACATTTGATGTCGAGCCGGTTGACATAATCGTTACAGCGTGTGCGATAGAATAACATGTTTACTACGTAAATTATGTATCAGTGATAAGAATCGACGTCGGGAAAGTTTAATTAGCAGTTAACTTAAATCACTCCAGTCATTGTTCTCTGTTAGATGTACATGTCCTATCATTTCAATGTCCGATATTACTTGCGCGTTGAAAAATGGACGTCAAATATCAGCCGAGTATCAAAAATAATGCTCTGAATTGTGAGAGAAAGAGATCTCGAATTTTTTGTTTGCAGAAATATTGCTTTTAAAGTCGTCGTTTTAAATTACCTGTACAAAACAAAGAGAGAGAATTCTCTCTAAAATAACATCTTTTGCGATATTTTTTTCAAAATATGATATGTTAATATTTAATAATTTTTTCTTCAAATGTGCATGTTTAATATTATAAATCCGGCATATGTATGCTAAGAGAAAATATTTAAACATAACATAAGAAATGATCAATTCTCCTAATACTTAACCGAGACATTTGACCTCCATTCTTCGATCAGTTTCGTTCTCAGTAAATTAGTCTTACTTATTTTAGCGTATAATCATCATAAAGAGTAATTATCTTGACAATACATAGAGCCATGAGAAGTTTGTTCGGAGTATTGTTCGTACGGCGATTGCTAGACGCAATTTGTGCTTCTTATTGTGAATCGTTGCATTATAATAACAACTGAATTTTGCAACTTATTTTTGTTTCATCAGTGGCATAATGTCGTGGTAATAAATGCACAATTTTTAATTTGTTCCACAAAAATTTATCCACGTTCTTGCTTATCAATTTGAAAAATACAACTTGAAAATCTCGATATACGTATACCTTTCGTCAATTCGCATTAATTTATATGTGCGTGCGTGAGCCTGTTTGTGCGATCTCGTTTGTGTAATCTCTCTTGCTAACAATAATTCCTTTACGAATAAAAAGGAAATAAGAAAATTCTTATACACTTTTTGTGCCGCTTGTAAATCTAGAATGAGCTCTTCAAACATTTATCTTAATTTAATAATTTCATCTAATTATCTCTTTGTCGTTTTTCGAGGAAAAGCTACACATATAACGTCTGATAGCAGATTTTCAAGACTAATTACTATATGTTCACGCAACAATCATTGAGCCAATCTTTTTTTAAAAATGTTAAGATAAAAATACAATTTTGCAAACTATTTTTACTATTACTTTTAATATCGATCGATTCTGCGATATTATCTTTTGTGCGAATCTATCAGCGAATCGATTCCTGTCACAGAGATTCTCAATGAGATTAAGAAGAGCAATTTTGAGTGCATCGACATTCGCATCCCAGTTTACGAGATGCATTAAAAAGAAAAGTTACCCGACATTCTCGGCACGGTGGCCCGCGACAACTCTGTCAGATATGTAATAGCCAAAGAACTCCAATCGTTGGCACGCGAATCACGATTGGAGTACAGCCAAAGTGCTCGCAAACAGTCCGAAAGTGTGTCGTTAATCCGATCCGTCGCGCGATTCGCGAAATCTCCTCGCTCGTTTCTCAGACAACATTACTGAAGTGTCGCAGGAATTTATCTGCCACGCGACAGAAAATAAATCGTCAAAATCTCAGATACTTTGTAATAAAAATGAAGCTTTAGTATATTATAATAGTATCATTTCTTTCGATAAGTAGGATGGCCCGGAATCTTCGATTTTAATCTAATTTTAACGATAGATTATTTGACAGATTAAGAGTTTAGTTCTCTCTAAAATTTGTTAGAATTGTTATTTTATTATTAAAACTGTATCTAATCATATTATATCCAAGTCGACATTGAATACTGGATCAACTCATTGTGAAATTTTTCGCGTCTTTCTTCAAGAGATAAAAGAAGATACTGAAAAGATAAAGATACTGAGAAATGATACGCGACTATTATAATTACGTTTTGAAAAATACTGTTAAACTAAACGATATCGAATGTCGCTCGATCATAACGCTCGAAACTGTCGACAGACGCAATTCCCGTTTATTATCCTTCGTTCCTTGTTTTCTGGACATTTGCCCATTTATGTGAATTAGCGATAACGCCAATCCGCGGTTAAACCAAAATCGTACAATGTGTTAAAAACATCCGAGCAGACGCGAATTGTTCATGTTATTTCACGAAAACGTGAAACAACCGGAAACATTCTGTTACATTTATTTTTATTCGTCATTTTATTGAATTTATTCGATGTCACCACATTTGTGACAATATTGCCTTATCAATATATCCTTCTCGGCGCCAATCAATTCCACTGCATCGCTTTCACATTACACGCACGTGCCTTCAACCTCTAGTATATATGTATCGAGTTAACGTTTATAAACGAGCGAGCGTGCACGCGAACGTTTATTTGTTCCGCGGTGGTATCGGGTGTCCGTTTACCGGTAGCTTAACGTCGCGATACACCGCGGGAACGAGCGAGCGCCAGGTCACGTGCTCTTTTATGACCTGTCGGTTCCACGTGCGCGCTCGCGTTATCGCTCGTCTACGCGCCAGTCTTATTCTATTTTGGCCAACACGCGAATTTCATCTCAGATCCTATCGAGCGCGATATTCATCAAATCATAAAAGCCATTCGCGCGTGTTCCGAAATTTACGACCCGAAGTTCTTGGCCATCTAGTTTAATCGCTTCCGACAATACGGCCTTACAAACTGCATATCGGGATCGACCGAAAACTAGATCAAGTGAGTGCGTTTCGAGATTCTCGGAAAGTACTTAAAACGATTCGAATATAAATAAAGTTATATTGCGGCATACTCACACATATACGATTCCTCGCACTTGATTGATCGCGCATCAAAATGATGCTCTTCGATTCTTTCGATGGTACGGCAACGAATCTCTAGATCGTTAAAAATAAAGCGATACAAAAAAAAGTTCTATCGTATAAATGCGACGAAGAAAGCACTCTTTAAATAAATCAATGTATCATATAAATTAATTTTGTACATATATACGTGGTCTCAATTTTAAAAAAATTGTCGTAAGTACATATAAAAAATTTTTACATACGCAAATGATTGCACATCCGCTTGCATTTTTGTACACTTAAATATACGTTTTTTTTTTCATCCCTCCTAAGTTACTTCTCAACTTAGATACAGCCGAAATTCGAGATTGAAAATTTCGAGCATTTCATGGTTAATGAGAAATAAGATATTGTGAAACTTATAGATTTCCTTCGTTTTTGGAAAATGACACCTATTTTGTCATCATACCGAATAAAATAATTATCTATGCATATATGCCACCTTAAATCCTCGTCTGTGATTCATAAATCGAGACACATCGAGGCTCAATAAAGCAGGTCGATATACGCACAAAAGTGCGTGTCGTGCCCGAGGAAGATATATTTAATAACGAATATATACCTACCACCTGACTGTATACAATACTGGCATATGTCGTGTATGACTATCTTATACGTAGACGTGTACGCATGTAGAATTGCGCGAATTCTTGTCGCGCGGATCCAATCAGACCCGATCTAATGAATCCAAGAGAATGTCTCGGGAACCATGACGCTTTAGGTTCGCAGTCGCAGTGCTTTCCCATTAAGCGAGCCGTGTAGCCGCGTTCGTAAACAGTTACCGAGAATTCGGATGCTGTCGACAGAAAAAATCAGAGATCGGCTTGCTCTTATCACAGCAGCCGCTGGCAGCAGCGTCTGGACATACGTCGTCGTCAGCCGCGGCAACAGTGTCGAAACGGCGACGACGTCGATCGATTCAGGCTGTTACTTGCGTTCATCCTGGATCAGCTGGCCGGCATTTCTGAGCTCTGCGTCTGCGATAACTCTTGCAGGTAACACTCTGACAGTGGCACCTCCCTTGTACGAGCGCTCTGCTTTCTCTGCGTAATATAATTGTAATATATATAATTAATATAATTTATATATATCATTGTAATAACATTTTAATAACTTTTTACAGTTATAAAAAATTAATTTAGCGCCTAAAAAATATGCCAGATCTTCCACAAACGTTCAAAAAACATTGCAATTGTTATCTTTTCTGTAATCTTTGATTGTAAAAAGTGTATAAAAAATAATTCTTTAAATTCTAGACGTTTTGAAGCATTTAAAAGATATCCTAATCTTTTCGATATATTTTAGATGCTTTTCACATTTCTGTTTTATTGAAAATTAAATTAAAATAAGTTTAAGAAAAATTTGCAAAACACAAATTACCTTTCTCCGAAAGGGAAAACAACCTCTGTCCTCATTGTTGGGCGGAGTATGATTTACCAATAAGTCTGGGGTGGGCGTGTTGTTAGGACCTAGTACGTTCAGCTCCTTAAAACACTCAGTCTCTATCATCTGCAAAAGAAGAAAACGAAGACGAACGCGTCAGAGATCAGAGATTGCAGCTCAACGATCTCGGTTTGCGAGGTGCATGATGAGTGATTTAAGATCGGCAGAAGCTAAAGGTGGCTCGTGTGTAACGCGTCTACGCAGCATCGCGGCTTTAAATACATCCAGCCCGAATAACGCCAGTGATAACGAGTGCCTCTTGCGCTACCTCTGACGTAGGAAAACACTTTGCCACGAGCTATGTATTTTTCGATTCAAGTGCTTGCATCGTTCCCCAGATGTTGCAACGCGTATAATATTTTCGGAAAGTGAAACGAACACTTTCTTCTCGCGCAATCAGAGAACCAAGTTTTTAAAGCGCAATTAGATAACAAAATTTTATCACTGCATGATTTTAAAGTTATATATACTTAACTTTTTTAAATTTTAACTCGAGTTTTAATCCGAGATATTTGATCTCGGAATTCACAAAAAGATGTTATACGAGCAATGTACTCTTTCAAAATTTTCTCAAAGAAAAAAATTAATCTTTTAAATTTGTCAAAAAATTCACGCATGAACGATCGCGAAGAATACGATTTACGTTATAATAAAGATTTCGTTAAGTGGCCGTCTGCTGAGTGTCGTGTAAATATTATTTTTATGAGAAGGGTCAAAGGCCTCCGTGAGCCGCAACATGTCTCATAATCGATGATTACGATACGAATGTGTGATGTCTATTGCGTGTGATGCGTCACTTACCTCATTTTGCCATGGAATGGATACGCTGCCAGTGTTGAACTTGCTATAGAAGGTATCGTCCGTGGCGTCCAAATTGACACCTTTTACTGTGGAAAACTGCTCAATGTCCAAAACATCTTTGGCATAAACCGCACGAGGCTGTAACAATAGCGTGCAATGATTAATGATTTTGATACCCCATTAAATTAGTATTTTTATGTTACCAGAAAATAATTTCACGCGTTGTAATATATAACCGATAATATATGCGTTAAAAATAAATTTATAAATATTATAACGATTTTTTTTTTTTTTTTGACGTAATTATCGTAACTTTTATGTTACACGATAAGTAAACCAACAAATAGACGTTCAATGCAAAAACGTGAGTAACGAGAGTAAAGCAAAAGAGAAACAAAGTTTCGATGTCGATAAGACGATCGATCAAAACCACCTACTTACATCCGGCACAAATGGCGGATCCCACATACCGGCCTCGACCCTCTTCCAGTTCAAACACTGAAAGAAACCATGGAGCTTCACCTCCTTCGCCCCGTGTCGGCCGCATTTGCAACCGAGTCTGTTCTTCGGACTCTTCTTCAGCAATTGCTGACATAGACTCTTGGCTTCTTCGCTGAACTTGGGTGAGTACCTCTCCTGATCCTCCTTGACGCGTCTATCGACCTCCTCGCGCTTGACCTTCTCTTTGCGGGCGCGAAACGGTGCCTGACCCTCAATCATCTCGTATAATAGACAACCGAAGCTGAACCAGTCCGGTGAAAAGGTGTACTTCTCGTTGTCGATCACTTCGGGCGCCATATAACCCACCGTGCCAACTCTACCACGCACCATATCGCCCTCAGTGATCTCCACCGCAAGACCGAGATCGGATATCCTCACGTGACCATGATCGTCCAGCAGTATGTTCTCTGGTTTGCAGTCCCTGTAGACGATACCCTGAAGATGAAGGTGTTCCAGCCCGCACACCACCTCGGCCGCATAGAATCGGGCGCGAATTATGTCGAAACCTGGTTCACCGCCCATGTTGTAAATGTGGAACTTGAGGTCGCCGCCGTTCATGATTGTCAGCACGAGACAGAGCGCGTCCTTCGTCTCGTACGCGTACGCGAGCGAGACGACGAATTTGGAGTTGATCTTCTGCAGGATGTTCTTCTCGATCAGCACCATCGACTCGCCCTTCCGCTTCTTGATACGTTTTTTCTCCAACTTCTTGCACGCATACATTTTACCTGTGGCGCGCACTTGACAAGCGCAGACCTCACCAAAACCGCCCTTGCCCAACACTCGATACATCCGGAAGGTCTTGTATGTCACCGGTTGCGCCTCCAGCCATTTCCATTGGAGATACCTGAAGAGACGTAGAAAAGATGCTTCCAAAATGTAGGAACTTTATGGAAATCTCAAAAATTGATATATTGATATTTTACCTGTAGAAATAGAAACTGTTGAGGAAGGCCGAGAATGGTTCGCCAGCCAGGAAATTCTTCACGGTCTGCGCGACCTCGACGAAGAGCTCCTTACCACCAGTGCTAAGTCGTGCCTCGCACTGCAAGATCAGGGAATCGTTCAGGATGTCAACCACTTCCGAACCCTCCCGCTTCAGATATTGCTCGAACAACTCCTTCGCCAGCTCGATACGATTTTCATCTAGCTCGATCTCGTACTTCTCGATCGAGTCCAGAAACAGATTGTAACGATGGTAGGACGGTTTCTTGTTCTGACAGAACTGTCGAAAGAGCAGCCGCCCGATCGGCTGCTGGTCCACCACATAGCCGTACCTGATGTCTGTTCGACATCGCGAATTATGATAATTATATTCTCATGTTGATTCCTTAATGTTGAAAAAGCTAACATAATATTTTCAACGAAATAAATGATATTTGTACTTCAAATGTATATTTTCAATGCAGATTTAATTCAACTGAAAATTTGATACTGGTCCTTTTAAAAGCGGATTATATATATCTCGAGAAAACTCGTCTCCAAAAAGATTTACATCATTCTATCTTTTTTCAAAAGTAGATAAAAATATATTTCTAGATATGTTATGGAATTCAATAAAAAGTGATTTGAAATTGACTTAAATACTTTTGAATTATTTAATTTGATTTGATTATTTCAGCTTAATTCAAGTGATATCAAATATTACATTAATTTTACATTATAAAGTAATATAGATCTATTTTCCATAAAAAAATATTTTGACTTCTTTATAAAGAAGATATTTTTAGCTTAAGTTTAAATTAAAGAAGTATCATAATTAAAAAAATGATAATATTCTGTTAAAAAAATATCAATATTCTACAGTAAAATAATAATGAATAATAAAATAATTTATCAAATATTTATAATATTACAAATAAGTTAAAATAATGATACTCAGAGAAATAATTTGTTGAATATTTTAAAGTAGTGACTTATTTACATATATACGTATATCAACTTAAGAGAGATGCATTCTTCCGTGAGTTTCCATTAGTCGGGAGGACCTTATCAGAGTAGGTTAACAGGACACGCAACGAGCGATTGTTTCGTTTCCTCTCTTGCAATTTTTTTTCAACAACTGTGTAGATACGCATTGCATATCGAGATTCAATAATCACGAGGCTACTAAACGAGCCTTACACAGGACGTTCATTGTCGCAAAAATCGTGCCGAAACAAAATATTATTTTGATAAAATTAATTTAACTTTTTCTAAGATTTTTCTAGCTCCTCTAATTTCTATATCTTTGGTTTTAAAAACTCACCCAGTTTATCTTTTAGGCCGATGCATTGGGAAATATGTGGGAACTGAAGTATCTTCCGCCATTTCTTACTCTTGCCCTTGTTACTGTCACCACCGCCTGTGTAGAAAGAAACACGGAGACTTTAAAAAATGTACAAGCATCGAAACACACGAAATAATAAGTATTATCATCGTTTGAATATATTAATACCGTAACAACTTTTTTTTTTCCTATTTTCTTTTTTCACGCTACCGCGAATTTTGTTGCATCACTACAAGCTATCTCAAATTTTTCATCGGAAATTTTATCATCGCGTACATAAGAGGAAAAATTTTCCAATTTCCATATCTATGCCGTTGTGCGTTAATTAAAACGATGATAAAAACGAATACGCGCATGGTTTACGCATATGATAGCCATTAATTAAAATTCGAGCGGAATCTGTAGTAATTCCCCATGTACGTGCGTCATATTGATAGATCCAGAGCATCAAAGGCAGATTAAAAATAAAACTATTGCTTTATTCGTTATCAACGTAATTTTTATTCGATAGTGACAGAAAAACAAGATATCTAGAAAAACAATCATGTATATTTAGAAAAAAATTTATATATTGTAGGATAAAATTATTCTGCCAAATATTTTTCGATATTGACATTACAGCACACAACACATGTGTGTAATATCAAAGATATTTATAAAAGCACGTATTGTAATATTAAAGTTCTCATATTCTTTTATCATAAATTAATCAATAATTTATACACTCTGAAATTATTTCGAAAAATATGAAAACGCAAATTTAAGAAAAAAATTATGCGCAAAGTCTTTACGTCCATTCGATTCTGAAGCAGGTGCTTCGCAAACGTCTTCACGGCGGATGGACAGCGAAATTCCGGATTGAAAAGTGCCGGAAGTTACGGAATTTACTCAGACAGAGATAACGGCATATTGGATCAGCATTACAAGATTTATCTCGGCACTTCGTAGAATTCGAAACGACATTAAACTCGAAACCCATTGAGATAGAAGCTAAACGAGAAAAAAAGTTATTCCATTTTGCCGTTCACATAATTCATCACCGGAAATACATACAATATTCCCACGTTCAGTTTCTGCGTTTCCTTCAGTGGAAACCATTTGAAAAAGATTCGTTTCTTTATTGTATAGCGCGCGGTCTATAAAATTCCACATTTTATTTCTTGACAAAATTGATTTTGCCACTTCTATATGTATCTTTGATAATAAAATAATAACAATGGATAATAATAAATTGCTAAAAAAAAATTCAGGACTTATATATAAAATAAAATTAGCTAAATTATTGTATTTATTTAAATACATGCATATTCTAATTTAACAAGAATACAGTTGTTTAATAAATATGATAAATAAATCCCAAAATCTCCGATATCAATTTAATTGTGATTTTTTAAAACTATAATTGTTCTTTAATATCTCTCAAGAAAGAAAAACCAATGTTATTTGAAGTATGAGCGATCAAAAATGCTTTCGGTAAACTAATCTTCTGATGTATTTTTCATCCTCCTTCAACCGCGGACCATGAATCACCTCATATGCAAAACGTTACTTGCGATGGCAAACTCTGACAGCGAAACACTATCGTGCGTGTTAACAGAAATTTATTAATATCTTCGATGCGAACATCATAATGTTCAATAACGCATTACAATGCACATTCTACGCGATACTGCGCATATAATAACGAGTTATGTATATGATATGTACTTATATGTCATCACATTGGGAGATTTATTATTGAATAATCTTGCTATTATAAAAACAGCATAACAAATCAAAAAAAGTTTATTGCCGAGAATTATTATGAGAATAGATAGTTTTGTAGCGCACAAAATGTTCATTTACACATACTTTATTCTCTATAGGATTTTTTAATCAATATATATTCGATTTTCAAGACAAAATGTCAAAATATTATTATAACTTTTTAGCGTTTCTTGTTGTATATACATATAAGCAAGTGGAAATCTATAGAATTTAATTTCCAAAATGAAAATAGAGATGACAAAAGTTTATATCCCAAGTGAATTTTGATGCATCGGAATACAAAATTTTTTATTTATATTAATTAAAAATATGCTTAAAAATGAACGCTCGATTGCAATTTAATTGCACAATACGCGAATGAAAGAAATTGATGAAAGTATATAAATTTCATGAAAAAACACTGTACATTTATTTGCGTTAAACGAATTCCGGTTACGACAAAAAGACGCCATAGCTTCCATCGCGGAACCCGCAAAATCTCCCGCGCGACGACGGCAGTATCGATTGTGCGGAAAAACGAAAAGCACACGGAAAAGCACGCGGAAGGAAATGTACGGGGGAGAGATGCATGATACTAGGTTCCAAGTTTTTCGCTTCCGTGAACACCTCATTGTACAGGTCATTCCAAGAAAGCTTATATCTCTGTTGTACCAAGATAATGGATTATATGACAAGAAAGTCGATTATATAGAGAATATATCAGGGTAAAAACTTTCCATATTTGTTCGCAAGTGCATTGACAATACATATGTTAAAAATGTTGACGAATAATAAACTGAAATATCAAATAGAGAGAACTGGAACAATAAAAATAAACCGAGTAAACTCAATTCTATGAAATCAACGCAATTTACTTTTATTATGTGATGAATAATCCATGAGAAATATTAGCAACGCAATTTCTACGATAAAATAGTACTATTTTCACTTTGATGAAAAAAAAAGATTAAATTGTACATTGATAAATTATTCAATATCGAGAAAATAAAAAAGATGGCACTCAAAGCTTCAAATAAAATATTCATTAAGACTCGAGTCGATTCGAGAGAATCAAATAGAGTGTCCGAGTATATCGGTTTATGCTCTCCTCGAGACACCCTGTACTTTGTCGACGTACCACGGGCCCGCTCGTTCGATCCCAACGAGCGGAAGTCGGGGGTCGCGTAGCTCCACCTTCTCTTCCACATCGGTGGAGGAAAAGGGAGGAAAACGGGGGAGGAAACGCGACGCGGTGCTCCAATGCGTGTGAATTGCATTGCGCGGAACGAGGACCTGTCCAATGCACGCGCTGCATCCTGCCTTGCAGAATCTGTCGTATCTCACCATCAATCGTTAAATGCGACCCGTGAAAAAAGTATTCGTAAAAATAGTATGTGAGTTATGGTATGAAATATGCGTGCTTTTTATGATTAAATCATATCTTTTGTTTAAAATTGACTTCAACTTTTTACTTCTTTTTTTTTTTTAAATTGACATCGAGATAGGACAACAAATAAATTTCGTATAATTATCTTGAGATGCGTATTTAAAAAAAAAAAAATATATATCTTCTTTTTGCGAATCACAAAGATCCGCAATCGCCGGTTGATGACAACTAACTGATTGCCGGTGAAATTTTCTGTTACGAAGTATGTATGGAAATTGAATGAGGATATTCAGAATGATGTTTATAAACACTGAGGTAAACATCGCATGCGACACGTAGAAGCTAGTAAGTCAATCATGATGCTAACATACAAAAATGTTTATATCTCAGAAACGGTTGAGCTTTCGACCTATGTTTACTAAGGTTTTTTTGCTCAATATAGTGTGTCCTATCATATAAATATTGAATGGTTTTTTTTTAATACCCTGTATATCGTATCTCTAAAACAGAAATTCTATACAAAGTGCAAAAACCCTGAATAAAAGCTAGAACGCTATAAATCTGTCTCTTTTTCCCAGAGCGTAGAGAAAAATCAGAAATAATTTTAAACTAATAATAAGTTAGTAGCACGTGAAACTATTAAATTAATTTTTATTTATTTATTTATATTAAATTAATTAATTCAATTTATTTATTTATGTAAAATTAATCTACTCGTTTTCCAATATGCATTTAACAGATTTAGGTAGGAGAAATTTGTTGTTTTATAATTACATATTTAAAAATAAAAGATTATGCAAAAATCATGAGCTTTAAAAATTCTCAGAGCTATATTCACGTAGTTACTTTTAAGACGAGAATCTATCACAAAATAAGCTTGAACGAATCAACGACATTATTTTTAATTGAAAGCGTCCTGTGTTGTATAATAATAATACAAATTTAAAACTGCAATGATATATATAAAACGAGAGATATATAAAAAGAAAGCACTCGATTATACTGTATTTTAAGAAAAAAACCGATGTCAAACTTTTTAAAGAATTTAAAGAATTCGTCTAATTGTAGGTATAAAAGAACCGGCAAGGCTAAAATTAGTATACATAAAGCAAATTTCCAATAACTATTTTCTCTTAATTAATACCTAATAATCTCTTTAATTCTATTTAAATACATTCTTGTGACAGATAAAATAAAAAAAAAAAAGAATTATCGATGATATAACGATGTACCAACTTATGCAACTGATCTTATCTAATTGATGTATAGTCGTGCTGTCAATGTCGCAAAATAAAAAACCGCATTCGATTTAATTAATTGCATAAGGAAAAGATAAAATAGCTGATTATTTGCGCGCATCTTCGAGAAATCTATAAAAGAAAAAGAAAAGATATCCGGGATCATATAACCGTAAGCAATATTGCAGGATTCAAACCAAGGTTGCAAATATTTTAAATAAACTTATAATATTAATTTACTCTGTTTTTGTTCTATCTTTTTCGCGATTCAGCTCTTCCTCTTTAACTTAAATAACTTTCTAAAATTTTTAACGGAAAATAAATAAACGCGTCGCGTTACGCATTGTTCGTATACATTTCATCTAGCAAATAATCGTAATATTCACTTGTTCGCTCTATTACATTTTATCAACACTAGCGACCAAGTAACAAGCGCAATTTACATCATTATATTATGACTTAAAATAGTTGTTGTTACTCCGAACTGGTAATTTGTCCGCGACAACTCACATTCCGTCGTAGAATTTTCTCATGTCTCGTCATCACGTAATTATATCAGTATGCGATAGCTAAACTCGTAGCTTCATTTCCGATAATTGCATTACGCGTATCTACTTTGCTATCATTACGATAATTGGGGTTCCCAGAACTCGACCTGAAACGTAATTTTCGATTATACAAACACGTTGGTATTCATCTCGTGAAATGCATCTTCCTGCAGACAATTGCATAATGTATCGTCTCGTCTTGTTATTTTACATTTTTTTACTTGATGTTACATTTCATCCACAAATAGCGTGCCATTTCTATTATATCACGAATTATGATTTTGGAGATGTCGTGTATATTAGTTTTTTTTTAAATTATTAAGAATTCATAAGTACACACATATTTATAAATTAATTAATCGTCACAATTATACTTCAAAATTAAATTTTAACTTTTTTTTCTGCAATGCTGAAATTGTCAAGAATCCTCTATTATATCCGAAAAAAAATTAATTCTCTTCAGAATAAAAATTAGATTCGATAGTGAACGCGTTAACATTCCGTTTTTCAAACGCGATTTCGTAGCCGTCAATCCCTAGAGTTCGTGAAAAGAAAGCCGGAACTCTAATTGACACCATTAGACTTTGACGTGCTTTACGTATGCAAAACTGGCGCACCGTGTCCTCCAGAGTTAATCCGAGATTAACAACATCGGGGGCACACCTCCCGACACGCGAACGTTACAAGGCAATGGCTTCGCAGACGCAACAAGAGAACGCGCGATAAATTGGGATTTCGTAAGCTGGAAAGTTTTTCGCCGACGCAACAGATTGATTACAGTCATTTGTCAATCGAGTGCCCCGTTAATAACGTCGCCGTGTTACGACGAGTACGATAGACCGTTAATTAACTATCGGCTCTCCTGTATACTTACATAATTCGCGGCTCTGCCAGGGCTCCTCCCGAGGCTTTTATTTGTAAAGTTTATCAAGGCGTTGCGATTACAAGGCTATTGATGTAGTATCTATCACGCGAATCCATTTACCTACTTTCCGACCATCACGCGCCTGCACTCTCTTCGACAGGACGTCGTTCGTAATTTACTAATTAAACGTCGGCCGGTGGTGGTAACCCTCGACTCGTCGCCAGCCGATCGTAATTTGCGGTGATCGGCAGAGCTCAGTTTCAAGTTAGGAGAACGTAATCATGATTTCTATGTAAATTTTATTCGAAAACTTCCGGAGACTTCGAGCTTTCAGTCTCTGGAAATAAATTCCATTAAAATAAAGTCCATTTAAGGATTAAAAAGAATTAATCCATTGTCTACTTTCATCCTCGAAATTTAACGTGAAATACTTTAAATCCTTTAATTAAATTAACACGGTTAAAGTGTTTTAAAATTTAATCTTTAAAAAAGGTTTGTTTTTTCTTCGATCAGAAGATATTTTTTGTTTCTCCAAAACAGAATTATTTGGACACAAAATAAAATTGCAATTCAAAAATTGCGTTTTTCTTAAGAGACAAACAAAATATTTTCTTATTATCAGAAATTTCGTTGTGTTGAAGAAAACAATCGTTGTTAGAGAAAAAGATCAAACTATGAATTCTCACGTGAAAAAAAGAAGCGTGGGAAATTTTGAAATGCCTATACTTATATGACATATCCTGCGGGATGGGCTGCGCGCGCGGAGCATAACGAGAGGTGAAACGTCACGTTTCCCTGTCAGCGGCAAAGTTCATTGTACCCTCTGACGAGGCTAAAAATAGACGGCAACAGAATCGAATCCAGCATTTGACCCTGCAAAAAATCTCTCGAGTCCCTATCTTTTTGATGTACACGTTAGAGGTGCGCGGGAAATGCTATTTTTGTCGGCTCGAGTTTCTCAAGTAATCGCGAAACGTCGTTAATTGTAAGAGAAACCGATCGCTCGTATTGTAGAATTTTTTATAATAACAGAATCATAAAAAATAAAATCGTGTGAGTCAAGATGATATGCAAAAATCAAACATGTTATAAAAAGTCATACACAGATATGTATGATTGAATTAAGTGATTTTAGCCGGCGTCACGAAATTATGATGTTCTTTGTTCCATAAATGAGTTCTACGGAATTATCCTTATACAATTCCAAATTAATAGTGTTAACTATTAAAATAGTTATTTATTGTTTATAACGTCCATTTTATATGAAATATGTTGAAACATTTAACATAGAGTTTAACATTTTCTTAAATTGTTATTAACAATTTTTGATTTCTTTGTTGATTTCCTAGGAATAAACATGTAAAATAAATATGTTATCTATTAAGAAAACCGTCTCAATCATTCGGAGACGCCGATTATATATTAAATAGTAATTAAAATTAAAAATGAAAATCATAGAAAAAAGAAGCAATTAATAATACTTTAGGATGTTTTCCGATTATTTAAAATTTATACACGTACTGTTTTAAAAGTTCTGCAACTGTAAATATATCTTTTTGATGTTGCCATCAAAGAAAAAAAAACATAAAAAAAGTTGTTCTTACAAAAACTTTGAAGCGAGCTCACGCAGCTGAAATATCGTCAGCGATATTTCATATACAATTTGCTTTTTCTCTCTTTTCCTCTCGTTCTCTTTCGTTCTGTATATCAATTAAGTACTGAATATACGACGGGTGATATCGGCTCGGTGCGATACACACCGTAATTTCGTTTTTAGTTTGCCAACGTTAAAGCGCTTGTTCGTCATGTGTATCGCGACGCTACGGATTCACGAATTAAGTATGACATATATATTTGTGCTCATGAGATTGCTTTCTCTTTTATTTTTTGCGTTTTGTAATTAATAAATATTTATTCTTTTGCAATCTATTATTACATCTATTTTTTATTTCATGAATTCCACAAAAAATTGAATGGATATAGTTTCTTTTTTATGTTTTTTGATTCAATTTTTTTTAATCTCGTACTTTTTTTTGCGTTGAAATTTATAATATTTACTCATTTTTTCTGAATTTCTCATTTTCTGTAAATTCTGTTCTATTTGTTTCATTATTTCCTTAAATCTGAAATCTTTTCTATTGTGCAACCTTAAGAAAGAAAAGAGAAAAGAAAGAAAAAAGAAAAAATTTAGGTATGTATATGGCACGAACAAAAAAAACAAAAACAAAAAGTGTTCGGTTAACGTAGGTGCACAAATCAATTTTGATGGGAATAAAGCGAAATAAGAATTCGGTGTTTATTTTATTTCGTATTTTACCAGCGCCTATGACGAGAGATAGGTGTGCTAAAACGCGCGTCTCTCGGGCCCCCCAAAAGTGAAAAAAAACAATTCTCTCTCTCTCTTTCGCCGTAAAGATTTTTTTATTTCGTTCTATCATTCGCGTTACGGCGCTTTAGCTGTCGACGCGAGTATCACGATCGTTTTTACGGGCGCGTTAAAATACGAACACCTACACTAAGCCGTCATAAATGCCTTCGCCGAATAGGCATTCTTCGATCCAATGCATCGTGTCTAAATATATATAATGATAATGACAATTGCAAAAGTTTGCCATCTTTCAATTAGTGACAAGTTATAAAAGTCATCGATGGATTTTTTTATCAATAACAATAATCAAAGTTATACATGTAATAAAAATACAGAAAATATTAAACGCGCAAATTTCTTATGTAATTCTTACGATCGAAAGTTTTTTAATATTGATGTAAGTTTCGTGTAACGTGATAAAAATTACAAAAAGACAAATTTTATTCCGCGGACGTAAATTATATTCCAACCTCGAGAGAAATAATTACGATTACGAAATTATTATGTTTATTCTTGTTTACGTCAAAATACGCACTCGATAGTTAATTTTCTCAATGGTAGCAGTTCGATGCGTTAAATGACGCAAACGTAACGATTGCGAATGAATGTTGTGCGTTAAACTCGAACGTTCAATCTCGCAGTTAAAATTGCGGAGCGATTTTACGCTCGTAATAAATGTCGTCCAAGCGTACACAGGGTAATAACGCTGTACAGGGTGCTCCGAAAAGACTATATACGCGTACGTAGGTATACAATACCGAAATTGTGCGTTCGGTGCATGCATTAATCGACCAAACTCAATAACTGCTTTTGACACGCGTTGTAAGCGACGCACCATTAATTATTACATGTCATAAAATGATTCTTGCAGCTACATAATACTCACAGTCGTCACTCTCAATGATAATCTCACGATAAAACGATAAAATTTAGAGTACTCATGAATTGTGTGCTAATCGGTTAAAATCAAGAGTTAAGAGTTTTCGATGTTATAACTCGTGTACCGCTAATTCATATGTCATAAAAAGAGCACATTCGTATAAAAATTGCACAAATTTTTTAATTACGTAATATTTATCTACTTTCACTCGATATAATTTTTTTATTTATTTATAGACGATATATATATATATATATATATATATATATATATATATATATATATATATATATATATATATATATATATATATATATATATATATATATATATATATATATATATATATATATATATATATATATATATATATATATATATAGACTCATACATATTAAAAAAGAAAATTAGTAAAGCGAAAGTGTCAACACAATTGATTGATTAGAATTTATGTAATTGTAGAATAATTAATTGTTCAGAATTAAATCCTGAAGCGTTTTTTCCCGCTGATAAATAGATAAGTAAAAAGAACTTAAAAATAGCAATATAAATAAAATCAAGACTCACCTTCTCTCGCTTTCAGGTACACAGTGTTCGCGACGATGTTCTCCAACTCCATCAATTCCAGCTTGATCGGATTTGCGCGGCCGAATCGGGTGGGAGAAGAAGAGGCCTCGTGGTCGACGACGACGTTCGCAGATGACGTCGACGGGGAACTCGTCCAATTGTTGTCGCTGTTGCTGCACGGGGTTGATCACCCTGCCGGGTTCTAGCAGACCAGTTCCCATCTGCGGCCCCGGGACACCACCAGGGTCCACGATCGGTCCCCTTTTACCGAGGACCAACGAGCGAGAATGTCGATTATGTCTCGATATATCTCGATTCGGACCTTTGCGGTAACTTTATCACTAATCGAGCCTTAACCCAAGAGATTCGTTCGGTTTCACTTGCTTAGCTTGACTCTCAGCTCGATCGATTGTCGGGATCAACTCATTTGAAGTCGATTCAATTCCCAGGAGAATTCCTCGAATGAGGATCGCGTGTCTTTACAATCGCTTCTATTAGTCTCTTGAAAGAAGAAAAAACAGTGCTCCTGCATTCAGATAAATCGGCGCAAACGAGGATGCTGTTGAATAATTTCGAAGTTGTCCTCGCTCGTAATTAGGCTAATCGACGATAGTTTAGGTGTATCTTGTGAAAGGCGACTTTGTGCTGATCTTCGATCAAGACTAAATCGATCGCGAAGCGGATGACGTTAGAATCAATGGTGTCAGAATAAATTCGGCGCCACGACGGATCCCGTTTAATCAGTCGGTAGATATTTTATCAGTCTGGGGATCTCTTCTATCTTTTAATAGGCGAAGTCAATGGATCGAATAGCTGTGCGTGCGGCTGCGGAGGAAGCTTTATCGCCGTTCGTGGATTCAGTGAATCTTCCAATCCAACGGAATTAGATCGCTCGATGCTCAAATTTGTCGTCAAATGCGTTGATCGCGTAATCAATGCTCGTCACTGGCAGATTCCGCGCAATCATCTTCGCTGTCGAGTCGTGATTAACGATCGTCCGCAATCGTCCCGATCCCCACAATCGTCGATTCTTCCTCAATCAAACATTCCATCAATTCCTCCCCCGATCGGCGAGGGCGTCTCGCGAGCATCGACAAGCGCGCTTTTTCACTGCCGTCATCCAGATAGAATTTGTCCTCGCTATCTGTAGTCGCAGTCAGAATCGCGCTATTAGCAAGTAGAGAAACGACGACCGATCGAGAATAATTCTTGAATTCTTGCGCTCAGATTCGCGCGCAATTAGCGAAACAATGTCACGACACAAAGGCGAAAGGCTATTTTTTTTTTTTAAAATGGATATTTGGCCCTTTATCGAGGCGTTGATGGACGACGGGAAGACTCCGAATGTGTGTGCTCCTTTAACGTGACCTCGCGAAAATATCGCGCGAACACTCCGGGATGCGCTCTCTCGTGAGAGGAGCCACGTGTGGCGAAGTGCCTTTCACTCTTCTGACGATGAAACGCGCGCTGGCCCCAAAACGGACGGCTGGATGGCTGGCTGGCTGGCTGATCGCCGAAACACCGAGATTCGAAGCGACGACGAATTACGCGGGAATGCCGTTGAATAATTTCGAAGTTGTCCTCGCTCGTAATTAGGCTAATCGACGATAGTTTAGGTGTATCTTGTGAAAGGCGACTTTGTGCTGATCTTCGATCAAGACTAAATCGATCGCGAAGCGGATGACGTTAGAATCAATGGTGTCAGAATAAATTCGGCGCCACGACGGATCCCGTTTAATCAGTCGGTAGATATTTTATCAGTCTGGGGATCTCTTCTATCTTTTAATAGGCGAAGTCAATGGATCGAATAGCTGTGCGTGCGGCTGCGGAGGAAGCTTTATCGCCGTTCGTGGATTCAGTGAATCTTCCAATCCAACGGAATTAGATCGCTCGATGCTCAAATTTGTCGTCAAATGCGTTGATCGCGTAATCGACGCTCGTCACTGGCAGATTCCGCGCAATCATCTTCGCTGTCGAGTCGTGATTAACGATCGTCCGCAATCGTCCCGATCCCCACAATCGTCGATTCTTCCTCAATCAAACATTCCATCAATTCCTCCCCCGATCGGCGAGGGCGTCTCGCGAGCATCGACAAGCGCGCTTTTTCACTGCCGTCATCCAGATAGAATTTGTCCTCGCTATCTGTAGTCGCAGTCAGAATCGCGCTATTAGCAAGTAGAGAAACGACGACCGATCGAGAATAATTCTTGAATTCTTGCGCTCAGATTCGCGCGCAATTAGCGAAACAATGTCACGACACAAAGGCGAAAGGCTATTTTTTTTTTTTAGAATAGATATATAGCGCTGTATCGAGGCGTTGATGGACGACGGGAAGACTCCGAATGTGTGTGCTCCTTTAACGTGACCTCGCGAAAATATCGCGCGAACACTCCGGGATGCGCTCTCTCGTGAGAGGAGCCACGTGTGGCGAAGTGCCTTTCACTCTTCTGACGATGAAACGCGCGCTGGCCCCAAAACGGACGGCTGGATGGCTGGCTGGCTGGCTGATCGCCGAAACACCGAGATTCGAAGCGACGACGAATTACGCGGGAATGCCGATCTCG
>NW_021848510.1:625472-629907 GCF_003651465.1 Formica exsecta
GATCTCGCGTGCGCGATTTCGCTCACTTCTTCGCTCGTTCTTCTTCCGCGGCGATTCCTCCCCTTCCTTCTCTTTCTCCTCCCCTTCTTCTTCTTCTTCTTCTTACGATGCGCACCAAGGGTGAATGACATTCGCCGAGGGCGGCGAATTCCTAATGGCTCCCCTCGCGTATTTCATTTCTCTCGCGCGTTCACCGACGCGTTACTCGCGCGCACCGCCTCGTGGATTCGCTCCCGTGCACGCGCATGCTGAAAAAAAAAAAAAAACACGAATTCGATTGCTTTTTACATTGTGAGAACACGGAGGTTTTGAACGGCAGAGTCAAGCCAGCCGTAACATATTAATACGATATATTCGAACTAGGATTTATTTTTTATATTATTATTATTATTATTGTCACTATTTTATATAGAAATATAACAGATTTTATAAATGACGTGTTGTCCGGTTACAAATATATATACCTTTACCCACGAAACATTAATTAAATATTTAAATGTGACATTTACATGAGAAAATAATATATGCAAAAATGCACTATAAAACCCGGCACTTCATATTAATAATCCTTAACTAACATTAAGAAGCGGACGCAAACCGGATCGTATCTCAGCATTCACGCAAGTTTTCGATAAATATTCTCGGGAAAAAATCTAAAACTTGACAAGCGTACCTATATTCCTCGCAGAAATATATCGGCGTGTACACTCATTAGCGCGACATCGCCGTCACTGACGCACGTGTGCGTACGCGTGAATGGCGATGCAGCGGACAGGTGCATCGAGGAGGGGCGGGAGGGGAAGAAGAGAAGAGAGATGGAGATAACGACGCGGCTAACGCGACGACGGTAATCTAATAAGCATCGCGCAGAGAACACGCGTCATTTCCACGTATTCATATCCGGCCGAGGCTTTTAATGGACGATCCGCTTCCATAGACACACACACACACACACACACACACACACACACACACACACATATATATATATATATATATATACACCGCCGGGGGATATAAATTCCGAGTAACCGCGGAAACGCGCGGGGATTAGAACGCCATGGAATTAGATGGACTCTCTCGCTGCCGCAAATTGAACTCGCGCCGTCCTTTCCAATTATCTCGCGAGCCAACCAGCCGACGAGACACGAATTCTCCCGATATCGCTCGTCTCACTGAAAGCCGGTTCGATTAATTCTCGCGTAACGAATCGCCCGAAGCTAGACGAACGTCCGAGAAAGGCGAGGAATTTGCGACGTTCCTAAATTAAAGCTTTTGACCCCGGAATAAGAACGATTCAACGATAACGTAAACATCGACTTTTTAAACCGTACAGCAAAATTTCCTTGATATAAATCTCAAATTATTATTATGATAGATTATTAAATTATTAATTTTATGTTTTTTTTTTTCTATTTTATGCAACTGTATTATTTCATCCACGTTTATATTCTTAAAGCAAGGCATTTTATCATCTGTCACTGTGACGTAACTGTAAGTCACGTCATTAAATGTCACGGAATTAAACGATATACGATGTGTTGCTGGCGAAGCGTGCTTTAATACGTTACGTGTTGCAAGAAGAATTGTTTTTAAAGAAATATGTGATTGGCAGAATAGTTTTTGAATGGCAAAGAGTGTTAACCACTTGCGATGCATCGTCCCGACACGCACTGGAATGCGATGCGGTTTTCGTGCCATTGTTCGAGATACGCGATACGCTACTGTAAATTGACGACGCGACGATGCAATCGACGTGTCGAGCGTGTCTGGATTCCCGGCCACGCTAACATAGTATCTCGCTATTAATCGCGCGATCGCATTCCCTTTCAGAACCGTTCGATCCACAACGCAATTTCGTTTAATTGCCTTTTCACAAACATAATTTCATTTCGCCGCTGATGTTTGCCTCGTCGAAGAAAAGACCACCTAGGGCACGCTATATACATTCATTTCCGTTTTTTAAAGGTCTTTTTATACGATTAACGCTTCGTTTTTTACGACTTATTTTCGTCAAAATCATCGCCGTCGATTTTAATAATTTTTTCTACCGCGTAGCAGACTCGCGTGTGCTTTATTTTATATAAAATCCGAAGCGAAGGGACGAAAGGGAGAGGAAAAGATGTTTGCGACTCGATGCGCTTGCACGTTGAAATATGGCGCGAAACACGCGTACATCGGTGCGATAAATCAATTTGAACGCCGCGATGACCGCAAAAGCGATAAAACGATTCCAACGCGAAAAAAAGAAAAGAGAAAAAGAGAAAAAGGAAGAAAGAGAGAGAAACGAGTCGCCGCCTTTGAAATCTTTGTGCCTGTTGAAACCACGAGAACGAGACAGAATCGTTTCGCTCGCGTTCATCCCCCTTCGGTGATTCGCGATATATATACACATCGAAACAGAAATTACCAATAACGGCGAGACGGAACAATACACGCCGCTGACGTTGATATGCATTAGAGGCGTTCGCATTGTGTCAATCAGTAATACAGTTTATACGTGATTGACAGTATCATAGACAATATACAACGCGAGCACGTTCGTCCATGTATATAGGATGTCTCAGATAAAACAAATTTTTTTTCACCGTCGTTCGATTTAATTTCAAATCAAATATTTCTTTACAAAAATGTCAATACGGTTTTGAATTATGAGCGACTAAAGATAAAAAGACTTTTCGAAAATTACATCTAATTTTCGGGCAATCCCAGATCGATCTTATTTCATTAAAGAAATTCAGATCTGATTAGATAATATAGAGATTAAAAAAATCATGAAAAGAATGATGCCCCACCAAATTTTCGATAAGCGAAGATTCGCTCAAAATTGGACAAAGAATCCGCAGGCCGAAAGAAGAACTTTTTTTTCTCAGTGTGTGTAAATGTACATATGTGTTATGCATTTATAGCCGCATATGTGTTGTGTGCGAAAATGATGGAGAGAAAGAGAGCGCGGGAGGGGGATTCGAGGGGGATGGAAAAGGCAATTCCGCCGTATCAGCGCAAATGGCTATTGGCTGACAGGAAGGAACGCCGTGCGCTTCTCCGCAGAAGACGATAATAATAAACGTTTATGATCGGCGGGCTTCAAATTGGAACGCGCGGGCCAAGGGTCCTTGCACAATGGGCCCTTACCCGATACGATATTTCAATATCCGGCGCCCTTTTTCGCCTGGATTATGGATCACCTCGGTCGTCTCTCTCTCTCTCTCCCTCCCTCTCTCTCTCTTTTTCATCGGTCCAAACGCGCCGGTAATTCGTAACGCGCGGAAGATGAATTTTCCCGGAATTTTTCGCGAAGCTTTCAGGAAGATAAATTGTCGACACTCACAGGTAGTTGAAATTCATCTGTACAAATTTTACGATTGTACACGCACGAAAAAAATAAATCTAACGAAAGCAATATATATAAATATAAATATAATAAAATATTATACTTTAGTAATTATTATTAAAGACGGTTTAAAAATATGCAAAAACACTGTATATTGCAGTGACAGTTTTAATAAAAAAAATTCCAAAAGATCCGTCTGAGAAGTTTTTTACATCGCGCAATTTACGTTAACAAGGACAGTTAGATACACTTTGCCGATATCGAAATACAGTATTCGGGATACGATAACGGATATCTCTGACACCGATATTTTAACTCCGGCATTAGCGATGCCTGGGAAAGAGGAGTGTCGATTTTCGTGCGATATTTAAATTATTGCAACGTCTCATCACATTATTAATCATATTTTCACGAGATGTAAAAAGATAGTCAAATTTTCGAAAATGCAAAGACGATGGTTTCATCAAAAACTTGCGCGTATGTATCTTATCTAAATCTACTTCTACATTTTTTTTTCAACAGCCCTCTTTGATTATGTATTACTTGAAAATAATTAAACCTTTTAACTTCGCGATGAGTATAATCTTATAAATATTTTTCGGATAGATAAGATCGGCTAAAGTGAATAAATATCAGACTCATGTAAGAACAAGGAGTGACTCGATGTAATAGTAAAGTGGCTGAATGAATACGCTATTGTTGTGCGCGGGATGCACAGCTTGCTTTATTTTTGACTGACAAGTGCTCGATATACGTCAACTATTGCGAAATTAGTTTAAGCTAGACGAAAGTTTCACGCTTCAACGCGAGCGACAACTGTCGACCGAGTATTACGATATAACGCAATTGTGTGTTTCACTTGCTTTATATATATACGCAAGATATAGAAGAACATCATTAAATAACAATTCTTTTCTTTTATGCTCAGCTCAATCTACACATCTTTGTTTAGAAAATTTCGTGAACAGTGGAGTACTTTTATTTACATTTAGTATGTAAAATTAATATAATATTATAATAATATATTATATATTATATATATATAATATAATATTATTATAATAATTAATATAAAATTAATTATTTAAAAATTTAAATATA
>NW_021848510.1:629966-635164 GCF_003651465.1 Formica exsecta
GGAAAGAGTAGTGTCGATTTTCGTGCGATATTCCATAACTACGTTCAATTTCAATCACGCATCATATCACGCGAAAGTTTCGAGTTCCGTTATCTCAGATTCCAGCCCGTAATTTGCAATCTGCCGTCCGATGAGGGGACTTTATTAGGATGTAATGTGACTTTAGAGACGGTATATTATCGTGCAACGATTTGTTTCGTTATTCAGAAGATTAGCGATATACTCGACGGCAATTGGCGACAGGAATCAGTCACGGTGGAAGATAAATCGTGGAAAATTATTTTCCTCGTTTACGGTTCGTTTAATGCATCCGACTGTGATTGGACATTTTGCGATATCAAATTTACATAAGGCGTCTGCGTCACACGAAGTAAAAATAAAAGCGTATGTAGATACATGAAAATACTTGATACAAGATCCGGCTATTTTATCACGATATCTTTTTTCTCTCATAATGACGAAGAGAAAAATTTTACATCACAAAACGCAACATAACTGTGTTATGCAAGACACGTAATTAAAATCTTGTTGAATCATCCGTTTTAATTATTAAATCTACGAGTTTTATGACGTGCATCCTTTCTTTTACAATTACGTTTCTCTACAAATGTTTTTTCTGCACATTACATAGAATATGTCAAGTTATACACGAAGGTTCGGAATTCTGTCGCGAATTACGCGTTGTTCAAAGCGGACTGTAGAAAGAAAGAGAGGATTTACTTGATATGTATCTATATGATCCGACATATCAACATGTTCGCAGAAGAGAGTAAGCATTTCTGCGTTGACAGCCGGCCGGCTGGCCGGCACGTGCGCGCGGAAGTACATAGTACGCTTTTCCGTACTACAACGCTTTGGGATGTAAATGAATATTGCAAATTTCTATCCTTTCTCTCTCTCTCTCTTATCCTTCTCTTCCTTCACCAGCATGCCATGCGCCGGTGGCGTCAACCAGACATATATATATATATATTCTATCTGTTGTCCGGAAAGCCTCAGTTTGACTATTCTGTGAGCCTCGCTTTTCTCTCTCAATCCATCCCCGCTTTTCTCTCTCTCTCTCTCTTTCTCTTTCTCATCGAATAAAAGCCAAATTTTCGGGCACTGCCGATTTATTGCCCGATATATTGCCCGCCTGATTCTCGTTTCGTGTGTCATAATGAGCGTTGCGGGCAAATTATATCATTACGTGTTGAGTTATTGAAAAATATCATTGTATTACGATGATTATTTAACATTATATTTAACAAAAAGAACGTGTCGAATTAAATTTCCGCTATTAAAATCCTCTATGTCGTGCTTTAACATATTTATGCGGATTTCTCTATGCGATATGCATATGTAAAGTAGCATAAAGGCAGATAGATAAACGAAAGTGTAACGATGAATTAATCGCGCAATCATGATCGATAAATAGGACTATCAACCGAAATATCCTACTCTCTCGCGCGCTCTAAAGATTCGACCGGATTCTCTCTTTACGTAGCAAACACTCGGGGAATCGTATCTAACGACAACTTAATATGTCTCTTATTTGCTCTCGTCGGCGGCAAATAGAAGAAGAAACGCGCGCATGAATCGAATACATGCCAACCCTTTTGGACCCCCGAGAAATTTAAATCCCACGAAGAGTGCGTGTTTATTGACCAGCGCGTGTCCCTTTCATTACAGATACTACAACCAAATTAAAATGGATTTTTCCTGTCAAAATATCGAGGGATCTATAAATAATTAATGACTAGAGTAATTAATTTCGGAGTAATCAATCATCAGACATAAGAAACTTTTAGCAAACTAAATTTCAAAAGAGAAGTAAATAATAATAAATAGTAATAAATAGTAATAATAGTAATAAATAGTAATAATAGTAATAAATAATAATAAATAATAATAAATAGTAATATAAATAGTAAAAAAATTTTTCAATTAATTGTATTGTTGGGCTAATAAAGTTTTAATTTGATGTTTAATCATAAAAATATTTAATGTAAAAATAAAATTTCTTGTCATTATTCAACAATTGGAATATTGTATGAGTGCGTCAACAAAGTTAACGTCGCGATAGTTTGCGCCAGTATTCAGAAATTAACACGCGATATTCTCTCTCTCCTAGTTTCGCTTCTTTCCGAGACAAGCACCTGACACGACAACCGTGAACTTGGGAGACACGCGTCTGTGCGTACGTCGCAAGAAACGCGGGAGCGATCACTCCAAAGTCACGCTCGTGATCGAAACATAAGCTTCCATTCCCCCTTCCCCTCTTCTCTCTCAACCCGTAAGTCATCGACGCCGGCTCGCGATCTGTCACGCCGGCTCTCGCAATCGAATCGTGAGCTTTCGATTCGGAGTAAAACGGAGTAAGCGTGACCCGACGACCCGCAAAAAAAACGTGTCATCCCCGCGACATCAAAAAGAGAAAGAAACGCAAATGTCAAAGAGAGAGAGAGAGAGAGAGCGTTGAGGGCAAATTACAACATTACGTGTTGAGTTATTGAAAAATATCATTGTATTACGATGATTATTTAACATTATATTTAACAAAAAGAACGTGTCGAATTAAATTTCCGCTATTAAAATCCTCTATGTCGTGCTTTAACATATTTATGCGGATTTCTCTATGCGATATGCATATGTAAAGTAGCATAAAGGCAGATAGATAAACGAAAGTGTAACGATGAATTAATCGCGCAATCATGATCGATAAATAGGACTATCAACCGAAATATCCGACTCTCTCGCGCGCTCTAAAGATTCGACCGGATTCTCTCTTTACGTAGCAAACACTCGGGGAATCGTATCTAACGACAACTTAATATGTCTCTTATTTGCTCTCGTCGGCGGCAAATAGAAGAAGAAACGCGCGCATGAATCGAATACATGCCAACCCTTTTGGACCCCCGAGAAATTTAAATCCCACGAAGAGTGCGTGTTTATTGACCAGCGCGTGTCCCTTTCATTACAGATACTACAACCAAATTAAAATGGATTTTTCCTGTCAAAATATCGAGGGATCTATAAATAATTAATGACTAGAGTAATTAATTTCGGAGTAATCAATCATCAGACATAAGAAACTTTTAGCAAACTAAATTTCAAAAGAGAAGTAAATAATAATAAATAGTAATAAATAGTAATAATAGTAATAAATAGTAATAATAGTAATAAATAATAATAAATAATAATAAATAGTAATATAAATAGTAAAAAAATTTTTCAATTAATTGTATTGTTGGGCTAATAAAGTTTTAATTTGATGTTTAATCATAAAAATATTTAATGTAAAAATAAAATTTCTTGTCATTATTCAACAATTGGAATATTGTATGAGTGCGTCAACAAAGTTAACGTCGCGATAGTTTGCGCCAGTATTCAGAAATTAACACGCGATATTCTCTCTCTCCTAGTTTCGCTTCTTTCCGAGACAAGCACCTGACACGACAACCGTGAACTTGGGAGACACGCGTCTGTGCGTACGTCGCAAGAAACGCGGGAGCGATCACTCCAAAGTCACGCTCGTGATCGAAACATAAGCTTCCATTCCCCCTTCCCCTCTTCTCTCTCAACCCGTAAGTCATCGACGCCGGCTCGCGATCTGTCACGCCGGCTCTCGCAATCGAATCGTGAGCTTTCGATTCGGAGTAAAACGGAGTAAGCGTGACCCGACGACCCGCAAAAAAAACGTGTCATCCCCGCGACATCAAAAAGAGAAAGAAACGCAAATGTCAAAGAGAGAGAGAGAGAGACAGAGAGAGAGAGAGAGAGAGAGAAAGAAAGAAAGAAAGAGAAAGAGAGAGAGAGGAAGGAAAAGAGGGAGAGGGAAATGGCATCGTGTTACCGATCGAGTTTCGCGTCGCGCTCCGTTTCGAGAACATGAAGACAAGGAGAAACGCAAGGACGAGCGTAAAAACTGAATCTCCCTTGTCTGTCTCACTTACCTCGGTGTCGGCCGACCGTGGAAGAGAACGGCGATGACAGGGGGCGGGAAGGAAGTTGCGTTTAGCAGAGGCGGCGACGAAGCACCGATAGTAGTAGCCGGCTACGGCGCGCGTACGTCTCTCTCTCTCTCTCTCTCGTAGATCTCTCACCCGGTACAGCCGACACACAGAAGCACACACACACCGATTGACAAGCAGAGCACCGCGCGGTCGTATCGGCGACACGCGAAGAAAGCACAATGGCCGACCGCGCACCTCCGGTCTCGCGGTCACGATCCGCCGCACGGGGTCCACGAGGCGCGCTTCTTCCTCCTCTTCCTTCCCGCTCGCCCCCGAGTAAGAGTGAGAAAGAGAGACGCGCACTTATCTTCCTTCCGGGACGCACGGGGACGCGACGCGATTATTACCAATCGCAACACGACACGAGCGTCACGTCGAGACACGCGAGATGCCGAACGAACGCCTGCGAGGCACGACGGTTCGTCACTGTGTCCGATCGCGTAAACTCGCGTTCACTGTCCTTCTCTCACGTCACGTTACCGTACTCCGGACGATCCACACGATCCACACGATGGACGAGAACCGACTGACTAGTCTGACTATCGCGCCGCGCTGCGCAGCCTCCGCGACGCGGCGGCGCCAAGACGGAATGGTGGCGATGAGCGGAGAAGGAGAAGTGGGAGGTGGGGGAATGGAAGGAGAGGTGGTAGCGTGCTCCTTCGCGCTGCGCGGCGTAGAGGAATATTACTAAATTGTGTCATATAGCATTTTAATCAATTTTCATAATGATTATATAATTTTTCTCGATTTAATATATGAAAAATAGTAATAATTATTTTATTTATTCTCTAATAGAATAATAAATTATTAATATATTCATGCACGAACGGGAGTAAGATATACATGGTGTAAGCCGCTACGTTGGGTGTGGTAGAGTCCCTAGACTCGTGCTCGTATCGACCGGCTGATGTTACCGCCATTGTTCGCCACTTGATTGACGCGCGAGATTCAACAGTGAGCAAAAGGAGTTTGGAAAATGATACAATTGACGATTGCATAATTTAATCGTTTTTCGATTGTGTTTTTTAAATATGTTTCAATTCGAATGTTTTAAATTGTTATATAGATTATATAATTTTTCTTGATTTAATATATGAAAAGTAGTAATAATTATTTTATTTATTTCCTAATATAATTATTAATTATTAATTATAATTGTATATTATAATGCGCGCGCAATAATATGTTGATAATAATTATTAT
>NW_021848510.1:635365-723322 GCF_003651465.1 Formica exsecta
AAATAAAATAATAATTTATAATAATTTATAATAATAGATATATCGTTTATATTGTTATATATGTGTATATTAAAAAGATTTATAAAACTAGCGGAAATGATATAATGACAGCCACTAAAGACTGCAATGATATGCAAGAAATGCAAAGTAAAGAATGTTTGCATGACAAATCGCTTGGAATGTCCAGAAGAAATCAAGATCTTTCTCGATGTTTCTCAGCGAATACCAGGCATGATGAGACGAGTGAACTATTTTGAAAAATTGCCCGCATTTGGAAGATTCTCGCAAAATATCAATACGAAGGTTATACGGTTATTTGGTATAATAAATATTGCGCAAAATCTATCTATTATTATAAATTATTATTATTTTATTTATACCTTATAAATGTCTAAATTTTATAACACAATGCACGTTTGTAAATAATAATGATTATCGTAATAATAATTATTATCAACATATTATTGCGCGCGTGTTATAATATACAATTATAATTAATAATTTATTATTATATTAAAAATGTTTAGACACGTGTTTGCGCAGAAATAACAAGTAAACATAAAACGATGCATAAAAATGATATCCTTTACTTCAAAGACTGTCGACATAAATACTATAAATTATATGATACATATCTATCTTTTATAGGTATAAATATACATACGCAGAGGGAGATTTATGCAACGAAATAAATTAATGTAATGTTTTTAATTTAAATGACTTTTTTCCGTAAAATTAACGCAATAAATAACGTAAGAAAGATTTATGCGAAATAAATTATAAACTCTCTCACACACAGTATAAATACTTTGAAATGTTTGAAAAATTCCTTTATCATTCAATTTTAATTTAAATGCATTTTAATTTTAAACAGATTATTTTCACGATAATATAACGATTAGAATTTGAAATTACAAGCAAATCTCAATTTGAAAAAAAAAACTATTAAATAAAAATAATTTACAATTAGTTAGTTATAAAGCGAAAAATTTTTTAAATTGCTTTTTTGATCCATCTGCCTGTGTTCTCTCTGTATGTGATCGTACAAACAAGCGCTACGAAATCGAGCGAAATTATTAAATTAATTATTAATTACTCGTCAAGTGGACAAATCGAACGACGGCGAGCTGTTGAACGACAATCGCGTGCTTAATCGAGTGCATCGGCGAGACGATGCGATCAGAAGGCGAACGCCGATCTTGTCGCATCCACACCTGCACCCGTGCCGTTGCATATACACACGATTTATGATGTCCATATTGTCGTCGTGGGCGCGACAAAAAAGCGCTCCACTTTCGCTTCTCCATATTCAACTCTTTGTTACATCAATCCGATACTCACACACAACATTGCCCTCAGCCGAATAGGCTCATGCCTATATCGATTGGACATTAATAATTCAGCCAGGGAGCGCCGATACAGTAAACTTTTACTTATTCATCGATGTGACACTTTTTCGTTCGTCTTTGATTCGTCGATTGATAAATCGGCATTTAATTCTAGTATTTGCAAGAGTATGTATTAACAAAGAGGTGAAAGAAAACAAATTCATATAATCAATAATTAAAATTTCATATTATGAATAACATTCCATCTCATTAGGCAAAATATAGATATAAAAAAATAATCATTATAAATCTAAAATTTGTTTTAAAATATGCCATATCGATTTGTGCGTGCTCTCTTTGTAATACGTAATAACTGATATTACTAAATATTGTATATTTTACATAACCATACTATCAAATATTTGATAAAAAACCATAAAATAATTTTGTAATTCTAAAAATATATAATAAATATTATTGTTACAAATTATTAATTTTTTTATTGCGATTGTATATATAACAATCTTTAATTTCCCTGTTCTATACATACAATTAATTATCGTTTGTTGAAAAGATCTAGAAGAAAGTCAACGAATAAAAGCAAGCGATTACGTTTCAGTTCGATGACAAAAATTATGACTACGCTGCACGAGAAAAAAATCTTTTTCTTTTTTTTTTTTTTTGGTCGCAAGAAGCCGTTTACGATGAGATAACGTCCCCTCGTCTCTTCATCCCTCGACGTTAGAGGCATCTCACGACAGAAGTATGTCAAGAATTTAGCCGTGGGCCGTTTTCGCTAATAGAACACGATAATTACTTTGCCACGCGTTCGTTCGTGCGATTACGCCACAGAATGAAGCGTGTCAAAAGCGCGGGCTGTAACATGAATTATATGAATTTTTTTACGTCGACCTCGAGTCAACGACGATGATGAAGCCACGATCAATCGGAGGGGAACATAAATAGAGAAAAAATGCCCAGACATAGATACACGTACGCTTCCGAGTCGCGTTCGAATTATCATGCCCGATATATGGATATTGACATTCTTTATATATACATTTTTAATCGATAAATGTATATAAATATAATATAAAATATAAAATTTAAATTTATGAATGTAATTAATTAATCAATAAAGCTTATTTATACACAGTAGGAATATATTATTTTTAATATAAGAGAATTATATGATGTTAATTTAAATGTTATTTATAATTAATAATAAACTTCGAAGATCATTTATGATACATCGAGTGCGCTGAAATGCCTCAAAAGGCGTCTTAATTAAGTCGATTAGCGCAGTAGCGAATTTTTCGACTTCTCCGCGACGGCGTTCCACTTGGTAAAATATAAACGTGCTATCCAATGATGCTTGCGCAATGATTACGAATGATATGGAGCCGACGTATCGAATGACGAGAACCATGTCTCACCGAAGGCTTTCTAAACTGCTTTTTCTCGAGATCAAGCTACCTCTCTACTCGACAATAAATGACGGCACTCGAACTCGTGTTCGATTCATCGGAGAGCAAAAAAATTGAAAAAGACCCATGAGTGCACTTATTCACTTTCTCAGGACGCGCGTCATTATCAGAAAAATCCACTGATAATGAAAAAGCAGGAGATAGGACGAAAAATGTCCGCGCCGGATAAGAATGTTCGACACCGCAAAATTAGACACACAATTCGAGGAAGAAAATTCCTATAATAAAAAATGGAAAGAAATAAATAACTACAAATTTGTATTATTAAACGCAAATAATTAATATATAACATTAAAATATATATTAGATTTCGATTGACTATCTATCAAAAATAACGAGATATAAAATATATAGTAGATTCTACTTTATTACTTCACAGATAATTACATCTGTCTTATTTTTTACTTTTTTTTCTATATCCATAAATTTTAAAGTTCTTTAAACTTAAGCGATGATAAATTGCGGCATATAAAATATCCTATCTTGAGAAGCCGTCGCAATGAAAGTACATATATAAACGTGTCGCCTTGCGAGTAATACATAACGGGGTCAAAGCTATTGCGAAATTTTGTGAAGATTATCAGAATGAATGCCTGAATCGTTAGAACTTGTTATTAATTTTTCTTTTTTTCTTTCTTCAGACCTTCTTATAAGAGATATAACTTTCTCATCCCAAAGATAAGTAATGCAAGTTGAAATTGCTTTCCCCGCACACAGATATACGCAAGTGCTGTTAATGTAATTTATTATTGGGGTTAAAGTGACCTCATCATAGTTACCCAAATTTAACCGTGGCAATTGAGGGTTAAACTAGTTGATTCTCATTTACAAGCACGACGAAGCAATATGCCCCGCGTTTCCGCAACGCTCGAGAACCGAAACGTTATAAACGGCCGGATTCAAACCGCACGCAAGTCAGTATCAATCATCGCAGTCGATCATATCATTCATCAGGAAGATCAGTCAAAACAACTTCCGCCAATGCAAGTGGACGCATAGTGGATCGGTAAAATATTTTCTAAAAATATTTCGATTAATAAGCAACGTTGACCTTTTCCTCCGAAATGAAATTTGATGAAGATTCGTAGAACGAAGAAAAATAATTTTAACATCCCAGTTTTAATTTTGATGATGTTTAAATTCAGCTCGTTGAACGAGAGCGCTTCTTAAAATTACACTCAATGCCTTAAATAAAGAATCATTTCAGTAATACATATTTGAGAGCATTATTATTATTTAATTTCAATAACGATCGGTATAAGAAATGTGCGTATTTCTTTGGAATATTATTTTATTGTTATATATTCACTGTTTTACATTCACAAAATAAAAGAGAGAAAAAGTTACATTATCTATTTGAGATTCTTTCGGTGTTTTGGCATCTTTTTGTGCGGCAAAGTAATCGAATGTCAAAGAGAATAAAAAAAAAAAAAAGATTGTGAGACCTAAACTGAAAACCGAGAGAAGGATATTTTCCTCCTCTCAGAGTTCTATCCTTCGCCGAAAGTTGGATATCATCATGGCTATTCTAATCGCGCCGACAGCTGACTTAAGCGGGTCATCGAGGCTAATGAATCGTTCGGGAAGAGATCGACGACGCGGAAAAAGAAGCAATCCGCCATCTGGATCGCTGATGATCTTATAAGCCGACGCGGTATGTGCTTGTTAAGTCATCGTCGCGCGATCAGTAGACCCCGCGGAATCGTATGCGAAATGCGCGTGCATTACTTCGATACGATGCGACTTTTCGTTTCTTCGAGTATCCGTAGAGAGAGAACAGTCCGTGATTAAATCGTAAGTGTTCGCGAAACACTCTTTGTGACACATCGAATGTGCACGTGCACATACACATATACAGAGTGCTAAAAAAATTAAATATATAATACAAATTGTATTTGTGCAAATTTTTCGCGGTTGATTCTTTTTTAATAAATATGGTTTTACGTGTCGACTTTTTAATTTTCGCGTAAAATAAATTAGTAAAATTATAAACGTTTCATTAAAATTCCTTTTCAATAAAATATACGTGAAATTAAGTAAATTCACTAAAAAGGAAGCTCTCTTAAATTTACATTTAAGTAAAGTTTTCAATCTCCAGTAGAATGTCAAAGTCTGTATATGTAATTTTTCAACGTCTCGTACAGCATGTTTGGTGACAGATACATTTGTTAAACAGATACATTTGTCGAGAAAGATGCACGTCGAAAATTCTAACAATCCTTTTGCATTAATTTTTTCTCCATAAATAGATAGAAAGCTGCAGTAACCGTGTCTGGCCTCGTGGTTGGGAACATTAAAATTTTCATAACGCAAGAAAAATGAGAGTGCAACTACGACAGATAAGAATCGCATTTAGTTTGATAGTACTGTTATCTATATTTGAGTTTTGCATGAGCAACAACGACACCTGGACCAGGAACCGCGATAGGAAGATACGCGTAATCAAAAAGTTGAAGAAGGATTTCCGGAAGTTGAAGAAGCAGGAGGGAGCATTAAAGCTGATAGGAGGCGAAAATGGCGATTACGAAGGTGCTATATTTAATTATTTTTACATGAGAGATTTAATCCTTGAAAAATTGAAGAATAAAATGACGACGAGAAATATCATTAAGGAAAAAATTAATTTACAATTTATTAACAATTTATCTTATTGTGCGAATAATAAATAATAAATAGTAATATTAATACTAATAATAATGAAGAGAAGGCTCTATCGTACAAAAAAAAAATTTTGTCGGGTATCGCATAAAGTTACGCGGAACAAGAGAACTTTATTGCTCAAGTCGGATCAATTGATGCGCCAATCAATTACGTACAGCATCCTCTCGATCTTTCTTACCACGACAGACCGATGCGGCGAGTGTATCGATTGCGTACCGCAACCAGTGCGCCGCAAACCGGCGCGTCGTTCCGCGACGCATCTCGTCTCGTAAATCCGGCCGGGATAAAAGCTCGACTCTCGTTCGGGGTTGATATTTTCCCCGCGATAAAGCGCGACTGCAATATAAACGGGTTATAAATCTCACTCTCTACCTCTCTCTGTCTCTCGCGAAGATGGAGAACAAAGCGCGAGTTTTATCACGCGGTTGTGCAAGTCCCGCGCGCGCGTGCACGATGACGATTAAAAAGGGGTCAACTCGAGGAAGATTTATGTCAACGACTATTTGTCAGAGCATATATGCAATTCCGGGAATCAGTTGCCGGATGGCATGGTCACCGTAAAACCAGACTGTAAAATAGGGTCACGATCCAGGACGCCGACCGGTTTGCCGGTTTACTCCAAGTATATTGTCATTATTAAGACAGAAGGCCGCGCGTCACGTTTTTCCGCACGATTTTCTTCCTGTGTGTAACGCGACTTTTATTGAGTCGAGCATATCTCGGTATATGATATGACGCACAAACTGTTATAGCTAAAGTCTGTTATAACTAAAGTGTTCGCACAAATCAACCAATATGACATGGTACCGATTTTAAAAATCATTGATAATGACATATATTAAAAGATATTATTTCTAGCAATATAAATATATTCATATAAGAAATATTGAGCATCTTTTCTTTATTTAATTTGTATTAATTAAAATTATATATATATCAATTAAAAATTTATATAAATTGCGTGTTTATATGCATATAATATAATATAAAATATATCTTATTTTATTTAAAATATCAATTTTTTAGTGACATGTTAAACGTTTTATAAATGTCATCTTGATATTGTGTTATCGGGATGTAATGCTTTCCGTAGCAAGTCGGAAGTTTGTAAATCGATCATTTCCTCTTTGTTGGACCGAGTTGCCGCAACAGGAAAAACGTAAGCACGAGATTTTATTGCTTTATATGCACAGGAAACGTGGAAATACTTCACGATGGAAAGTGGGGCAGTATATGCGACGATGAATGGGACGACTTGGAGGCACGTGTGGTTTGCAGGCAATTAGGCTTCAACGATGCAATTAAAGCGACGACATACGGCCACTTCGGTCAGGCCAGAAGTGAGACGAGACATTATTGTCTTTTCATCTTAAACCGCCGTTTTTCACGGTCGAGTGCAATCATTCGCATGTATCGCTGAGATGAGCAACATGATAACAAGCTTTTCGTTTTTTCTAATTTGCAGACGCGTGTCATAACTTTAGCGTTACGTATCAATCTTTTTATTCTTTGCAAATCCATAGTCATTATGTCATCTACATTATATCTCATTTTAATTGATCTCAATTTAATTTATTTTAATTTACTTTATTCTCTACTTTATTCATTTTCCTTTACATGCACGTGTGTGCGATATTATCTTTTCACTCAATTAAATTAGAACATGAAATAACATATAAACGCATAACTTTTTTAAATTAAAATCACTTCGAAGGAAGATACTGGATGGACAATGTTTACTGCGACGGATCTGAGGACGAAATCGCGAAATGCCGTTTCGACGGATGGGGTGTCTCCGATTGCGGCAGCAACGAAGCAGCCGGCGTCATTTGCTTGCACGACGAGAAAGCGGAAGCATCAACGTCACCGACCCCGCGGGAGAAGTTACCGAAGGCCAGAATAAAGGATACGTATCAGCAAGGCATGGCGTTACGGTTATCAGGAGGGCGCGTGCATTCCGAGGGCCAGGTGGAGATTAAATTAGGCAATGGAGGTAACGTGACAAAATTCTAAAATCCACGAAGAAGGAAAAATTAATTGTAACTACATTTTTTAAATAATCTCTCTCTTTATCTATTATAAAATTTCCGTAACTTTTAAATAAAACGCGTAAAAAAAATAATTAATTAAAAAGATATGATTACATAAATGGATAAAAAAAGGTTTTCGCCGCAAATTACAACCGCTATCGCACTTTTTAACCGCGCTATTAAATCACCGATATAGAAAGAAAAATATATGATATTACAAAATTTTTGTTACTCTTAAATGTCATGACTTTTTTTAAACGTCATCGACAAGATTATAAATTTGACATGTTTAAATCTCCGCGGCCACTTGATTACAGATTGGAGTACCGTCTGCGGTGACAGTTGGTCCATTCTCGAAGCCGCTGTGATTTGCCGTCAATTGGGCCTCGGTTACGCTTCCGACGCGATACAAACTAATTTTTTCGACAATCGAGAGCTGATGCCGATGTCGATCAGCGGATTACAGTGCAATGGAAACGAGGAAAATTTAGCTGAGTGCCTGCACGACCAGATTGTAGATTGTCCAGGTACTCCTCTGACACAATTTTTGACGAAATAGTTATAAAATATTAGCAATAATATATTCATAAAAGATGAATATAATAGCAATATCATGAGAATATTTATCTTATTTATATCATGACAGTATAACGTTTTTGTGGAAATTAGTAGCAGTATTACAGATTTCAATTATAGAAGATATATATTCATGAAGAATCGACTTTTGCGAACTTTTCTCATTTTTCTTATATACAAATATATATATATATTTGTATATAAGAAAAGGAATCTGAGAATTGGCATCTAGAAACGAGACGATTGTTACGTTTCACGGCGAGGATTTTAAACGCCGGCACTGCAGATTTCCGTCCATCTGTGCCCAAACACCTGTGGGAATGGCACATGTGTCACATGTGAGTGACACCATTGATAACGCCGGAAGATAAAAAAAATTTTTTTAAATATTAAAAGAGAAACAGAAAATTTTCTAAAATAAATAATTCTAATTAAAGTTCATGTTAATAGTCAGATTTTCGCAAAATATAAAACATCTTGCTTAAAATAAAATGTAAAAGGAAAAATGAATCCCGTAATAAACGTTTTTTTTTTTTTTTTTTTTTTTGAATGTACGTATGATAGTTATGATATTTGTACACTGTACTATGAGTGCCTCAGTATTACCGTTATTGATGGTATAAGACGATTAGGAACACTCAAATAATAAATCTAAAAGATTAGTTTATATATATCAAATTTATAAAATAATCTCGCATCTATCTGACACACACGACAAAATGATAACTTTCAGATTTCTACATCGCATCTATAAAACCACGATCCATTTAAAAAAGAAAAGAAAGAACGAAATAGATACTTAATGCATGTAATCGAACTCGAAGGTAAAATATCGACAAAAAAGCTCCCTTAAAAATATTTCTAGGGAAAAAATTAATTGTCTTGAGAGAAAATATTTATAACGACCGTCGTAACATTTGTCCCCTACAAACAAACTAAACCCACCACTTCGAATCGTAATTCGAGAAATCAAATATAATTAAAACAAAATGTTGTTTAAATGTCGACGAGTTGCATAGCGTAAAAAAATATTCTGACGATCAAATCGTCGTAGAGTAAATAAATAAAAATTGCACACATTAAATATTAAAATACTTATAATAATTATTTTATACATTATAACAGATAATCGAATAATAATAATTAGATTAACATAAATAACAAGAAAATTGTAGTTTCATATTATGAATTTTTGGATTATAATAAAAGCCTAAGTTGGTCAAATTTGATCTTGAAATTCATTTCTACTTAATTCTTTTCGCGCTGTGCTTCGCATCTCAAAAGAAGCTGACTCAATTATAGGTCAACGGCAAGGTGACCGCTCACGTAATTCGTTTTAAAAAAAATATATAGAAATGGCCCAACAGAAGTACGGCTTCCGTCGACTTCGCGTCGAATATCGTGCAGTATTACAGCGACTTTTATTCTACGCATCGCGGAAAAAAAGAGCGCGTAACGATTTTGCGTGACAACCTTCACCCGGAGACCAAAATTGTTCGGGGAAAAATTTTTCGACAAAAGCGTCGAGAATTATTAACGAACGCATATTCGAGTGATAAAATTGTTGGAAAAACCAAAACTTTTCGAGGTATGAAACTTTTCAACGACGTCGTCCAAAGGATAATCATTTACAAGAATCGCATTCACAGAGGGTAGAATTTTGTCCGAGGGAAAATCGATAACGGACTTGAGACTTTTGGTGCTTTAAATCCGTCACCGAGCGCGAGATAGGCCCTGACATTCGTCGGTAATCGTAAAAATTGGAACAGCAGAAGAGTGACAGAGGAGAGGAGCGCGTGTTTCATGCCGATTGTTAAACACCGAAGTGGCGCTTGTCACGCGATTTAATAAATGCCATCGAAATTAATGGGGGAGCGGGAAAGCGGACGAGACTTTCGTGAAGAATGCCCTGCGTGCTAAACGACGCTTTGCGCCGTGACATGACGTCATCCAGGATCACGATTACTGGATACCTATATACCTAATAGTTAATTACAGAAGTCACAGGATAACATTGATGAAAAAATACAAAAAATATTACAAAAAAAATAAATAACGAATTAATGTGTTGAGTGTCCCCTTCTTTTATTGAATCGTTTATTTAAAATATTAAAATTAAAAATTCGACAGTAATATTCTTAATAAGATAAATTTTTATGAGAGACGCACGAATAAATGAATTGTGACATATTTTTCTTTTATAGGCATTATCACTCGATGGAAGTATTTGCTACTTTCGATGTAATCGATTCAAGCGGCAATAAAGTAGCCGAAGGCCATAAAGCGTCCTTCTGCCTCGAGGACAATCAATGTATGCCCGGTGTTCAATCCAGGTGAGAATCCTGATAGCGCGTAATAGATCACATTTCTCTTTTTCACACGACATGCAATTTGTATATTTAATTTGTTTTATTTTATCACCACTTTTATGTTTGTAATTATATTATATTATGTGTGTTCACGAATCTATTAATAAAGTTTATAATTTGAAACGTCGTCGTTATTTCAGATACAAATGCGCCAATTACGGGGACCAAGGTATTTCCGTTAATTGCAGTGACATTTACAAGCATAATATCGACTGCCAGTGGGTGGACATTTCCGAGCTCGAGCCAGGACATTACACGTTCAAGGTACAGTTGTAATAAAGCTATTTTCACGAATACAAGACGCAAGAGATTTCCCCAGCCCTCTCCGAATAAAGTTGCGTATATCGAAGTTTTTCGAATCCGGAGAATTTCACGAAAAGGAGTTTTCTTGTTTCCAGGTTGCGGTGAATCCCGAATTCAAAGTTGGCGAAATGTCGTTCGATAACAACGCGGCGATCTGCCGCCTGCTTTATACAGAAACTTTTGCAACTGTCCACAGTTGCATAATGGGACGTCCTTGACACGCTGTGCACGATTGCGGGGATTTTTTTAGCTGTGGGCAATCTACAGGATGAGATTAATACCGGCGTTGGCTGCGATGAACAAGAAGCGAGAACGCGTTATGAATTTAATAAAATAATTTTACAATGTATATAGATTTTTCCGCGCGCGCGTGAGTGGATTTAAACAGATTTCAGATAATATGCAAGATATATCATATGAGATTTAAAAAATAATTTTCGGAATGGACGGCAGAAAAAACTGAATGTTGTTTTAACATTGTTATACTAGTTTTAAATTTCATATTTAGAAGTGTGCAGTATATATTGTTATAATATATTTGATTTCTATAATAAGAGATTCCAAAAACTAAAGAAGGCAAAAGAATTTAGAATTTAAAGAAAGTAAAAGAGATTTTTATTACATTATTTCTAAACTGCTCTTAGAAATAATGGATTCTGAATCTAACAATATCTTAGTTTATTAATTAAATGTATTTTGTATATTAACACTAAAATATTTCATTCTGCAAAATTCAAAAAAAATTTTTTAAAAATGTATTAACGATCATATAAAAGATTATTGTTTAAGGACTCAATCTGTTTTATTTTACAATTTATATCTTCCATCTTACATTTCTTTAATACATATTATATCATATTTCTTTTCATTATTTCTACCAAAATCATCGTCGACGATGCTGCAACGACAGTAAATCTTTGAAGAGGCACTCTTCGTGCCCATTGAATTCCTGGCTTTCTAAACCCTATCGTCTCCATTCACGCGACTTTTCGGATAATTACAGAGCAGCGTGGGGCGGCCCCGGGAATAATTACTAACCCGGCCTGCGGTTACATAGGCGTCTAGACCTGCGCGCCTAGCGAGAAGCAACCGGGTGTGCAGATCGAAGCTGCTCGCAGCTCCGGTCGGCCACCTCCTCCGTAGGCATGCTGGCCGTGTACGGAATCTCAAGTTTTGGAGTCTAGGACCGAATTTATAGACCTTCCGACCGCGAACGTGGAACCGCTCGTCGCTCTAGATTCCCGGGGGAGCGACCGATCGCAAGGGACTCCTAGACGAATAGATGAAAAGGATGGTTCGATACGGAGTTCGAGAAATATTTACGCTCTTTTGTCCCTTTTAGGCATCCACTCGAGAGAAATTGCTTAATCTCGCGTACACGCAACATTAATTATTCATAGGAAAAGGACTATCGTAGGTACATCTCGAGGATTCCAAACTACACTCTAGACCGGGTCTAGAATAGAATCGCGTTATGACATCACGTTTGAGTACTATGTCGGCTATCTGCTACCTGTTCGCAGGTGTTTGCAGGTATATAGCTAGAGTAACTATATCGCATTCCTATATACAGGGTGTCTTGATATTACCATTGAATACCGTTACAAAAAATGGCAAGTTAAAGAACATATACATATATATATATATATATATATATATATATATATATATATATATATATAAAAAATAAAATAATATAATAAAAGTGTCTTTGATTCTGATGTATTTGTAGAGTTCAGTGTCGAAAAACAAGCTAATAAGTAATCTGTCGACGTATAAATGATTTAATGAAATTGATGTTATGAATTAAATGGGAAGATAATTTAATTAATTTGTGTAATATATTGTACAGAATCGCGCAATAGGGATCGTGCGAAAGTTATTTCGCGGTAACATTGCGCATGTTTCAAGAGTCCCCTTCTTAAAAATCTTACAGATCGATGTAAAATTACTAATTTATTCATCAGTATAAAGAAGAAGAGAAGAGCCTAATAATACAATTAAATAGTGTAGTGTCTTTAAATTCATTAGAGAATCGTTTAAATCCGAGAGTTTTTAAAACAGTATTAATTACGCTGTTTATATGAATCATATAAAATAGGAAGAATCCAATAATACAACAAGATAATAATGACAATAAAACATGTAAAGTAAGAAAGAAGCAAAAAAATGTCGAATACATATTCTATTTGCCGGAGTTCATACAGAGATTATTTAATTATATTTAAAGATAAATTAAAATAATGGCGAGTAATATGCTGATAAAAATTTCGTTCTTGTTGAGTATCGTCTTGTTAACTTTGAGCAAGAGCGAGCAAGTTTTATGCTCTGAAAATAATACATTATTGGAGACCATGGGTGATGCTATTTTAACAGGTAAGTCGTTAATTAATAAGATTCCAATCAATTTCATCGGAATCTAAAAATTATTATGCATAATGTATATTTACAACGGAATTAGTTTTCTATTTGCAGCGCATTGCATAATTTTTGAACAATGAGAAGCAGTATATATTTAAATAGAATTTTAAATAAATAGCAAATAATTTGCAATTATTTGAGCAATCACAACTATAATTGTTTTTCTGATAAATTCGTAAATCTCATTCCGTAAATTTAAACTGTATATTTTTATATGCGTTGTAACCCAAAGAAATTTATTTTAAAACTCGTTTTATTTTAATCAACAAGAGTAATCGAAAAGAAAACTTTCGCGATATTTTTTAATTTTTAATGACAATCATCGGCATTTGATCAGTTTTCGTGGACGCCAATTACGGACAATACTGCAATATATCGTCATCCAAGGGTCTCCAGCAAGTTTCAACCGCACTACATATGGTGCGAACTTTAAACAAATATGATCACATACCGGGTGTGAAATTGGGTAAGCAAACTAAATTATTTTGCATTTGTGTATATCTATTCATAAAAATTAATTTTTTAATTTTATTAAAAATTTATTAATTTAGAAATTTAAATTTACCGAATGTAACTCGTAAAAATACAATTGAGTTGAGTTAAGAAATATAATATAAAAATAAAATTGAAATTGAAAAGTATACTATATTATATTGTATGAGTTATAAAATAATTTCAATATTATATGTCAAGATAAAATTATGATATATTTATACACATTTTAGAGAAAATAACTTTTAAAATATATCTCTATAAATTCTCATAAATAAATACATTATCTCTTTATACAGGGATAAGAGTATTCGATACATGCCACGACAAGATTATAGTGTTTAAACACATCTTGAGAATGATACTCGAGCAAAATTGCACCCCAAATTACGAAATGGGTGTACTGGTACCCTCCCAGTATAGTTCCATGATGAATTTTTTTCGCGATTACGACGATCTGCCGATCGTCACTTACGGAGAACGGAATTTCACGATACCCACGATCGACATTTTGGCGCACTATCTGAGCACTAGGTACGAGGTCATCGATCTGGTCCACACCAACGTAAATTCAGTTCTCGAACATTTCCTGGAAGTCACCAGAGATGTTGGTGTGTGCGTGAAGCGACATGACAAACGCTTTGACGATGACAGGAACGAGAACGTCGCGGAAGCGGTGATAGTCGCGATCGGCGAAAGAGATGACATACAAGGATGGCTGAGAGAGAGCGAGGGCTCGAAGGATATCAGAAGGAAAACGTGGCTCCTGCTACCGCTCGATAACTCGGATATTGATGGCAAGTAATTTTACGTATCGACAGACGAGACGATAGAGATATTGCAAGGGCGAAATATTTTTGATCCCTGCGCGGATATTTTATAAAACGAGTGTAATATCACTTTTCTTACTTTATTCAAACGAAAATTTCATTTTCCGACCTCTATAATTCTGCACGAGAGTGGCTATCTATTTGTTGTAAACATAAAAGTCGACCATTGTCTGAATTACAGCTACGTTTAAATGTCGGAGTCGGAGATCGGGTTCGTAACAATAGTTATGTTATTCAAGTTTAACCGTAGTAGTTGAAAGTTAAGAGGACAGTTTCTCGACGTCGCTGAACTTCTTAGAACGACCCTCTATTTCTATCCACAATTATAGCTAAGTCGAGACAACGAGACGATTAAACTATAATTAAAGTCAACCGATGTTCAAGACGTTAAACAGATTAACTTATGCGAATTTAAACTTAGGCACAAGGAATTTTTAATATATATGTAAATGTATATCAAGAAAAAAAATCTATATTTATACAGATCTTTTTGCTTTAGAAGTTTTTTTTTTCGATAAAAATTATTATTTTACATCAACTCAAACACTGAAAATCTAAACTAAAATTTTAATATGGTAAATATATTAATCCAAATTTAAACAACGTCTCTTAAACTTCCAGATCTCATACCTTCTGGATCATACATCATCAAACCGAAAGCATCTGGCTTCGATTTCAACGAATTCTCAAGCGCGAACGAATTCCTAGAGAAGACCGGAGACTTTGTGAACCACTCGCCGTATCTCCTGGACATCGGCAAGGCCATTGTTGGGCTAGTGGATATTTTCCAGGAAGTTCAGAAAAGAGATTGCCCTACCGACGATGACGATGACGAGAACCGCGAAGAAAATTGCATTATGACACAACTTCGTCCGCAATCGCAACGAGAAATACGCGATTCCGACGTCTACAAAGCTCTGCGCATGCAACTGAGATCGTATTTAGTGAGATACGTGGTCGCCATGAAGATGCAGCACGAGCTCATCGACGTCGCTCTCTATGAGATCAAAGTGTCCGAGTTGCGCGTACTTCCGGCGAAAATAACATCCAGAATGCCAGGGCTCTGTCTGGAGAATCTCGTCGGGAAATGCGAGAACTGCACGAATTTCCAGAAACGCTCCGACGCACGAAAAGTCATTACGAAAGGTAAAAATAATATATAAAAATGAATATTATAATATAAATTTTTTAAAACTCTGTATAAAATTCACGAGCTGCTCATTCAGCTGCAAAGAAATATAAAAAAAGAGGCAAGAGAAGAATGTAAATTGTATGTAGTAATAATGTCTATGATGCTAATTAATTGTATGATTTCTATTTTTTTTTAAATCTCGACGTTTGTAATTATAGATTAACTGTGCATATATTAGAGAAATATTAAAGAGATATTTTTCACAATTAAATCCTTTACCGATTTAATTGTGTCACTTTTATAAATTTCACGCAATATTTAATTATAATTCGGATCTATTTAACGTCAATTATCATAAATTATATTAAATCACATACGTCTCTATAATGTCAGTTTCCAGAAGAAATAATCGCGCGAGAAGATTAATCTGATATTCCAACAGATATCATTGGCAAAAACGTCCTGAAGGACAGCGTTTACGTTCCTATTTTTCTGATCGCCATCGTGTGCGGTACGCTTGCGTGTTGCATCATCATGATCTTCATCATTCGTCGTTTCGCAACGGAAGAGACGTTCGACGGCAATCCGACCTTCACGATCATTCTCGTCCTGGCCAACGTGTTTATCCTGATGACGGCGTTACCGTTCTGTATGACGGACGATTATTTCGGCGCGGAGAATCTGAACGCCCGAAAAATCCTCCACACCGCTCTCGCGTTCGGCTTCACGTTCTCGATCATGCTCTCGAGAGCGGTCTTTCTGGTCTTGACTAGGGACGACGTTTTCGTCATTCACATGAATGGATATCTGCATGGCCTCATGGCATTCTTCATGTTCGGTGTGCAAATCGCCATGTCTGTCACGTATTTCGTTCTGAACACGGAAAACTCGGCTGTGGTTATCAGGAGTCCCATCTTTATTGCATTGCTGGGTATATTGACATTTCTTATATTGATTTAAAAAAATATAATAATATATATAATCTTTATATGAGTTTGAATAAGTCATGATATTATTCAAAACGTTACAATAATTTCTCATATTAATTGCATTCTGTTTACTCGGAAACTGGTTCTATATAATTTTGTTATTTTAATATTGTATATCTTCTTATATTTTAATATTTTACTTTACATTACAATAGTCTACTAAAATTATTCAGTCATTCAATTATTCAATCACGTGACAGCATAAATTTCTTGAAATTAAACTTCTCTCTTTCTCTAATGTTTTCAGGATATGATATATTTCTATTAATCTTATTATTCGTCGCTTCCTGCTTCATCATCAAAATACCACGCAACTATTGTGAAGGAAAGTGCTTCTTCGGCACCTCTATCAGTTTGCTAGTAGTATGGGCGATATGGCTAATTTGTTTTATATTGATGCAGCCAAAGAATCGCGATACAGTTGTCTCATTTGGCATAATTGGCACGGCTTACTCCATAATCCTCGGTATTTTAATGCCAAAAATTTATTACATGATCACACATCCACCCAGAAGGAAAGATTTTGAACAAAGATTCAATCCTGTCAATCTACCGACCGATACGATCGTCAGGCAGGTAAGGACAATGCACGTTTGTATTAATCTTTGAAAATAATCAACTAATGAGACAAAAAAATTTATTAATTATATGAATTGTCGGTTATCATAATTTTAATTAAAAACTGAATTAATTTTTTATAATTGATTATATATGATGTAATAAATTTAATATTAAATAATAATTTTCATTTCTTTATCAGTAATAAAGAAATTCGCTTTTTACAGTCACATTCCTCCTACGAATACGTTCATCCAGTTCGAGAAAACCAGATTTTACGGATGTCGACATATTCAGATTATTATGACAATCCAAATCCGAGCTCGAAACGTTTCGATCGATACGAAAATCCGTATCACCGTGAAATGTATGGATATGGTAATTATGGATTTCAGGCGGAGATGAAGGAGATTGATGCTGCTCATGTCGCGCCGCGAATATGTGTCGAGGTGTGTGTGAATAATCATTAAATTACTCTCCTAAAATCTCTCTGCGTAAAATATTGGAAGATAATAGTTTACACATGATCACATATAATGTTAATTATTGAATTATATATAAAAATACTGCAAACTCTTAAATATATATATATATATACAGAATCGGTTTCAAAAATCTTATAAATTTCCAGTCTTTAAGAAATCTCGAAGTAGCATCAAATGACGTTATCTATGCGCAACCAAGGATCTATAGATCGCAGAGAGTAGTTCTGGGACAAGAAAGCAATGCAGAAGCAATTTGTAATAGAGATAATTCTTCACCTACTCTTAGAATATACAATGAAATTTATCCCATGAGATACGCTAGTCCAACAAATATGATAAGGGAGCAAAGGATCGATGAGGAGAACGAGGACGAAGAAAACGAGGAGGAACAAAAGGTTGGAAGGGAGGACGAAGGTCTCAGCAAAGTTACCCGCCTTTGAGATAAATATAATTAATTTAATGTTCATTTTTTAATGTGTTACGCTATATGAAAAATTTATACAGATTTATAAATTTTTCTTAAAATAAACAAGTAAATTTCTAAATAATTGATCAATTAAAAAAATTTCGAAAAATTAAAATTGTGACTAAACAAAGAGTAGGATGTGAGTTGTGTTATTCATTGAAAGCCTATAATAACTTCAAATTTAGCTAAATACTGAATTCTATAGTAATTATTGGCGAGTTCGCTGGCCAATTCGACGACGGAAGTTCGTCGTTACATTAAGCGAGGAGAGACATGAGCGGAAAGCTGCGCCGTGTGCGGCGCAGAATCAATTTGGCATGTACCTCAACGCCGAAATTGCATTATGGTCGATCGTAATTTCGCAAGCAGGGCACAGGTGTGTGCTCCGCGGGAATATCGATGACGAGATAGCGATATAGCGGGCACGCAACAAAGGGACTCGCGAAAACGAAGTTTGCGTTCACCACAGTGCGACGTATGAGAGAACAATTCGCCGTTTGAATAAATTATTATAGTTTAAAAAAATTTTTTTTTCTTAATGCAGTCAAATATAAAATAATTTATATTTTGTTTTACAGTGGAATCTGCGTATATATTATCTCAACGTCTCAAAAGTTTTAATAATGAATTAGATTATGTTATACATTGGATATCAATATATCAGCAAATAAAGCTGCAATTAAATAATATCATTTGCAGCTTGCTTATAAATTCACATAAGTTTTTATTCCATAGAATTTTCTTTCAAGAGGAATTTGTAATGACTAAAATGTAACAATAATATATAATAAATAATTTTAATCTAGAGCAATCGCGTAAATGACGCACGTACGAAAAAAAGAAAAAAATACGTGACCCTCTCGAAAATTTTATCAAACGCGCGCAGCCCCTTTACCGATCCCGTTGACGACGTTCTTTGACGGTTTACGACCACGTGCGCCATGGTTTATTTCCACATCATGAGACCACCATGAAAACCGCTAAAATCAGACCAGCTGGCGACGGCCGATAAGCCACCATAATGGAGATAAATCGAAAAGTGCATCGGTTCGTGAAAGGATGCGCCATCCGGACCAATCTTCGCGTTGCCCCCATGAAAAAGCTTCTGCGCAAGGACGAGCTTCAAAAGCGGCTATAAAAGCCCGCACGAGACTCGTCCGCTTTCCAGTCACGTTTAGAGCCGTCTTTCCAGTGACGAAAAAAAAAGAAAAAAGAAATACGAGAGGAGCTACTTGAATTACGTGCGCTTATCAAGCCGATAAAAGGAGAGAGAGGATCAGTCACGGAATTTTTTTCAACATTTGGAAAAGAGATTCCTATTAAATAGATAGACTCAAAAAAATATACTGCTATAAATAGCATACTTCTGGAATAACGGGTTCTTATTTGCTTGATTGTATTTCGATCTTTCTCTTCTCGTTTATAAATCTATATTCAAAATTTAATGATTAAATCAAAAAAATTTTAAATTTTGATTTATATTTTACTCTTTTTCGCGCTTTGTCTCTTTTAATCATATTATCTGATATTAATTACACCAAAGGTATTCTCTGATTATCGAGAATTGACAGATTACCACGCGTAAATTTTCGATAAAGGCAGATCTTTGATTTCTGGTCGAGTTTTTCGCAAATATAGTGGCTTCCTATATATTCGATCTCTCTTCACTCTATCCATCGAGATCGATGATCAAGGATGATGTTGGGCGATCTGAGAAACATTCGCGTGATCACCGTCGTGGTAGTCTATCTTAGCCTCTTGCTGGATAATGTCCTGTTGACGGTAGTTGGTAATTAAAATAAAAGAAAGAAAGAGAGACGAGTCTCAGATTAGACAATTGGCTGATCCGAACATGTTTCAGTGCCGATTATTCCCGATTATCTGTGCACACTCGACGCGAACACGACTGCAAACGCCGAGAAGGACGAAAACGGTCGAGTGGGATTACTATTGAGCTCGAAGGCTCTCGTTCAATTAATTTTGAATCCTGCCGTGGGCACTCTCACCGGCACCCTGGGCTACGCCAGACCCTTGTTCCTAGGAAATCTGAGCCTCTTGCTGGCTGCTTTACGTAAGTTACGGATGATATTTTTAATCGCATCCACGTCTTTATCCGATGAATAATCGAAGTCTTTTCTCGTTTGTGCTTCAAGAGAGATGTTATCGAAATAGAAGATAAAATTTTTAATTTATTATATCTCAACCAATTCATCGAACGTTATAAATATTTCTATTAAATCTAAAGGATTTACCGAATTAATTATGTAGTTATTTTTAATTGTTCGTTTATGTTATTTGCACAAATTGGAGTTTGTATTCACGAAACGACCGTCTGTTAATTAAGCGAGTAAAAAGTTAAAGACGCGCAGTTAACATAAACAGCGCTACTAAATCTCCGTTGTTGTCGCAGTGTTCGCTTTTGGACAAACGTACGAGATACTGTTCTTGGCTCGGAGTATTCAAGGTATAGCCTCGGCATGTATAGCCGTCTCCGGCATGTCTCTGGTCGCCTCTCAATATTCCAAAGAGGACGAAAGATCTAAGATTATGGGTTTCGTCCTCGGCAGCATCGCTCTGGGCGTTCTCCTGGGTTATCCGATCGGTTCTGTGCTTTACGATCTCGAGGGAAAGATGGCACCTTTTCTATTAGTGTCTTGCTTCATCGTTGTAATAATTTGTAAGTAATTTTCCGAAATTGTAATTGTAAGAAAATAATTTTTTCATGTACGAGAATATAATAAAATGTTGACGATAAATGTGTTATTTTCAAAGGTTTGCAAATCTTGATGTTAGACGTTCAGACAAGTGAGTATGAAGTGAGTATAACATTTTTATCATTTGATAAATAAAATTCGATTCAATAATATTATCATTACGATATTAAAAAATTTAAATTAAAGATTTAAAATATAATGATTAACTTTTAGTATTTTATAAAAATACATTATTAAAGTTAAATTATTTAATTAAATTGTTCCTTTTCGCATACATCAGCCAAACGAGCAACAAAGTACGTGGATGCATTTATTATCTAATCCACATATCCTCATTATCGCCGGTGCTATCTGGTGTTCGACATCGCCCATGGCGATATTAGAGCCTTGTCTGCCCATTTGGCTTCGGACCCACATAAGACCCAAGGTTTGTTTTATAAAATAAAAGATGTCAATGGAACAAAAGTTTTATCAAGTTTGTGATTACTGTAAATCATCGTGTATAATTAATATTGCCTACATCATAATAATTAATACGATCAATTTAATTAAACAACGATTAAAATTATTTATTTGACTTGAAATCAAGCATGAGAGAGTCATTTCAATTCACCCGTTTGATAATCGAAACCGATACACTATTTATTTCATAAATTTTCATAAAAAAGAATATTATATTAATTTTTTAATTAATTTCTCTTGCAGAAATGGCAACTGGGCACGGTATTCATACCGGACAGCGTGGGCTATTTAATCGGGACCAACTTCTTTGGCGTGATAGCGTATCGTTACGGACGTAGTAAAGTGGCGATTCTGGCTGTGTTTGTGGTCGGCGTTAGCGCCATTCTCATTCCGTCAGCCAACACAATGTCACAATTGATATTCCCGCATCTGGCAATGGGTTTGGGCATCGGCGTCGCCGATGCAGCTCTCGTGCCGTTGCTGGCCAGTTTGGTGGACCGAAATGGCAATTACGGACCCGTTTACTCGATTCAACAAGTAGCTGTCAGTTTAGCTTACTCCTTAGGTAAAGTAAAATTAATACATTCGTTGATTATATCAATAAAATTAAAGTAAATAAAGATAAAAGGCATAAAGTATATAAAATGCCTTTACATATGCTGAACTATTTACAATTAAAGCCAGTTATAAAGAATATATGTCGTATATATAAGCCATAATCTTTTTCAAGGGCCCATCTTGGGCAGCGAAATGATCAGAGCTATCGGATTCCCATGGGTAATGCGAGTCGTGGGTATCATGAACATTGCGTACTGTCCATTGCTGATATACCTCACGTTAGAACGGAAAAAGTTGTTGACCAAGAAGGAAGAAAAAAAGGATTACGATACGTTTCAAAAATCCATCGCGCCCTACGAAAGATTTCACGATTCCGACGACGATCTTTGACGGTAAATAAAATTTATTTAACAACGATCATATATCTAAAAAAAACTTTGTAAATCTTTATACACGTTAAAATTTTATTCTTTGTATTTCAACAGAGATATTGCGTTCGTCGATCATTAGTTAATTATGACAAGCCATTATTCTCGTTTCAATAGACAACCGCGTGGCGTTAAATATCGTTAAATTCGCTTTTAGACACTTCGCGGGCTAGCGTCTAGTAATGTTATTGTGTCCCCAATTAAGCGAGTCATGCAGAACCGGGTCCTCGTTGTAACTGGTAAACCAAGTGAATTATTGATGGAACAGCATCCCCGAGACAGTCGTTCGTGGTACGGCGACGTTCCTCGGATCGAAGAGCAGGAATCCGCTGAATCCGAGACACGGTGAATACACGAGACGGACAAGAAACGCGCGCTTCCGATGACGGAAAACGACGATCGATCGATCGTACGACGCGACGCAGCCTCCTGAAAGCTTATTAATGCACTCAATCTACAGCGAAATTCATTTACGTTGCATTAAGGGTCTCGCCATCTGCCACGGGCATTGAGACCCGTCATTAGTTTAGGTAGATCGCAATAGTACTTCATCAACGATCGTCTCACGATCCTTTGTGTCCAAAATCAAATGCTACAATTCTAAGAAAAATTCGAGCGCAGAATTTTGAAAAACGTAATAAATCTAAAAATAAATAATTTATTCGCATCTGCAAACGTAGATGAAGAAATTCTACAAAATTTTTGTACTCTTAATATTTGGATCCCTTTTATGTTTAAGTTATAGTATTCAATTATTCTGCTAAAATAATTTTAATTGCACATGCAAAATTAGAGAGACAGAGAAACATTTTACACAAAACATACACATACATATATACATATATAATCTATATATATACGCTTTCTTTCTGATATAACATTTCTCCGAGGATTATGAAATTATTCATTACGAAATATAAACTTGCTCTTTCATTTATTGTTATTTATCGTTAGTGAACTTATACACTGTACTTTGTTGTCGGTATATAAACTGAATTGGATCTTATTCCCGATCTAAAATATAATTTTGTCCCAACCGTATTATCCGCTGAATAACCTAATGATTTTTCGGTTTGTCCAATAAAGAAACGTAAATATTGATCGTAGGAAAGTTCAAACGTATAGATAAATCCCGGTTGTTTTCCTCGAGAAAATCGGAGGCAGTAACGTAAACAGGATAAGAGAGAGGCGATGGTACCGTCGAAGGGATTTCTAATCGGAGAACGTGGCGCAAGAAGAGACGAAATGGGGCGTAACTTTGCGCCCTGGGGTTTATTCGGTGAACAACGCCGATCGTCATTAGCAGGGGTGTTGGATTAATCGGGCCGCCGCCTCCGCCGCCGCAAGGGAAGCTAAATGCGATCCCGTAAAGGACGTACGTGCGTACGCACGCGGATCTTTCTAAAAATGAAGTGTCCCCTCCTTGGGAACTTTGTACACCAATTTGTGGCACCCTGTTGAATTATTAATAACGTACAATTAATCAATTAATCAATGTTGAGTTACCGCTACGAAATTGTATGCCGTTGTAACAAATATTCTCTCTCTACCTTATCAATGTTTCAATGTAATCCTAATTATCCTCTACTCTGAAAAAAAAACGTCTATTTCTGTTGCAAAGTAGATAATAAAACAGATTAGCGATTTTATTATTAAAAAAATGCGAATATAAAAATAATTTTCGTGCATCAGATTGCGTAAAGATTGAGAAGATAATAATTAATGTAATATAATTCTGTCTATTTTTTTTTTAAAGTTATGTATATTTTTGTTTTATTCTTACTTTATCCACAAATTCATAATTCTTTTCATAATCTTGTATAAAATGGGTAATGACACACTTTGTTATGGCATCAGATTTCTTTTCGAGAATAATGTTCATTACAAAATAAATATTTACTCTTTCATTGTTACTTATCGTTTGAGAGCTCACGCTTTGCTCTGTGTTTACAGTCAATGTTGATAATAGACATACTTTCGTAATTGACCGAGGAAGTCAAATCCCGCCTGGTTCTCCGAACGTCGCAGCGAGTCAATAATTAAGGCTAGTTAAATTATACCCTATAGATAGAAAATCGATACGTGTATCGTGTCTGGGCGACTCTAATTCCGCACGAAATAAAACGCGTCAGGCAAAGTGCGTCGCAGAAAGCGTCTCGGTTGCGTCGTTGGCAGTGAGATAGGTAAAGAGAATCGTGATAAAAGAAAAACAACGACAAAGAAAAATCAACAACTAAAAGGACGAAAAAACGTCGCGTATATTTAATGGAAGAGCATGATGATGATCCGGTAATTTTCGACCGCCTCCGCGCGACGAAACGTTGATGGTCCTCGTCTGGTGACGCAAAACTTCGGAGTAACACCGAGATAACGTGATAAGGTAAATATTGTGAGATATAATCATCGCGTAGACGAGAGATGACGATCTTCGTTCTCGAGTAATCTTCTCAACATATATCCTTCGGGACAATTATAAAATAGTGCATATATGTAGATTCTTTTTTTATAAATAATTTGTGTACGAAATTCGTATTTTTATTTCAAGGTAAAATTCAAAGCTATTTAATTTAAAATAATTATATTCTCGTATATTCTTGCAGTTTAAGTTCCTATGTACGCTCGTTTAACCTTCGCGAATGATGTCTTCATTATCTTTTCCTCCGGTGAAGGAGTCTTTTCAAGCTTTAAACATCCATTCCTCTCTCTCTTGGGCGCTGCCCCAATTCCGGTCCTCCATCTTTGTATTCGGTGATGTGGCAGAGATTAGTGGTGCGGCGTTGCATGAAAGATCGCGGAGTAAAATCCGCGATAAAGCGTGCCAGAGCCCTCGTCGTCGACCCTGAGCGAAATTTAATGCCCGTCCGTCTTCCGCCCGCGCGACTCCCGACCTTTTTCTCCTCGTCATCACTAACGAGTCATTCAGCGCCCATCAAATCTCGATGGTCCTTCTCGCATTTTTTTTTTTGTTTTAGTATTCAATGAATACGTTGGTAAGAAACAAAATATAAGTATGTATAACAAGATATTCAAATGTCAACGCAGGAGTTAAACGTCAATAAACACAGTTAAGATTGTAAGTCTGTGCTTGAAAAATGAGAGAGACATTAGATCTAAAGTAAAAAATATTCTTTTTATACGTTTATTCATTTATTCCTCTTGCAATACCACTCGTATTACAAAGTGTTCTCGAGATATTAAATCTGACTTTTAGATCATTGTCGCGAAACAAGAACAGAGTAACATTTTGTTTTAATATTTAAAGTAATAGAAAATACCTTGGTATAATTTTTCACGAGCAACAATCAGATTCTGCAAACTTTCGTAAAGAGAACGCTTTATCAAACCTTTATCTGTGCTATCTATCGATTTCCATAACGTGACGGAGAGCAATCCAATCCCGTTGTATTAATTCCGTATATTACGAAGAAAATTAGAATCGAAATTAAAATCAAATTACGGACAAACTGCGCAGATAATAAAAAGAGGAAAACAAGAACAGACTCGTAACAGCTAGATGACCTCGGTGTGTCTGTTATTCGCGAGGACTCGCACTTTAAATCGGGACAGTCAATCGCCGACATTGTCCTAAAAAGGATCTCGAAAAACGTGAGTACAGAGAGAAACGCATGATTTAATTTCTCATTTCGTATAAACGGGCGTACGTAACCATATGAATTTCGACATTATCACACAGATCTCTCGTCATAATAAAAATTGTAAAATATAATTTGTGAAATACAATGTCAAAACTCGAAATATCGTTGCATCGATCTATTTTCATAAAGAAATAAGCAAGATTATTTATGTTAATTATCTTAAAATCTTTGGAGGACAGAAGTTTTAACCTGCAGATAACAATAATAATAATAATGATAATGATGATGATAAGAGACCAGAATATGTAACAGTGTTTAGCTACGTAATCTTTATTACATTTTATTTAAAATCGCTTCAAGAAAGAACACTTGTTTTCGGTTAGCGTATCAACATTGTTCAAAAAAGAATTAGGCACCACACGTAGCATATACAGTGTTCGAAAAGCATGCATTTTCTTGTAATTGATACGAATTTTCTGAAGAATGCATAAACGATATTTCCTCGAATAAACTTTGATGAGAAATCTGTAGAATTAAAATATGTATAAAAGATAAAAAATGTATTTAATATCTAAAAACTAAAAATGTATATTTTAATATTTAATAGCAAAAGATAATTTTATTTTTTTTAACACAAGTTTAATAAAAAGTTGATTTGAAATTTTTTTATCAAAGTGTTCGATATTAAAACTTATAATACTTTGCCCGGTGATCGTCTCAATTTATTTTTCGCAATTAAAAGAAAGATAAAAATAGCAACTGTGCAACTTGAAGAATGTACAGAGAAAAATGTGCGAAACACCTTATATGAAACATTCACGTAATCCGATTTTACTTTCGTGTAGTGGACATACGTACGCGTATGTTGCATAATGAAACGTGGAACATTAACGCGAAACGATTGCCAATTAGCATTGATAAGGGTTTACGTGTAATACCGGACGATTATACGATACCAAGAGCGACAAAGACACAATATTCGTTAGCCAATACAAGTACAAAGAACATACCGATGCTGTTTATTCCGTCAACAATACCGGGATTAATTGAAAGTTCGTAATTTGCAATATTTAGTTTGAATGCAGATCGTATCTATTAAAGTAATTTTGTTGAAATTTCTTTTTATTTTCTCTCGCTCATATATTTTCAATTCTTTATGATATTAGAAAGAAATTCCCATCTCTCTCTCTCTCTCTCTCTCTCTCTCAATATATCTATCGTAAACGTAAGTTAGAGCCTACGAATTGCCTCTCGCTATATCGGTGAACAAAGAATTAACGTTTGAGAGACCATTACAGTGGATCTGCGCTCAATGATTATGTCGAATATCAAAGGGCATACACGTGTGTAAAGGAGTATCTCATTAATTTCGATACTCTCTCTCTCTCTCTCGAATATCAATCCTCGATGATATCGTGCAATGACTGCAGTCACTGCAGTTGAATTGTACAAAAATAAAAAATAAAATCGTTCGAGTGGTCGCACCTCGCGCCAACACTCAAGGGTTGAAATCCAACGTACCCGTGAAGATTATCGCAATTATAGGGTCGATATTCGTCGAAATTTCTCGAAAGGCGCATTAAGCACAGGTGTTCGATTATCGGGGCTTCCGCGCTCGTTAGCTTCCGCAAAGCGCGTGCGGGTAAGCGAGAAGGAAGCGGATCGATCGATCGAGCGCGGCATCATCGGCATATCGCCGCGCCGGCCGGCGCTCGCGAAATTCCGAAGCCGAAAATCTCTCTCGCGTGCGGGCGGCAGGGGATGCTGCCAGTCTGGCCTGCTTGCCTGCCTGCCTGCCTGCCTGCTTGTCCGGGATACTTTCTCTCTCTCCTCTCTCCGCCGGCCGCTATCGATCTTTCCCGGAGGGTTGAGAACGCGCGCGAGAGAGAGAAGACGTCTCCTCGGTATCCCTGCCGCACGTGCGCGCACACACACATATGCACACACACATAGCATACGGAGATGTATACACGCGCGCGCGCAGCTTCACCCACACCAGCTGTAGAAGATAAGCGTCCGTGAGCATCCGCGCACACGCGCACATCGAGCGTGGCTACCTTACCCACGAAGACGATAAGCGTCGGTGTGCGTCTCGCGGAGAGTATCGCACGAGGAGGACCATTCGCGAGTATGTAGTACACGCACGACGATAAACGTCACGTGTCCCAATAGAGAGATACACGGAGTACACAGGCGTATATTCGCGGAGATAACACTGGGATGCGCGTTCGATGCGACGATAGTACACCCCAAGACGGTCGACGGACGACGCGCGCGGAGCGGAGAAACCGTGGGAGGCTCGGACGCGTAGCCAGCCGAGCTCCTCGCCGCGCCGCTCTCCTCCTCGTCGAATACCCGCGTCCGCCTGACCCGACAGGCCGAGAGGGAGACTTCAGTAAGCTCGGAGCTTTCGACCGGTCCGCACGCCATTCGACATCATCGCCGACCGTCGTCGAGACCGCGTCCCGGCGCGAAACGCAGCCGTCACGCGATTAGTATTGCGTGCGTGATCGTCCCGGAACCGGGATATCCTCCCGCGACCCACACTCCCGGTTTCGCGAAATCCTTCCCCGGAGAGAATCAGGACGAGTCTTCTGAAATTAGAATGAAGATCGAGCGGATAAAAGTTGCGGAGGGTGTTAACGAGCTGATCTTAAAACGTGACATTAACGAAACGGGGTGATGATATTGTGAGTCGTTTGATCCGTCGAGAGAATCGAGGATCCCCCCGAGATCGACCTGTCACTAGACGTCGGTTGCCAGCTGACCAGTGCGAAGATCCAAGAGCTTCGTCTTTCTTACGCAAACGAGAGAAGGATGGGAACGTGGAGGACCAGTTCGCGAGGAAGACGTGCCGGTCGACGCGATTTCGAGTTGATGATCGCGCGTCATCGGGTCACGCGTTGATCCTGTCCCCCGCGAGAGATCGGAGCGAGTCTACGATAAATAACTCGTGGGGAAGACGCGGGGGAAGGGCTTTTCTATTTGCGAGGCCGACGACGGGGGGACGATCGAAGCCGCGTGCGGAGGAGGCGATGATCTCGCTCCCGGAAGCAGTCGGAGATCCTCTCGTTTAGAGCTCACACCGATCACGCGTGATCGCGACGATTCTATCACTACTTTGACGAAGGATAAAGAGGGGTTCCAATCAGCCGATTAGTTTCGCACGTAACGTAATACGCTTAAAAAAATAAGTTGATATAGTGTGAAAAAACAAGGAAATTAAATAATACGCGCGCGCGAAAGATAATGCAATAAAGTGGGAAGATCGCGGATCGATTGCGTTTATCGTCGATCGTCGAGACTTTTGCGATACGGCGCGATTTTGCGAACGATAGAAGAACGATGGAGAACATGCCGTGACGGATATATCGAACGGCGACGAACTTGAACGTGAAAAAAAATACGCGAGTTACGAGTATGCGTCTGCGTGATCGCGCGACGATGTTTCGCGTTTCCGAATTTCGCTAAACGGCGAGACGAAAACGTAACAAACAATAATCGATCGAATAATTGACGCGCTTGCAAAGAAGGATATCGACGCAGTGACAGAAATATGTTTATCGAGAAGAAATTAAAAATAAAAATGAGAAAGATGTGCGATTTCTGTGTACATTCGTGATACGCTCGATGACGCTTATTTTGAAGATAAATAGTGACGAATTTCTCTTGGAATTCTTCTCGTGGTCTGCTGAAATAATGCTCCTTCGACGGTGGTTGTCGACGAAGGACTCGCGATTATACGTAAAGGGAAACGAGCTTTCACGTGCAGCGGGAAACCACGAGTGACATTTTGCAGGAGTGATGGCTATTTCGGGCCAGACACGCGGCTGTGCTGCATTTATAAGACGATCCTCGCGAACGATTTATCGCAGGTGAGCAATACAGATGGCTTTGTTTGCGCTGGTCAAATTGGCGTATATTTACTCTTAGTATTGTGTAAGTAAACAATCAAGTTCGTGTTAAAAAGAACTGATTTGTTTCGCAAATTCTTAAATATATGAAATGTATAAAAAATATGTAATATATCTAGAAAATATTATAATACATACATATATATTTACATTTATATTACTTGCGAAATTAATTTGAGAAAATTACTTTGATAGCCTTTTCAAATATAATGATATGGTAATAAACATTATGAGGTACATTGTAACATGTGCGCCACTAATAGCAGTCGAGAGTTATAAGTTATCAGAGGTAAAGGGCTTTTATTAGATCAAACTTTATGACGCAAATAAGCCACAAAACGTGCGCTAATTGTCATTTAAATATAATTTTAAGAGATGCCTCTATATATACATATATTATACATAAAAGCATGTATTTTTATCATTCAAAAATTGAGTTAAGTAATAATATAAATTCAAAGCCCGTTCAGAGATAATACATGCTTTAAATATAATAATAATAGTTTATTTATCGAAATGTAATACGATTTTAAACGATGCATTTCATAAGAAAAATAAAATTATACGCTACGCGATGTGCTTGAATATAATAACAAATTCGCAAAATTACATATCTACGCATGTCGTCATGACATGCCAATTATCCGTAGTTTCGGTTCCAATTTAATGGATAAAATGTCGGAGTTACGAGAGCGAGAGATGCACGCGGGAAGGATAATCATCGACAGGAAACGTATTAACAAGGGACTTAATGCGAAGCGGTTATTCTCGTTGAGAATTGCAGACGGCGGCTGCAGCGGCGACGGCGGCTGGACGGCTTCTTCATGAATATTGAATCGCATAATTTCATAATTCAGTGATTAGACGTGGATTTCCCCAGTGGGTCGTTGCCTTCAATTCCCCCCTCTTCCCCCCCCCCCTTTCCCCCCGCGAGAGGAAGAAGCAAAAGAGAACGAAAATGCGCGAGGGGAAGAATTAATGAGGGAGGAAACAGAACCTCGCGCGAATTACATAAGTCGTACATGAAATATAAAATTCATATAATCGTCCTGAATCTTTGAAATTTGTAAATGACGTTCCTATCATTCGCGTATCATAAAATCATCAAACATTTTTCTAACAGTCGTATTATAATTTTGTTACCTAGATTATTCGAAACGACAGCAAGTGAAAAATCGCGAATTACATTAGCGTAAAAATTATGTTAATCAAACGTAAAGCGATAATATGGGAAGTTGAATTCTCTACATATTATCACTCTGTATACATATTCATATATTAAAAATCGATACGAATTGTTGAAGAGCATTCGTCTATAAATAAAGTAGGGGCTTTGCGCTATAACAACAACAATCATGTGGCTGAATCTTTGTTGTCGCGTGTAATATAGCAAAAAGTTTACTCGATTGTTTATTTAAGTTAATGTAATTCGTGTTACTCGATTTATTTCTGTCTGCTGATAAATCACAAAAAAAAAGCAAAGAATAGTATCACGGTCTCAGAAAATAAAATATAAATAAAATAGAGATAAAATAATCGAAAAAAAAAGATATTTCGCTTCACGAAGAAACTACGAATTTCTTTCAGATTCGAATTTTCGGGACCCGTAAAGATAACGTCGGGAAATAATGAGATGTGAAGGCTCTTCACACATACGGCTGTGGTGGCAGACATAACTGAACGTTCCTATTCGATGCACGTTATATTAAGCTCAAGGTGATATGGAAGCGGAAGACGAAGTGGATGATGAGTTGTCGGAGGCTGCCGACACGGAAGTAATTAAAGAAACTGCATAATGTGCTTTTGTCGTCATAATTATACAATTGCGTTTTGACAATGCTTAAACAAATCGGGAATACTTTGTGACCAGAGCTCGAATATTTTAAAGAATGATTAAAAATTGTCAGAAAAGAAAATAATAAGTATAAAAAGATAGGAATGATTATCGTTTTAAATACTTTGTATAAAAGTAGCTCAAAAATTTAAATAAATATTACTATTATTTTAAAGAGTAATGTAAATTTCATTTAAAAAAGCTTTAATATGTCAAAAACTAAAAATTATGTATGTTAAGATAATAATATTTAAATAATTGAATAAGGAAAATAATTAAAGAGAGAATTAACTTGCAGAATATCTTTGAAAAACTATTTCTTCGAGAAATATTTTATAAAACCACGAGTTCTGCTCACGATGTAATAACATAAGTGAATATTGTGTGCAATTTTTTTCTATTATTTATATTGCAAATCAACTTGATATATGTCTAAGATAAAATTAAAAATAAATATTATAGCATACGAACAGATAATTTCGTTACAATATTTTTTGTAGGCGAACCACAACAACAACCTCGAAAATTTCGAGACGATGAAAATCTCTACGAAACCGGTGTCCGAGAGAACGCCGGAGAAAAACAACTGTTCTTTAGTGCGCTCGTCTAATCCGGAGCAATCGGAAAATGTCGATTCCGTCGACGATAGTCCCGGAAAGTTAAAAACGTCCGCGCGACCAAAATCAAAAATATCTCTAAGTACAAGCACAAAGACTGACACGAAGGAAGTTGAGATCGCCAAGCTGTGCAGAAGTAAGAAGGTCAGCTGTCAGGACACCATACACGAGTACGACGAGGACGACAACCTTACCATGGATAGAGTTGGAAGGTACTTAATTCATATTAATTTACAATTAGTCTTGCCCCTCTCCCTCAAATGATCATATTATTAAACTAATTGTTTCTGAAACTTCCTAAAAAAATTTTAACGTTAAATATGTATTTAAGCGTTGTCAACATATTAGATTTCACAAATTATTTTTAATTATTTTATTTTTTAAAATTATTTATGCAGAAATATTTATTAATATTGTTATCATATAAATATATATTATACAAAAAAATTAATAAAATTAATAAAAATTTTTGTGTGTGTATATGTGTGACATAAACTTGACACGATCTTATGTATGCAAATTCGCATACATAATTTCAATATTTTGCACACATTATGTCAAATTTTTGAATGGCAAAGGTACCTGGAGGCGAATCCCGCTCTAGCCGAAACGTGGTTACGAGAGAAAGCAAGCCTCCAACTTCGGCAACGATTGCAAAACACGTGTACGCTGCAAACGATAAGACCAAGCGCTCAGCACGTGCAGCAAGAGGAGAGTCTTCTCAATCGGGGCAAACGCAACAGCGTTACATCCGATCTCTTTCAGACATGGTTGGCCTCGAGCTCACCTGCGAAGCGCAGCAGAAGCCCCAACAGGTAACCCGTGTAATAATAACGAAATAAATATATCATAGTATTGTCTCACAGCTTCATGTTACACACAATTAAATCGTATCATATTAAAATATATATCTATTTTAAAATAAATCGTAATATAATATGTAGATATTCTACATTTTTTTCATACATATTTTAATGAAATAATAGACATTATTTAATATTATAAAAATCGTTTTCGAATTTTCTCCCCTATGGCAAAACTCGTTTTACATTTATACGAACTACGTACTACATCTTTTAGGACTCACAGCTCGCTGATGGGTCGTCGCGAGGAGCTCGGCAAGCTGGACGAGAGCGATTTGTTCATGGAGCTGATAAGGGATGTGGCAAACGAGCTGGACATAAACATCCTCTGCCACAAGATCTTGGTGAATGTCGGCCTACTTACTCATGCCGATCGCGGCAGTCTATTTCTGGCGAAGGGACCTCTGGAGGATCGGTATCTCGTGGCAAAGTTGTTTGACGTCAGGCAAGACACCGAGCTCGAGGAAGCCGTTCAACGAGCGAAGAACGAGGAGATCAAAATACCGTTCGGAGTCGGTATCGCCGGTTACGTGGCGCAGACCAAGGAGATTATCAACATCAAGGATGCTTATAAGGTTTCTCACATCTTACGTGTTCTCTCTAGGTTTAATCGATTCGACCCGCGTGATTAAAATCTTCTGATTCAATCTTATGGCGTTACGATTATTACAAATGATAAAAAAAATATCGCAATTAATTTTCTGAATAATTCCCTCTAATGGCTAATTAATCAATGATGAGTCTTACGCCTTCGATATTGTTAAGATTAATATTTCTGTTGAAATTTATCAGGATCCGAGATTCAACAGCGCCATCGATATGCGGACCGGGTATAAAACGACATTAATTCTATCGATGCCGATCTGCAATTACGAGGGCGATGTCATCGGAGTCGCTCAAATCATCAATAAGACAAACGGCAGCAACGAATTTACTGACAGAGACGTTGAGGTGTTTCAAAGGTAAGTGAAAGAGGCCAGAATTACACGTAGAAAATATCTTGTAATAAAAAGTATCAGACGCTTAGGCAGACTCGTTTAGAGCAAAAGCATTAACTGATTGCATAATGATACAAGGCCAGTTATAAGATGTTGTAATTGCCGTGTACGCAATTATAATCGGCGCCGCGCGCGATCGATACGTTTATTAATACAATCGCGCATCTAATTTTATCTAACGTATCGATTGTCATAGATACCTCACGTTCTGCGGTATCGGTATACAGAACGCGCAATTGTTCGAGCTGTCCGTGCAGGAATACCGGCGCAATCAGATACTCCTCAATCTGGCGAGAAATATATTCGAGGAGCAAAATAATCTCGAGTGTCTCGTCACGAAGATCATGACCGAGGCGAAGGAGCTCCTCAAGTGCGAGAGATGCGCCGTTTATTTGCTTGACTTGGATTGTGGCGAGGCAGTAAGTGTACTTTCTATTCGCGAGAGAGAATTTAAATCCTTGCGTAATATTCCTTGTGAAGTATATATCATCGTTGAATCGCGAAAAATCTAGAGAATGATTCTCGAAATTGACTATGTGTATCGAAAACAGACAGACGCGCTCAATTGATTGAACATAATATTCGATTAACCAAAAATCTGGCGCGGCTATTATAAGAGCACAATAAGAGATGCTAAGTCTCGCGGTTCTAGGGGCATCTCGAGAAAATCGTCGAGCGGCCCGGGAAATCGGTGCAAGAGAGCAGAAAGCCGTTGTCGAGAAGAGAGGTGAGTGGCACCGTCACGTGTTACTCGAATTCGTAAGTCTGATGATCTTTTTCTCTTTCCTGGCGGCTCAGAGCAACAACATCGACATGGAGGACATTTTTCAACAGCACGTGAGTGATCCGATTGATTTTACAAATTGAGATATATATGGATAAAAATCAAAATGCGCACTTTTTTTCTAGCACTCCCCGATGAAGTAAACCGATATTTCACTGTTTCTTCGCTTTACTCGTGTGACGTTAATTAAATTCATTTGAGATTTTAATCTTCCCAACAGCAAAAAAATCTATAGATTTTTTTTTTAGATTTTTTCTAGAGAAGATTTTCGAGCTTTAAATATTGTCTCGTTAAATACAATTTGTTATAAGGTTTATAATATATTCACATCAAGTAACTTGAAAATAATGTTACTTGAAGATAACGTTAAAGAGATATAAAAATGAAATTAATAATAAAAAAATATTGCTAGATAATTTTTTTTTACAAGACACTATTATATTATTTCCATTTTCCTCAGACATCGATCGAAGACACCAAATTCACCATGGTCTTTGAGATGGAGAACGAAACGCAGGAGGCCCGAGTCTATCGACCAAGCAACAACGATCTTACGAGTCCCTTGGGACAGATCGCGAGATATGTCGCCGCGACGGGTCAGATTCTCAACATTGGTGACGTCGCCACGTGGTTGAAGAAAGACGTAATGGAGAACAGGAGGAATCCCATTAGGAGTATCCTGTGCATGCCGATCGTTAACGGGCAGAGGATCGTCATCGGAGTTGCTCAATTGATCAACAAGGTCTGACTTAATAATATTCTACAATAATCTTGAATAATCTATTATAATCTCTTGTCAATAATTTGCATGCATCGTAAATACTTTGCATTTAATCCGTAATAATCTTTAATATAATCTGCACGTTGTGTCATATAAATACAGCGATTATTATATTGCTGGTTTTTTAAAATAATATGTTGCTTGAGTGTGCAAAATATCAAACAACAATAATTTATGTACGTATGTATCTTCATATATTGTCGCGGGCAATTAAAATTATATAAAAATTATACAGAATATAATTTGAGACGATTATTTATGCTGTTGATATTAATACTGCCGAATAGATTTGTAAAAAAAAAATACTTTTTTATCTCAAGAGTATCACATAAATATATCGTATGATATCATATATGTATAAGGAGATAATCTCCTTTATAATAAAAAAATCGTCGCGAGTAAGACTAATTTTTCACAGTGAAAGAAATTTTTTACAGGATAACGGCACGTCTTTCACCGACTCGGACGTGTCGATATTCGAAGCGTTCGCCATCTTCTGCGGTCTCGGCATAAGCTGATGGCGAAGCAAAAGGTGGCCCTGGAGTGTCTGAGTTATCACGCGACCGCCAACAACGAAGATGCTCTGCGACTCGTCTCCGATACCATACCGTCCGCGGAAACATACAATCTTTACAGTTTCACGTTCATTGACTTTGATCTCACCGACGATGACACGTGTCGCGCTACCATCAGAATGTTCAAACAATGCGATCTCATACAGAAGTTTCACATACCGTACGACGTCCAGTGCAGATGGATACTCAGTGTGAAAAAAAATTACAGGTAAATATATGTATATATTTCAATCTCGTTTCTCATCTCACAAATTTTTCCTCGTCTTTTGATTACATTCGTCATGCTAAATTTAGTTTTATCGTTCAAAATAATGTTTTTAAAAATACTCTAAACGTACGATTTTAAATAAAATTATAAAAGTAGAAATTATTTTTGACAGGCCAGTGAAGTATCATAATTGGCGGCACGCGCTAAATGTCGCGCAGACAATGTTCGCGATGCTGAAGACCGGCAAGATGGAACAATTCATGACTGATTTAGAGATTCTCGGCCTCCTGGTCGCCTGTCTCTGTCACGATCTGGATCATCGCGGTACCAACAACGCATTCCAGATGAAAACGGAATCCCCGCTGGCAATCCTGTACTCGACCAGCACAATGGAACATCATCACTTCGATCAGTGCGTCATGATTCTAAATTCCGACAGCAACAATATCTTTCAGAATCTGTCGATGGAGGACTACAGACGCGTGATGAAAGTCGTGGAGAGCGCTATTCTATCAACGGATCTGGCAATGTATTTCAAGAAGAGGAATCGTTTTATGGAGGTGATCGACGAGGGCGAATTCGATTGGCAGAGCGAAGAGAAAAAAGAGCGTAAGACCCTTTGATGTTTTATTTTATATTTAATCTATTCGTTAATTTTTTTCTTCATCTCAAATATGACTAATTAATCGATTATTTTTTCGCAGTACTATGTGGTATGATGATGACGGCGTGTGACGTAAGCGCGATAGCAAAACCCTGGGATGTGCAGCATCGCGTGGCGAAGTTGGTGGCCGACGAATTTTTCGACCAAGGCGATCTAGAGCGTTTACAGCTCAACCAACAACCGGTGGCGATGATGGACCGTGAAAGGCGGGACGAATTACCGCAGATGCAAGTCGGTTTCATCGACGTCATTTGCCTGCCGCTCTATAAAGTCATGTCGGAGACGTTCCCATGGATACTACCACTCTACGAGGGTACCATGGAGAACCGGAAACACTGGCAGGACTTGGCGGAAAAGGTCGAGATGGGATTGACGTGGATCGATCGCGACACGATCGAGGAACCGGTGGAAGAATTCGTCTCTTACGAACCTAAAGATATCGAGTTCACGGTTACGACACTGAACTGCGCTCACGCCGATAAAAAGGAACAAGTGCCGGAAAAGTCGACGCTTGGTAGATTCGCCTCGTTGAGAAAGGGTGGACGTACGTTGAGCAAAGGAGTCCGACATCGTATCAGCAGATCTCTCTACGCTAGAAGCAGTTCGGAGGACGCCGGCAAATCGAAAGCGTTGCTCCCAGAAAGAAAGAATCGGAACAAACTGTGTCTACTCATTTGACGGCTAACTTCGACGACACTTGAGAGCATTCCCGAATGATACCATATTAATGATATTTGGAAACGAATATTTCAATATACATCGTGGCTCTTCCAGATCGCGGAAAATTAAATGCCGATGCGATTTTCTGGAAGCTAAACACTTTGACAGATACTCCGTGGATAAGCGTGGCTGTTATTGAGAAAAGAGATTTTTAGGATGAACTTCTTAGAAATCGCTGTTACGAGGATAACATTATCTGCTCTAATAAAGCAGTCGAACTACTCTCGACGAGAGAATAATGCCGAAAAAATTGTTAAAAAAAATGTTTAAGCTACTTTTGCAGTAACGAAATATTTATGGGAAATGAATCCTTTTCAAAAACTCTCAGAAGAGAAAAGAACGTTGATATTTGTAGAAATTGTCTTACCACAACTACAATATTTGCAATTCAAAATAATTGTTTGATAAGATTTAAAATTGATCAAAATAAAAAAATAGAGAAAATAGCAGTGAAAAGAAATAATGATATAAATTTCGCAAATTGTGAGACTCAAAGATACGAAAGAAAAAACAAATTTAACTAAATCTGAAAAAATTGACGAAATATTAACGAAATATATCGACGAAAAAAAGTTGCAGCAAGTCAAAAAATATCTCAAAAGAATATTTAAAATCGAAGTAATTAAGAAATTTTACATTTTTTATCAAAAATAAATTAATTTAATTTTTCAAAAATCGATAGTTCCATAATCGCTCATATAATATATACGAAAATAAAAAATCTTGATATTATTTGATCGAATTAAACACAAATTCAAATCAAAATATTCAGAGAAAAGATATCTTATTAACGCGAAATTTAGTACGAAAAAGAGACAAGATTATATAACAGGAGAAACAAATATTAACATTAACAGAGGAAGGAAACATATACTCGAAGATGTCTTATATTGATTCTGATGTACTCTTTGCTATGTCATTGTGTCAGACGTAGAAAACGACGAATCAAAATCCGCAGTAATAATGCTAATAACGAACTTTCGCGATACAAAGTCAACGAACCGAACCTAAAGAAAAAAGAAGAAAATAAAAAAGAAAAAAGGGAAGAATATCCAAAGTGATGTCTCACGAAAAAAAACCGGATCCCGAGAAGACTGTTGCCCGTAGATTTTAAGGCGATAATACATAGACACGGTATTACGTAAACGTGTACATTTAGTCGATGGCTAGGTAGCTAGAGAACTTGACGGTCGGTCGTTGCACCTCACAACGACATTGCTCATAATCGCAATCCCGTAGAGCGCGAGGGAGTGTGCTATATGTGTGTATGTGAACACGTTGGGCGTCATCGGATGATAATGATGATATGATGAAGAAGAATTCAATTTTGACAATCTTTTTGTATCACATCTCAATGATATTCTAGGCTATATGTATTGTTCGGCGGGTGAAGGGATCGAGGACGTGCAAAGTCGGACTCGCGGACACGCTGCCCCACGATATGCAATTCAAATTAGAAACGAGTGCAATTTTCAATTGCTTTTGTTATTTCAGATCTCTCCTCGCAAAAGCGATCTCCGCGATAATGAAGATGAGAATTAAATTGATACGGTTAAGATAAAAAAGAATTGCTCAAATTGATTTCTTAATTTTAATCAAGTCCGGTGTTCTTAAATTTTTTTTTTTTAGCAGAGTTTCGAGTAAATAAGTTCAAAATATTATAAATTCTGTAAATAAAAAGTCTCAAGTAAATGCATTAAAAATATTTTAAATTCTGTAAGTATAGCGAAGCTTCGCATTTACAATTTTGTAAAAACGTAATCGGAAGTAAGGCGAATTAAAGTGTTTTAAGATCGTGTAGATAAAAAATTTTAACTCTAAGCGCAAAAATTTCAACGATTTTAAATTTTGTAAAAAGATATATAAAGAATATATTTTAAAAAAAGAGTAAGCACACGCGCAACATTTTCAATTTCGTATGTGAGAAAATAAAAAATTTTATTTTCTTTTATGGAACTTATGTAGCTGGCTTGAACTGTAGTTGCGAACACGATCGCATATTCATCATTAACTCTCATCATATATATGTACATAACGAATCATATATGAGTATATAGCGAGCGGCGGCACTTTGGTATCGCGGTTAATCAGCGCTCGTAAACGGAGGCAATGATAGGATTAAATCGTGCACGCATGCACGCATGCAAACGTACGTAATCCGTGACGCAAGCATGAACGCGAGTCCACCGCGATTATTTCCAGTTCGAGTTTTGTACATTGACCCTTCGGGAGATCGCGACAAACGCGAATATTACGTTCCCTCATTTGCATTTCCGTTATTCCATCATTACGCGTGTCCTGATCTCGGAGAACGACTCCGATAATCTCAGGGCAATCTCAGTGCGCGGTAAAATTTTTTCTTCTTTTTTTTTTTATTCGCGTTATCGTATCAATTAAATTAAACGACAGATATCTCGGATGGAAAATTTGCGCGTAAATTTGCGAAATCGGTGTTACTTCCTACAGAATTTCTCAAGCGCATTGCGTTTTCGGATGTGAGTCTGAGAGTTAAGCAACACGAAAGTGAGACTGGTTTCTAGTCTTTTGATATAGCTGCGAATCAATATGCCTATCAGAAATTGTTGCACACGGTCAAATAAAATCTGGATGTGCTCAAACCGCGCGAATGTGTCAAATTATTTTAAACCCTTTACACAATAACATAGTAAAGTATAATTCTTACGAATACGATTCTTATAAATACACTATTTTTATTTAAATCTTGTTTTAGCAGAATATTATTCGAAAATCATTATTTTAATAAAAAACGCATTATTTTAATACAAAAAGTTTACTATTACAAAATCTGAAAAAATATTAAAAGAAATATTGTTAAAAAAAATTTATTTTAGGAATATTAATTTATTTCTATTGTCATTATTTTAATAAAAAAATTAAATATTGTTATCTGGAGAAAATACCGTTTAAAAGCTCGTGAAAAATTAATTGTTAATTTTTTTCTATCATCATTATAATTAATGAGCCTCCTAAGAGTTTAGATTTTAAATTGTCTAAAATAAAATATTATCAAAAATTCTGTAAAGCTTTCCAATTATCAAATATCTTTTCTGTTGTCTCTCAAGGAGGAAAGCCTTGATATCGCCAATCATCGGTAATAACGGACATCGGCTCAGGTTTGGTCCCACGCAAAAGTATACATTTAATATATTTTTTGCAATTTCCATTTACAATTTCAAAATGTTTATATAAATGATAATATGGAAATATAACACATACCTGATGATAACACATACCTGGTACATTCGTTGCGCTTTCGCTATGTATGTACTTGGGCAGAAAATGGTTTTGAAGAATGATTTGAAGATGATTCGACCAATCTCGATGAATTTCATGCAGGACGGCACTGGACAGCACGCAGGAATGGATTCCGATGCTGAAATCACGATATCGGTGATAACAATGATTGTACGCAATGTTTAACATAGAACACTTTACAAGAAACATTAGCGATAATCTTTCGCGCGTGGAGACTCTTTTTCAAACAGTAACGATCCCGACAAAAGTACGGAGCAAAGTGAAGGCGCGCGCGTTTCGTAACGTTACCGTAACATTAACCGCCATTCAAATTCGGAAGATTCGATATTGCAATTTTCGGAGAGTATCGAGACAGTCAAAATATTTCGAGCGAATCAATCGCAATAATTAGACAAAATAATGAGAATAATTAGAAAAGAATATAATCGTTGTAGCTTAATATGATACACCTTACCTAACACGTTGGCTGCACTTTGGCGGGAAAGTAACGCGATGTAATGATACGCGACAACGAGACGGATCGCAGTTACCGAGATCGCGATACTGACGTATAATATCGGTCGCACTTAATATTCATATAACAAACGCTTTATAAAACACTCCCGATAACTTTTCGCGCGCGAGATTCGCTTTTAAGTGATAACTATCGCGGAAGATATACAGAGCCGTTGTGATCCGCCGCGACGCGTTCCGTGACTGACTACGATTTGAAGTCCGTCGAGAAGTGGTGCTTGCGATTCTCGAAATATCGAAGCAACGCCATCTGCTTTCTCCACTGGTCACGATGTTTGAGAGGACATAGTGCATGGTAAATTTTGCAAACTCTGCGGGCGGGTTTTTTAAATATGTTACCATGAATCATATTAATATGCTTATATAAATAGAATCGTAAAAGTATGAAGACTATATTATATATAGACCATATTGATATGTTCATTAATGCTACGTGTCAAATTATCGACGGGGAATTAAAAATAGCCTCCAAAGCAAGATATATATGAGCTCTTACGCCGTTTTAATTATTAAAACATTTAGAAATTACATTCGTAACACGATGGTGTCCTTTACATCTTACGGATCTCTCATCAATCCAATATTGGTCCTACTAAATTAAATTAAGTATAAACAACGATTTGCTTCCTTTTCTTTTATACTTCGTGTGTCGACGATTAATTCGCTATATATACATTATATGCAAACATACACATATGTTGCATGTAGTCAGAGCACCATGTACGTCATATTGCGACGTGTAAAAGAATTGGGCAATAAAAAGAAAGCCTTTCCATAATATCGCTTCCTGTATTAGAAATCATCTTTCTTTCGTTTGGAAAAATCGACGGGTCTCCTTCAGTCATCTCTCTCTCTCTCTCTCTCTCTATCTATCTATCTCTCTTTCTCTCTTTGATGCTCTCCGGCTCGTACGAGGTTTTTTTTTCTACACGCTCGTCCGCGCTAGGAAATCGTACGCAGAGGCAGTGACACGCTGATTTGGCAAGATTCTTTTAGCAATACGTCGCATTACAACGTCAGACAGGCGCTCCGCGAGCATTGTGATCAAGAACGAGAGAGATCGTTCGCCATTTGTATGCGATACCGCGATAAGTATATCGTAAATCGAGAATCGCAATCTAAACTTGGTTCGACGATCTATGCCAATGCTTGATCAAGTAATGCTGTGCCAAAGAAAATTGTATTGTTCCTGACGACCTTTGTTGCGACACTTTAGGCTCCCAAAGTGCGAATAAAAGAAAGTAAATGTATAGACATGGTGTTGCGTCGTTGTATCGTTTGAGATCATCATTTACAACTAATTAACAGAGTAGCGAAAATATCCAGTATATCGCGAGCGGATCTCGAGGACTCGCGTACGGAGATCGGCGACGATAGCCAACGGGCGTTCAGTTTCCACTAAGAGAGCGGACTAAAGTGACGTATGAAATATCTCGCGCTGTATCGCAAATGGTTTCGGCTAATCCTTGATCACAATGCCAATCGATTTGAATTCGTAATCTACTTTTTGTATCACGGCGTTTATGTATATTATTTTTTTTTTATTTTTTAGCCAATCCTCGGGTTTCCCTAATAGCGCAACGAGTGCTTGTATAATTTCGATCAAATTCCATCGTTTTTTGTTGTCGAGAGGCATCCATTCGCGCCGAAACACCACAACCGATATATGCACGTAAATATGCGAAATGACTTATGTTTTTTTGCACGCGGATACATAAGCGCAATGGAAGATACATCGCGGAAGATGAGAAGAATTCGGAATCATTCGTTTGAGCGTTCATCGAGAACGAAACTCATTGAAGTTTTCGGTTAGGTTTTTCGGTGGAATGAACAAAACACACGCACCATAAACGTTAAAATCGAATGCTATCATTTCATTAAATAATTCACGCAAACACGCATTTCATTCACGTCTCGTTAATTAAATGCAGATGATACGATAAAGTCATAAATGAACAGTAAAAAAATATGTAGACCCCATCGTATACATGACGAGTCAAAGTAGCGGCTCGCGATAAACAATTCGATTGTTCAATCACATATTCGAGTATAAACAACGAAATTACTTTTTCCTTCTCCGCAATCTTTGATTCGCCACGTACACTTCATATATACTTTCGTATGTTACATGTTCTGTACGCATATAGAAAATTGAACTTATATAAGTGCCACGGCTTCGTTACACATCCACGCGCTTCGATGCATGCTTTCTCTCTCCCTCGAAAAGCTGCCGTTTAGGATCGAGACACCACGAACGCCAATGAACGCGAGACTCTCTCGTCGCAATTAGGCCAACTTTGTGTAAGCTTGTTATTTTAATTAGATTGATAGGTAAATCTACGACAATGAAATCTTCACGAATCGTTCGCTCCTACATACTTCCGTTTCCAGCGGATTTTCACACACGTATTTTATCGTTATTACGATATTTTAGGACTAAGTACGACTAAGTTTGACCCGATGCAAGAGAGTTTCAGCTCATTGCGCGCGTATTCGGCAAGATTAATCGTGCAAGATGCACCTGAGCGACCTGCGGCCTACAAGATATCATCGTTAATTCTTTCTAGCCTCACAGAATTCCTGCACACTGCGCAACCGACTCAAACCAATCGGTATGCCCCGTAATCGTGCCGACAGGCACTCACGAGCGCGTGCATGTCCGTGATTCTGACGAGGTAATGTCCAGAGTGCTGCGCGGGGGGTCACATGAAGAACTCCCTGGATCGGCTAATATGCAGTCACGACGCAGGTCTATCCAGTACCGAGATCTCTATTAGCCTAAATCCGCGGGTCGTTGGATCCGTTAATAGAAGGCCGCGCGGCTTGTACACCCGATCATTCTGCTCGCTGACAAATTTGGCAATTTTGCGTAGACATTTCTCATAATGCGTCTCGGTACATATGCTTATCAGATAACCCGTGAGACAGTATAGGCAGCTCTCGCAATAGGTAGAACAGCTGGCACGCTCCGCTTCCGCGAAATAGTTGTTCAACTGATTGATCGTGTACTCGAACAACTGTCTGTCCAGCTAAATCAGGACATACGCCGTAATAAATATTTGTCAATCGTTTCTCTTTTTTATTTTCGAAGGAAGTTTCATTATAACCCGCGATTTTTACAGATTATATATTATAGAGATCCAAACATTTAAATTATTTAAAATACTCACTCTACTTTCCAATTCTGTCGGAAATCGCGTTTGAAATTTAACCATCGTTCCTTCGCTATAGTCACGCTGTACAAAAACCTTCTGACAATTCTGAGGAGGCCCTCCACCTGCCTGCCCTCGTCCTGCAGACATGTCTTCCAATGGTGTGAGGGCAGCATGATTGCTCTGAAAAAATGATATAGCCATTTTCATTTTTATCTTATGTTAGAAATATTTGATTAAATCTATATTTTACTATTAATCTGTAGTCTACTACTTGATTTTTCACAGATATATAATAACATATTTATAACAAATTTTCATCCATATTATATATATATATATATATAACTTATAACAAATAAAAAATATTGAAAATGATGCTGCGTATCATTTTTGATTTTGATAATAACGTTAATATTAGAGATTCTCTTGTACCTAACGTACTTTTCTCTCGTGAATAACATCTTCAGGCAGTACGCATAATGACTTCTTCGAACTTGTGCTCTATAAAATAAAATGTAACATTGATGCATCGTACAATCCATCTTCATATCTTTTCATTTAGAAATTCTGTTACTTTAATCTACCCCCCTTTTTTCGCAGACATCATGATATATGCTTGATATATTTTCATACATTAATTTCTATCAACTAATATAAATATTACAACACTGGACAGATATTGCTAATATTGAAAATAGCCATTATTTGACATTACCATCAGCACGCATACATTGACATACTTTCCTGTCATTACTGACCCATTTAAACTATACTCCCGACAAAGTCTTTAAATCTTATTATGCATGAAATGCAACTGAACGTTAATTCTTGATTCTTCAATTTCTCGCTCGAAAAGTCTCATATTTCCTTTTATTTTGCTTGCAGCTAACCACAAAACCGCACCCAGGTCTCACCTCGAAAATCGCGAAGACAGACAGTCGCATTCTCGCTTGTCAATTAAATACCGACTCGACAGACAAGAGAAGACATTTTCGAGGAACGAATTGTGAAGAGCAGAAGAGTGTTGAAAGTAGGAATGTTTTCGGCCGAAGACTTGACAGCTAGGGTACGAGAAGCTTCCGAGCAAGAGGGAGCAAAGGACAGACGACTCACCAGTGGCATTTTGAGCTTCGTCTTGCCGGCTATATACTGCACGCTTTCGACGAAAGTCCAGCTCGACCCTTGTCGTCGCGTTCGCGGATCGTGCACCCGGTTTCTCGGATAAACGATTATCCGCGAAGATAGCCGTGGGACCACCAGCACTGCACACGAATGGATTCACACGACTCGCGATCGCCATTGAAGGATGCGCGCGCAGACAAGCCTTATAGCGACCAGCTGTGCGACAATTGCAGTTGGCGACAGTGCGATTCTATTTGCTTGCTGCTCCTTTCCTCTCCGGCGCTTTCTTATTCTTCGCAGAGAATCGTAGAGAATCGCAGAGAATACGAAGGAGGGAATGCAAGAAAATTTTACAGAACAGTATTGAAGGTAGTACAGTTGAATAAAGTAAATCCTACTTTTTTCTAATATCCGTTTCTTTTACACTCTTTTTCTGCATTTAAGATATGAGGCCTCTTCGCTTTCGAAGAAGGAGAAAAGGGGAGATTGCAAAAAAGACTTTGTTGGGAAAAGATTGGAATTGGTGAGCTTTTTTTATTCAATTTTATATTTCATATTTCTCTCCTTTTGTGTGTATGTGTGTGCGGGGTGGATACACGAGAAATATATTATGTATAGGGTTTGCAATGTTTTAAGTGATATGCCGCCATATTTAATAAAAAAATTCGAACTTGTGCAACTTATTCGAATTTAACTGCAGTTACCGATAATCGATAATCATATGCCGGTAACATTTATTGCATAATAATCAAATACGCAGAAACCGACTCGGAAGTATAGCGGGTTGCGTAACGAAGGAATAAAAGAGTTATAGAAAAAAAAAAGGAAAAATCATTTACGTTTCACTTTTCTCATTCATGGTATGTTAATATTCAATATATAATTTCTGAGCTATATTTAATGTGTGTGTGTGTGTGTGTGTGTGTGTGTGTGTGTGTGTGTGTGTGTGTGTGTGTGTGTGTGTGTGTGTGTGTGTGTGTGTGTGTGTGTGTGTGTGTGTGTGTGTGTGTGTGTGTGTGTGTGTGTGTGTGTGTGTGTGTGTGTGTGTGTGTGTGTGTGTGTGTGTGTGTGTGTGTGTGTGTGTGTGTGTGTGTGTGTGTGTGTGTGTGTGTGTGTGTGTGTGTGTGTGTGTGTGTGTGTGTGTGTGTGTGTGTGTGTGTGTGTGTGTGTGTGTGTGTGTGATTCAAATATCTCTGGAAGATTTATTTTATGCAAAATCGTAAAAGAATGCAAAAGAATAGTGACTATTTAAATAAAATTCTACATTGCATTATTGAATAAATAAAACTGTAAATTTCTTTACTACAATTTATTGATGACGAGATTAAACGAAGACATATCGGTGAACTAACTGAATTTTCGATCAATCTTTAAGTGATAAAAACGCTGTGAAGTAAGTTACACCCATCTGTATTACCTTAAATCGAATACATAGATGCGTGAATTATTTTATATATAGACAGTTTATAAAATAGAAAATAAATATACTATATACTTTTTGCAATACTTACCGATGCATAAGTCGCTATCGATAGCGGAACCATATTACCTGCCTTTAAATTGCACGGTACATTACTTCTGTAAAGAAGTATAATCAATAGAGATTTTAATCTAGGCGAAAAGTCGTACCATTTTACCGCATATCTATAAACAAAAGTTCCATCGATTTTACTTGAGTTTTTAAAAGTATTTTTTTACATCTAAGCAAAGTTGTTGCACCACGCAATAAGAGAGATAGATATGAATAAATTCTTTACAAATTAATTTTTTTCAAAAATTCTGAAGTAAATTCTAACGTATAAATGATTTCTATATTAATTATATATTTATATTACGGTTTAGTAAAGATATCTAATCAATTATATAAATTTAATTAAGTTTTATATTTGATACATCTTATACATGACTGTATAATTCTCTGTTTCAAAAGAAAAATTTTATACGCATCCATATATGTATATATAAATATTAAGATAAAAAATAATTATATTACGCTTGATAAAATACATTCTGGCTTTCATCTATTAATTTCTGACCGGAGTAACACACAATCAGTAGAATCACCAATGCTCCCATGATTATAAACATAAATCTTGCTATTTCTTCCAATTGATCTAACACATAAACGATCTATAACATATTAAAAATATTATGTAATTATCCCCAAAATAATTTCATTTTTAATTGAAATCGCTAATTTTACCACAAAATTAAAATTAATAAGATTTTATCTATGATTATTAACTTGCAGCTTTTATTAATATTGGAAGATTTGTTAAGATTGATTCAATTAAAAATGCAAGTCTATTGAACGAATCGAACTTATAAATGTAAATAGAAGCCAAGAATAGACAAATTAACTCTCGAAAAATAAAGAATATGAAAGCCCAACTGTATTATATAATTTATTGTCTTGTATGATTATTTATCTATATTTTATGAGATTTCTTATATGAATAATTTTACTTAACACTTACTCGAATTCCAGTTAGACTTGAAATTCCAATAAACAATACTAATAGAAATAATGAAAGCTCTTGATACGACGACTCTAGTATATTAACAAAACTATGGGATAGAAATAGTATTAGCAATTTAGCTTCTAAATACAGATACTAATATTATTACTGATATATTAGATAAATTTATTAATTTTATGCATCTGATATATAAAGAGAAAATTGAGAAATGACATGATAACAAATTGATATCAAGACTGCTTACTTTATAGCAAGCTGATGTTTCTTCAAACATATTATATATTCTCGATATATTATTTCCTCGCTTGACGTATCAAATGTATTCACGTGATATCCATATTTTCTGGTTTCATTGTTATTATCTATTTTCAAAGTGCTTATGATTTCAATTTGCTTACTGCAAATTATAAACGTTATGACATATAATGCAAATTAATTTGTAAAAATTGAAGCAATTCTTAAGTTTTATCAATGATTCTTACATTAATCTTACATTAATTATATTTTTAAATTATGCCTCATTAAAGAGAGATATCTCATTATAAGTTAAAATTCATTTAACTAATCAGTAAAATTAAATAATTCAGTAAATTAAATAATTAATTGTATGTTTATATATATATATATATATGTACAGAAATAAATATATTTGCTGTATTCCTACCTAACAGCCACAAATAAACTGCATGCATGAGTAGTGCACGTGATATGCATCGCGTCAACAGCTACTATAATACTCATACCCACTATAATTATAGCGGTGGTGTAACAGAAAATTGGTAAGAAATACTCATCTTTATCCACTCTGAATTCAACTTCAATCGCGAGGAATCGCGGACGTGACTCGTTAAGAGGCAACACGATATCCAAAAACATCGGTGTTAACGGTACTACTACAAATCCCGACATCATAACATACATTAGCACTGCAATATCATAAAAGAAATGATATTCTTCAATGATATCAATTTTCAAGAGAAACTGTCATCGTTTTCTTAACTAGACTAGGACGAGATGCATGTATCGATAATTTTAATAAATATTATTTATATCCTAATATGTCAATCATAGTATCAAATATCTTTTCGGACAACTTAATTTCATTTAACTAAGATCATGAAATTTTTAATATTACATTACTATATTTTCTATCAACGGATAATACATTGCTCAAAGAATATTATCACATGTTGCACGGTATACTCACTCGAATAATATTTCGTAAATTTTCGCGACAGCATAGAGTAGTCTTTCAAAACTTGAACTTCTACATCGCTTGTAAATATGTTCCAATGCTCGTCGATGGCCTCGTATAATTGTCGAAACTGATCATAACAATAAGAAATCGATGTAATTTATTAAACACGAAAAAGCCATTTAAAAGAACTAAAAAATATGACGACACCTTATAATTCTAATAACGTCATACCTTGTCGTAGTTAAAAAACTCGTTTATCATCCTCACGAGAAAAGAGGCCGAAATAGCAATTTGATAACAGCCTTCAAAAATCATTTGCACATCATCCCAATGATCGTATAATAATAATATCTATGTATAATATTATAAGCCCATGAAATATGTTACAATACATAAAATTATTATATGATCAATTATATATAAAAAAATATTATCATTCTATTTGATTAATTAAATGAAGTGTGTCAAAATATACTATGATAATATTGTATGGTTGTGTGCGATAGAAATATATTGTGGTATTTAATGATTATTGAAATACTCGTGATAATATAATGTATGTATGTATGTATATCGTATGTGTGACAATAGGCAATATTTTAGCGCGATAAGAATTTAAATTAATAAACTAAACAACTAAAAATCTCAGATTAAAATGTTGTCGATCCTATTACCTCGAACGGACAGTAACTTATTTCGAACAGAAAGCAGAAGGTCTGTAAGAAATTTCGCGCGAGCCTATTTTGAAATGGCCAAAGACCTGTGATTGACAAATATAGCCGGTTGATATTGTACTCTCGTAAAAAGTTCGCTAGCATGATGAAACTTTATTTCCTGGTCGGAAGACCGCCACCTAATGACACGTGTCACACACATCCCATCCAATTCTTCGGCATATAAGTCGTGTCGCGAAGGAATCATAGGATGTCAGTCATCATTGACATCATTCTATTATTTGACCAATGATAGAGCATATCTACTCGTCAAAATTGAACCGTCACTTTTTCTGTCTCTGAAATAGCAAGTTCGTTGGACATTTTTGTAGAATGGCGTGTTACAGTAATAAGTACAATGCGATATGCAGCGGAAAATTGAGGGTAAAAATAATAAGGACAAAACGCGCGCTGATTTTCTGGCTTTGCGACGATTGTCTCTCCTTTGATTGCAGAATAGTCGTGTTACGGGGAAATTTTGCACGTCGTCCAAGGATCCTCCATCTCTCAGAAAGCAGCGGGAGATGCTCACGACCGGGTGACGATTTGTGTGGAGGATTCGGTAGATATTGTTTCACGTCGAAGAACTTCTTGAGCTCCTCTGGATCGAAGATGGGATATCTGTAAAACACCTAAAGAGACTACGTTGGAAAAATATTGAAATTGGTGAGCTTTTTTATCTATTTCTATATTTCATATCTCTCCTTTATGCCGTTGACATATAAAAAACATAGTATGTATAAAGTTTTTGTAACGTTTTAAGTAATGCCGTCATATTTGATAAAAATATTCGAAATTATGCAACTTATTCGAACTTAATTACGGCTACCGATAATCGATCAGATATCAGTTATTGCATTATATACTGCACATATACCAACTCGAAGTAAAGCGTTACATAACGAAGGAATACAAATCATAGAAAAAAAGCGCAAAAATAATTTACGTCTTATTTTTCTTTTACAATACATCAATTTTTAATATAAAATGTGTGAACTACATTTAATATAATTCAAATATCTCCTGAAGATCTTTATTTTATGCAGAATCGTAAAAAAAAGTATAGGATAAGAGTGACTGTTTAAATAAAATTCTACATTACATTATCGAATAAATGAAGCCACAAATTTCTTTATTATATTTTATTGATAATGAGATCATGCGAAGACATTTCGGTGAACAACAATAAGTGAAATTTCTATAATCAATCTTTGAAGGATAAAAACGCTGTGAAATAGGATACACTCATCCGTATCATCTTAAATCGAGTACATAGAAGCGTAAATTGTTTTATATATAGACAGTTTGTAAAATAAGAAATAAATGTATTGCAAATAAATTTACAGTTTTACAATACTTACCGCCGCGTAAGTCGCTATCGATAATGGAACTATATTGCCTGCCTTTAATCCGCACGATATATTGCTTCTGTAAAGAAGTATAATCAGTAGAGATTTTAGTCTAGGCGAGAAATCATACCATTTTGTCGCATATCTATAAGCAAAAGTTTTATAATCTATTTTAGATGGGGTTTCAAAAAGATTTTTTTACATCTAACAATAAGCGGACAATTTTTAATCAGTTGCACCATGCAATAAGAAAATATAAGAAATAAATATAAGATCAAAATATAAGATTAAAATATAAGAAAATTTTTTACAAATTAATTTTTTCAAAAATTAAGGTAAATCCTAAGTTAAAAGTGATTTTTATATCAATTATACTTTTAAATTGCAGTTTAGTAAAAATATCTAATCAATATAAAATTCAATTCAATTTTATATTTGAGACATCTTATACATAATTGTTTAATTCTCTGTTCCAAAAGAAAAATTTTATACGCGTCCATATATGTATATATATATTACGATAAAAAATAATTATATTACGCTTGAAAAAATATATTTTGGCTTTCATCCATTAATTTCTGACCGGAGTAACACGCGATCAGCAGAGTCATCAATGCTCCCATGATTATAAACATGAATCTTGCTATTTCTTCCCATTGATCTAATACATAAACGATCTGTAACATATTAAAAATATTATATAATTATCCAAAAAATACATTTTTTGTTAAAAACGCTAATTTTATCATAAAATTAAAATTAGTAAGATGTTATTTAAGATTATTAATTTGCAGCTTTTATTAGCATTGGAAGATTTGTTAAGAAGATTAATTTAATCCAAATGCATCCCTATTGAACGAATCGGATTTTTGTAATATTATTTAAAATCGGAACGAAATTAATTTGGTTCAATAGAGAAAACGTATTAAATTATAAATATAAATAGAAGCCAAGAATAGACAAATTAACTCCCGAAAAGTAAGGAATATAAAAAAAAAACCCAGCTGTGTATTATACTTTTTTTTTGTATGATGTTTACTTATATTCTATGAGATCTCTCATATGAATAATTTTACTTCATGAATGCTTACTCGAATACCAATAAGACTTAAAGTTCCAACACCCAATATTAATACAATTAATGAAAGTCCTTGATACGAGGAATCTAATATATCAACAAACCTATAGGATAAAAATAATGTTAACAACTTAGCTTCTAAATACAGATATTAATATTATTACTGAGATATGTTAAATAGGTACATTATTTTTATGTATCTGATATATAAAGAGAAGGTTGAGAAACGACATGATTAAAACTTAATGTAAAAACTGCTTACTTTATAGCAAGCTGATGTTTCTTTAAACACGTTATGTATTCTCGATATATCATTTCCTCGTTTGACACATCAAATATATTCATCTGATATCCATATTTTCTGATTTCATTGTTATTATTTGTTTTCAAAACTTTACTTTCAATTTCCTTACTACAAATTACGAATGTTATGACATATAATGCAAATTACTTTATCATATATTCATATATATGTAATTATATTTGCAATATACCTACCCAATAGCTGCAAATAAACTACAAGCAATGTAATAATATAATGTATGTATGTATGTATATCGTATGATAATAGGCAACATTTTAGCGCGATAAAAATTTAAACTAATAAACATTAAAAATCTTAGATCAAAATGTTGTCGATCCTATTACCTCGAACGGACAGTAACTTATTTCAAGCAAAAAGCAAAAAGTCCGCAATGAATTTCTCACGAGCCTATTTTGAAACGGCCAAAGACCCGTGCTTGACAAAAATAATCGGTTGATATTGTACTCTCGCAAAAAGTTGACTAGCATGATGAAACTTTATTTCCCGATTGAAAGACCGCCACATAATGACACGTGTCACGCATATGCTATCCTGTTCTTCGTCATATGAGTCGCGTCGCGAAGGAATTATAGCATGTCAGGCATCGTCAACGTCAACGTCAACGTCAATATATTATTTTCTTGATGATAGAGCGTATCTATCTGTCAAAATTGAACCGTCACTTTTCTCCTCTCTGAAATAGCAAGTTTGTTGGACATTTTTGAAGAGAATGGTCTTATAGTAATAAGTATAGTTCGATATGCAGCAGAAAATTGAGGTTAAAAATAATAACGATAAAAACGTGCGCTGATCTTCTGGCTTTACAACGATAGTCTCTCTCTCCTCTGTTTGCAAAATATTTTTCAAATATCTATCAATTTGAAGCATTCCTGGTACTCGAATGTATTCTTTGAAGTGAGTGTATTCTTTAAAGCTGAGAAATAATGGAAATAAAAAAATAAAATTTACTTACAAAAAAATAAATTACATTTTGCACGGAAGACAGTATATAATATATAGAAATACCAATATTGTACAGAGTATTTGAATATATTGTACTGATTTTAATGATAAAATATTATATATGATATGAAGAAGTATCATGTAAAGAAAGGATGTGGAGGATGATGAAGAATTTCTCGCGCTTTTGCAAATGTTTGGCGCTCGGCTATTTTTTTCTCATTAGATTTTTTCTCTTTTACGTTTCTGTACAAAAATTGTTTCGATAGAATATGATATATCCGCAATAAAAGATCTCTTCTAATCTGTTTAAGAGTTTAACTGCATTTTCTTCTTTCAATCATCCCGTAATTTCGAAAACAGAAACATGTCCACAATTCCATCTACAGACGAAGATATGGACCGAAGGATTAAGGACTTTCGAAACGGATGAGATCAGGACTTTCGAAACGGATGAGATCAGATATGTTCTGTTGCGGGCAGACTCCGCACATGGCCAAAGGATCCTCCAGCTCCCAGAGATCTGGCGAAAGATGCTCACGACTGGGTGACGATTTGTATGGAGGATTCGGTAGATATTGTTTCACGTCGAAGAACTTCTTGAGCTCCTCTGGATCGAAGATGGGATATCTGTAAAACACCTAAAGAGACTACGTTGGAAAAATATTGAAATTGGTGAGCTTTTTTATCTATTTCTATATTTCATATCTCTCCTTTATGCCGTTGACATATAAAAAACATAGTATGTATAAAGTTTTTGTAACGTTTTAAGTAATGCCGTCATATTTGATAAAAATATTCGAAATTATGCAACTTATTCGAACTTAATTACGGCTACCGATAATCGATCAGATATCAGTTATTGCATTATATACTGCACATATACCAACTCGAAGTAAAGCGTTACATAACGAAGGAATACAAATCATAGAAAAAAAGCGCAAAAATAATTTACGTCTTATTTTTCTTTTACAATACATCAATTTTTAATATAAAATGTGTGAACTACATTTAATATAATTCAAATATCTCCTGAAGATCTTTATTTTATGCAGAATCGTAAAAAAAAGTATAGGATAAGAGTGACTGTTTAAATAAAATTCTACATTACATTATCGAATAAATGAAGCTGTAAATTTCTTTATTATATTTTATTGACAATGAAATCATGCGAAGACATATCGGTGAACAACAATAAGTGAAATTTCTATAGTCAATCTTTGAGGGATAAAAACGCTGTGAAGTAGGATACACTCACCCGTACCACCTTAAATCGAGTACATAGAAGCGTAAATTGTTTTATGTACAGACAGTTTGTAAAATAAGAAATAAATGTATTGCAAATAAATTTACAGTTTTACAATACTTACCGCCGCGTAAGTCGCTATCGATAATGGAACTATATTGCCTGCCTTTAATCCGCACGATATATTGCTTCTGTAAAGAAGTATAATCAGTAGAGATTTTAGTCTAGGCGAGAAATCATACCATTTTGTCGCATATCTATAAGCAAAAGTTTTATAATCTATTTTAGATGGGGTTTGAAAAAGATTTTTTTACATTTCATAATAAGCGTACAATTTTTAGTCAATTGCACCATGCAATAAGAAAATATAAGAAATAAATAAGAAATAAATATAAGAAATAAATAAGATTAAAATGTAAGAAAATTTTTTACAAATTAATTTTTTTCAAAAATTAAGGTAAATTCTAAGTTAAAAATGATTTTTATATGAATTATACTTTTAAATTGCAGTTTAGTAAAAATATCTAATCAATATAAAATTCAATTCAATTTTATATTTGAGACATCTTAAATATAATTGTTTAATTCTCTGTTTCAACAGAAAAATTTTGTACGCGTTCATATATGTATATATATATTAAGATAAAAAATAATTATATTACGCTTGAAAAAATATATTTTGGCTTTCATCCATTAATTTCTGACCGGAGTAACACACGATCAGCAGAGTCAACAATGCTCCCATGATTATAAACATGAATCTTGCTATTTCTTCCAATTGATCTAATACATAAACGATCTATAACATATTAAAAATATTACATAATTATCCAAAAAATACATTTTTTGTTGAAAACGCTAATTTTATCATAAAATTAAAATTAGTAAGATGTTATTTAAGATTATTAATTTGCAGCTTTTATTAGCATTGGAAGATTTGTTAAGAAGATTAATTTAATCAAAATGCATCCGTATTGAACGAATCGGATTTTTGTATTATTTATTTAAGATCGGAACGAAATTAGTTTGGTTCAATAGAGAAAACGTATTAAATTATAAGTATAAATAGAAGCCAAGAATATATATATAGACAAGTTCACTCCCGGAAAGTAAGGAATATAAAAAAAAAACCCAGCTGTGTATTATACAGTTTTTTTTTCTTTTTTTTATGATGTTTACTTATATTCTATGAGATCTCTCATATGAATAACTTTAGTTGATGAATGCTTACTCGAATTCCAATGAGACTTAAAGTTCCAACAACCAATATTAATACAATTAATGAAAGTCCTTGATACGAGGAATCTAATATATCAACAAACCTATAGGATAAAAATAATGTTAACAACTTAGCTTCTAAATACAGATATTAATATTATTACTGAGATATGTTAAACAGGTACATTATTTTTATGCATCTGATATATAAAGAGTAGGTTGAGAAACGACATGATTAAAACTTAATGTAAAAACTGCTTACTTTATTGCAAGCTGATGTTTCCTTAAACACGTTATGTATTCTCGATATATCATTTCCTCGTTTGACATATCAAATATATTCATGTGATATCCATATTTTCTGATTTCATTGTTATTATTTGTTTTCAAAACTTTACTTTCAATTTCCTTACTAAATTACGAATGTTATGACATATAATGCAAATTATTTTGTCACATATTCATATATATGTAATTATATTTGCAATATACCTACCCAATAGCTGCAAATAAACTACAAGCATGAGCGGTGCACGTGATGTGCATCGCATCAACGCTCACCATAATACTTATACCCACTACAATTATAGCGGTAGTGTAACAGAAAATTGGTAGGAAATACTCATCCTTATTCACTCTGAATTCAACTTCAATGGCGAGAAATCGCGGACGTGACTCGTTAAGAGGCAACACGAAATCCAAAAACGCTGGTGTTAACGGTACTACTACAAATCCCGACATCATGACATACATTAGCACTGTAATATCATAAGAGAAGTGCATTGTTCTTCAATGATATCAATTTCTAAGAGAAACTATCATCGTTTTCTTAACTAGACTAAAACGCGATGCATATGTCGATAATTTTATTAAATATTATTTATCTCCTAGTATGTCAATCTCAGTATCAAATATCTTTTCGAACAACTTAATTTTATTTCACTAAGATCATGAAATTTTTAATATTACATTACTATATTTTTTATCAATGGATAACACATTGCTCAAAGAATATTATCACATATTGTACGGTATACTCACTCGAATAATATTTCGTAAATTTTCGCGACGTCATAGAGTAGTTTTTCAAAACTTGAACTTCTATATCGCTCGTAAATATGTTCCAATGCTCATCGATAATCTCGTATAATTGTTGTAACTGATCATAATAATAAAAGAACAAAAAAAAGAAACCGATTTAATTTATTAAATACGAAAAAATATTTTTTACAAAATTAAAAAAAAATTAAAAAACTTGGAGTTCTAATAATGTCATACCTTATCGTGGTTCAAAAACTCATTTGCCATCCTTACGAGAAAAGAAGCCGAGAGGACAATTTGATAACAGCCTTCAAAAATCATTTGTCCGTCATCCCAATGATCGTATAATAATAATATCTATATATAATATTGTATATTCATAAAATATGTTACAATAAATAAAACTGTTATATGATTGTAATTATATATAAAAAGAATTGTCATTATTCTCATTATTCTATTTGATTAACTAAATGAAACGTGACAAAATATACTGTGATAATATTTTATGAGTGTATGCGATAGAAATATATTGTGGTATTTACTGATTATTGAAATACACGTGATAATATAATGTATGTATGTATGTATATCGTATGATAATAGGCAACATTTTAGCGTGATAAAAATTTAAACTAATAAACACTAAAAATCATAGATCAAAATGTTGTCGATTTTATTACCTCGAATGGACAGTAACTTATTTCAAGCAAAAAGCAAAAAGTCCGCAATGAATTTCTCACGAGCCTATTTTGAAACGGCCAAAGACCCGTGCTTGACAAAAATAATCGGTTGATATTGTACTCTCGCAAAAAGTTGACTAGCATGATGAAACTTTATTTCCCGAAAGACCGCCACATAATGATACGTGTCCCGTATATGCTATCCTGTTCTTCGCCATATGAGTCGCGTCGCGAAGGAATTATAGCTTGTCAGGCATCGTCAACGTCAACGTCAACGTCAATATATTATTTTCTCGATGATAGAGCCTATCTATCTGTCAAAATTGAACCGTCATTTTTCTCGTCTCTGAAATAGCAAGTTTGTTGGACATTTTTGAAGAGAATGGTCTTATAGTAATAAGTATAGTTCGATATGCAGCAGAAAATTGAGGTTAAAAATAATAACGATAAAAACGTGCGCTGATCTTCTGGCTTTACAACGATAGTCTCTCTCTCCTCTGTTTGCAAAATATTTTTCAAATATCTATCAATTTGAAGCATTCCTGGTACTCGAATGTATTCTTTGAAGTGAGTGTATTCTTTAAAGCTGAGAAATAATGGAAATAAAAAAATAAAATTTACTTACAAAAAAATAAATTACATTTTGCACGGAAGACAGTATATAATATATAGAAATACCAATATTGTACAGAGTATTTGAATATATTGTACTGATTTTAATGATAAAATATTATATATGATATGAAGAAGTATCATGTAAAGAAAGGATGTGGAGGATGATGAAGAATTTCTCGCGCTTTTGCAAATGTTTGGCGCTCGGCTATTTTCTTCTCATTAGATTTTTCCTCTTTTACGTTTCTGTACAAAAATTATTCCGATAGAATATGATATATCCGCAATAAAAGATCTCTTCTAATCTGTTTAAGAGTTTAACCGCATTTTCTTCTTTCAATCATCCCGTAATTTCGAAAACGGAAACATGTCCACAATTTCATCTACAGACGAAGATATGGGCTGAAGGGTTAAGGACTTTCGAAACGGATGAGATCAGGACTTTCGAAACGGATGAGATCAGGACTTTCGAAACGGATGCAGACTCCGCACGTGGCCCAAGGATCCTCCAGCTCCCAGAGATCTGGCGGGAGATGCTCACGACCTGGTGGCGGTCCGCGTTGAGGACTCGGTGGATACCGTTCCACGTCGAAGAACCTCTCGAGCTCCTCCGGATCGAATGTGGGATATCTGAAAGGCGCCTCGCGCCTCGGTACGTCACGCATGGTAGGTTTTATCCTGGAGACGATCGGTACATCCTCTTCTTCTTCCCAGGATATGTCGCCTTCGCGTAAAAACTCTTCCTCGAACGGCACGTCAAAGGGCAGATCTTCCGGTAACGGCTCCCTAGCTATTCTCTCGAACTCCTGTTCGGCCCTGCGTCCTGCCTCGCGCGCCCTGATGCCGGCCATGCTTCTTTGGGCGAACTCGCGGGCCGCCACAACACTCGGATGTTCCCGGCCGTACTCGATGCGGAACATTTCGCTCTCAATGTCGGGGACTCTGCATTAAACGTGAACATTATTTCCAGATATAAGCCTAACTCTCTTACTATCTAGAAAAGCAGTGAAACATATTCAAAAAATTTCTCTTTCTTTCGTTTTTCATCCGTTAATTTGCATATTGTTATTATAGGTGAATAGAATTCTTTAACATCAATCATTTTTATTCTAGATTTCTTCTCTTTAATTTATATTTTTATTTTATTTCAATTCGTTTTTCAAAACTTGGAGATCAGATATGTCCTGTTGCGGGCAGACTCCGCACGTGGCCCAAGGATCCTCCAGCTCCCAGAGATCTGGCGGGAGATGCTCACGACCTGGTGGCGGTCCGCGTTGAGGACTCGGTGGATACCGTTCCACGTCGAAGAACCTCTCGAGCTCCTCCGGATCGAATGTGGGATATCTGAAAGGCGCCTCGCGCCTCGGTACGTCACGCATGGTAGGTTTTATCCTGGAGACGATCGGTACATCCTCTTCTTCTTCCCAGGATATGTCGCCTTCGCGTAAAAACTCTTCCTCGAACGGCACGTCAAAGGGCAGATCTTCCGGTAACGGCTCCCTAGCTATTCTCTCGAACTCCTGTTCGGCCCTGCGTCCTGCCTCGCGCGCCCTGATGCCGGCCATGCTTCTTTGGGCGAACTCGCGGGCCGCCACAACACTCGGATGTTCCCGGCCGTACTCGATGCGGAACATTTCGCTCTCAATGTCGGGGACTCTGCATTAAACGTGAACATTATTTCCAGATATAAGCCTAACTCTCTTACTATCTAGAAAAGCAGTGAAACATATTCAAAAAATTTCTCTTTCTTTCGTTTTTCATCCGTTAATTTGCATATTGTTATTATAGGTGAATAGAATTCTTTAACATCAATCATTTCTATTCTAGATTTCTTCTCTTTAATTTATATTTTTATTTTATTTCAATTCGTTTTTCAAAACTTGATTAAAGTTGATCGAAAATTACTGATTTATGTCGAAAAGATATGTCAAAGTTAGAATTTATTTAATTTTATATATTTATTTAAGGTATTAGGCAATATAAATTTATTGATTGCATGTTTCAATATGTAAAATTGTAATTTTTTATTTTTTCTCTTTTTCATAATATTTTAACCTATATAAATATCTAGGCCTCTCCTCCTCCGCGAGTTGCACAGCGTTACCACCGACATTTGCCACTGCCATTACAAAGTCCCGTCTCGCATGTTGCAAGTCTTCCAGCTTACCCTGGACCGTAGCCACTTCCGCTGCATCTTGCTCGTCAAGGCTCTCGCTACCAAATAATATTCTCCATTAACATATTACGTCATTAACTCTTACACAAGAAATAGGTCAGTTTAAAAATATTATAAGGATTGTATATTCTACAAAGAATAAAAAAATTCTCAATATTTAAATCAAAGATTTAGCAGAGACGTTTGTTTTCTATTGGACTAACTAAAAGTGTATAACATTGATTCTTTGGCAAATCTTGAAACATATATCAAAGTAAATTCTTTTATACATTTAACATTTTTTTCAGAAGCTTTGTGTTGAAACTAAAAAAAATAAAAGTGGTCCAAAAACGTTTTAATTCTGTGAAAATAAAGTCACCTAATCACTCGAATCGAGCGGTTCGCCACTTCGGACATCGGCGCCTCGACACCGGTCGCAGGCGGTTGCGGGATGCTGACGATAGTGGTGCGATTCTCGTTCACCGACCTCGGCGGTATCACGACACTGTCGATCGGACCCTCGCCAACTGCTTCGGCTTGGATCACCTGGGCATTCATGGACTTCGCCAGTTCTCTGGTTCTTTCTGGAATAGCCGGAATTGGTTCCGGTGCCCGTCTATCCGGCGCGACTCTCCTCTCCAGCGGCATAGGCCTCCTCACCGGCCTGGCAGGTGAAACCGGCGGAGACGGCGTCGGAGCCCGTCTTGCGGGTGCTATCCTCTCTCTACCAAACCTAAGTACAAATATAAAAAAAATGTAGATTGTTTAAGGTATTAAATAACGGCGCAAAGATCGCGTAATTCTGAAAGTTTACCTAGGATCACCGCCGATTGGTGCGAGTGTCCTCCTCGGTATCCTTCGCATAGGTATCGTTTCTTCACGCTTACGCTCGTACTCCTGCTTGAACTTCTCCGCCTGTTTCACCCGTGCCATCATCGCCTTCGTCATAGCCGGTTTGGTAAATTCAACCTTCTTTGGTTCAGCCGGGGTATATCTGCGTCTTCTGCCAGGTTCTATGACAGGTTCTGGCTGCCTTTTCGCTTCCTGCTTCCGTTCAAGTTCTTTCAGCAAAGCGGCACTCCTCGCCCGCCGTAGTGCCTCAGTCTTTGTGATTCGCGGTCGGCTCGCCATAGTCGATGGTCGTCGATATCAGGTAATTCTTGACATTCGATAAAATTAAATACATAACTATTTTTAATTCCATATATTAAAATTTTATTAAAATTTTATTTTATAAGAAAAATATAATATATAGACGTTACGTTTCTTTTCATTAACCGTCATTACTTCGAGATGCTTAATGGAATATTCCTTAACTAAACAATTTTTGTTCTCGATAAAAGCATACGGGTAACAATAATTTTTTGGCACTTAGTGATTACAAAGTAGCAGGATGTTATATCAAGAACGCGGTATAGAAAATTGAACGCATAATATTGATATATATTAATAATACAAATAATGATTAAAGTTTACGACACTTTGCATTGTAACTTTTCGGATAGCTTAATGTTCCCAGAAGATAAGTCGAAATAAATAATAACTTTAAGATAAAATAATGACTTAGGATAAATAAGATTATAAAAAAAGCATAAAGAACCTATTAAGAATGTATTTTCTAAAATCTCTAAAGAATAAACTCTTTCGATCAGCGCGATGATTTTCCTTGGCGCTCGAATAATGGATCCAGTACTTCTTCATGTTTCAAAGACTTGCGGTGTTAATAGCCCATTCTGGACAGTACGCCCGGCGCTTGATTAAGGCCGGGTAAATTAATTCGCCATTTTTAACAAGAATTTTGAATTATGTCGGCCTAAAGGGTTTATGCGAAAAAGTCACCGATGACAGATGCGGTGGCTTTTGTTTCGCTCTTGCATGATGCATCTCTTAGTCGAAATGAACGAATCTTTGAAGTTGGCGAGGAAATCTTTTTTTTTCTATTTATATAGTGATTGATAATTTGTAATTTTCAATTGAAATATTTATTTTAATTAATATTTTTTAAATATATTTGTTACTTTCTCTTTGGTTATTCTAGCTACAATACATTTATTATCGTAAAAAATGGAGTTCTATATGTATATATTTACAATGAATATGTAGAAATTATTTTATTTAAAACATGCTGTTTAATAATCAGCAGCATTGCTGGCCAGATAATCGCGACGCCCGATATTGGATGCCTGTTTGTTCTGCACAGCCTCTAGTTTCGGACATTCTGTGATTCTGTGTCCGAGCCCGCCGCAATAACTGCAACCGCGTTCGTCTGCAATAAAGCAAAAAGGATATTAGAAGTTTGTGAGAATATGAACAGCGGAAATAACGACGAGAGAGGAAACAAATACCAACTAAAAGATAGATAAATCGCCGACTATTATCTTACCTCCAAGATTCAGGTATTTTTCATTCTCCGAGCAAAGTTCCAACAAGAACGGCGGTACTTTCTGCTTTGCTTCCATCAGCAGATGTTTAAGATCAAGCAGTACCGAGTCATCGTTCGCTTTATTGATAAAAGTTGTCGCTATACCGGTACGTCCAGAACGACCGGTTCGTCCTATCCTGTGCACTAAAAGTATGTAATACATTAAATATTTATCTCACATTTCTGATCCGATATCATAATTTTGCGTATCACGATATATTACCATAATTTTCTACGTCATCCGGCATATCATAATTAATAACGTGTTGCACATCGGCGAAATCAAGACCTTTCGATGCGACGTCTGTCGCGACCAGCACATCTTTTCGACCCGCACGAAACGCTTCCACCGAACGTGATCTTTCTTCCTGATCTGAGAGTTTAATAAAAAATAAATTATATATTTAGCAATATTTAAATATTTTTTGAAATACTAATATGATTTATTTGTAATTTTTTTTTTCTTTGTGAAACTATATTGCATTATATATAAAACCATGAATGTTAATATATTTAATACGTTCAATGATCTTAGAGATTATATTGCCATGCTGTAGTTATAAAAAATATTCTTTACTCGCGAAATATGTCTAAAACTATACCTATTCCTCCGTGTATCGCGACAGCTTCCACTCCTTTAATGAGCAGATATTCGTGGATAGCGTCTACATCGCGCTTCTTCTCCGCGAATATTAAAACCGGAGGCGCAGTTTTCTGAAGGCATTCCAAGAGGTAAACAATTTTAGCCTCTTGTTTGACATATTCTACTTCCTGTATCACGTTCATCGATGCAGCACCAGCACGACCGACATTTATTGTCACGGGTTTTACCAACGCCGAACGCGCAAAATTTTGAATTCTTTTTGGCATAGTAGCGGAGAATAACAGCGTTTGCCTCTGACCCTGTAATATGCAATATACAGTAGACAATTTTTATTATTTTAATAAATAAAAATACTTGATATTTTTTCGTGCGTCACATAAATATTGAGATAAATAATAATTATACCCTGAAGAATGAAAATATCGTTCGCACATCCTCCTCAAATCCCATATCTATCATGCGATCTGCCTCGTCCATGCAAAGATAACGACATACGCTTAAAGTGACCATCTTTTTATGTAACATATCCATCAGACGTCCCGGTGTCGCTACCATTATGTGCACACCTCTATAAATATAGAATTTATATTATAAATTTAGGTAATACGCATATATTAAAAATAGAAATATCAAAAATTAAATAATAATAAAAAATATTAACTTATTGATTATAGCTAACGATTCCGAAACCGGTACACCTCCGATCGCCAAGCAGCAGCGTATTTCCGGGCAACTCACATGCCTTAAGCTATTGGTATAGTGTCGAAGTATGTCATAGGTTTGCTTAGCTAATTCTCTCGAAGGACATATTATCAAGCCTATGAATCGAAAAACATTAATATTAATAAAAGCATGCTGTGATATTTGTGATATATATAAAGTATTGATATATATATATGTGTCAATTAAATATCACTCTATCTATTTACTATCATAAATACTTTACCATAAGGTCCTTCTTTCTTAATGAATGGCATATCGATTTCTTGTTCCAGACAAAATTCAATGATAGGTAAAACAAACACCAAAGTTTTACCACTACCAGTGGAAGCTATACCGATCATGTCACGACCAGACAATCTGTAATTGTAAAACATTTGTACTTTTTGCACAATGTATTATAAAACTCATTGACGTGACAACATCAATATTATTGTAAACAAATGAATTGAAACATGGAAACTAACACTGTAGGTATTCCTTGAACTTGAATTGGTGTTGGCTTGATAATGCCTTTTTGTTCCAATCCATACAGGATTCCTTTATGAAATTTCATTTCCTTAAAAGTCTTTAAAGGTGGTGGTACTTCATCACCCTCCACAAGTATCCTAAGCTTCCTTCGTACTCTTTCATGACGTGCCTCTCCAAAGCTGAGTATTACTCTTGGTGGTTGCCAATTAGTTTTGATAGGATCTTTGTATTGAATTCCCTTGGCCAATTCAGCTACACCCATTAAAGCTTTATTCTCAGCAACGCTTTCTAGAATTTTCTCTTCCTCTTTCAATTGCTTCTCCATAGCACTCTCCTTCTTGGCTAAAATATTATAAAATAAGAATTTTACATAAACAATTTTTCTAAATTAGATTAAATTACTTCTTTATTTGTATGGACTTTATTCATAGAGATTTTATACCTTCAGCCAATTTTTTCAATTCCGTATGTTGGTCAAGAAGAGAAATGTTGGATTTTCTCCCCCAAACTTGCCCATCATCATTATCAGCGTCATCCTTTTCATTCTCGCTGCTACTCTTTCCAACATTGGTACCTTCCTCTTTTAGTTCTCCGAGTTTACCCAATTTTGCGAGCAATTGCTTTTTACGATGTTTGACAGATATGTATGGCACATAATTATCATCATCCATATTAAGACTGTCATCTTCCTCCTCTCTTCTATATCTCTGCATCAGGAATAATTGCTTGACATAAGTATGGATATACTTTGGTATCACAAAAAAATATATATATATTAAAAGGAAATAGATAATATTATGAAAAAACAAGTTTGAGTTGACAAAATGTATCTAGGTTAACTAACCTTTATTGGAACTTTGTTGTTATCCATTGAAATATGCACTGTCTCCATCGAGTGTCAAGTTTCAGTGTTGGTTATTTTCTTCAACTCTCTTACTGTTTATCCATTTCCTGTCAGCGTGGAAATCTGCGTCTTTCACAGGACAAAAATCTGCGGAAATCTGTGGAAAAAGAAGCTTGTCACTTCTTCTCTCGCGCTGCTCGCGCCATATATGTATATCTTTAGACAAGTTTTCGCTGCTTCAATTTGTTCGATGTTTCCAAGACCATGCAAAATAATTGTCTCTATCAAGTTTTGTTGATTATTAATTGAAGTAAGAAGAAATAATGTCTGCAGGGGTAGAACGTCCAGCTTCGATGCTTTTTCAAGATAGTCAGTATAATTGGACGGATGATTTGCCAGTCTGCAAACAATCTGGTACATTTTTATAGTTCATTATTTTGATAATAATGATCTAGAATTGATATTCAGAAATATTGACACAGAATTAATTTTTTGAAAAAGAATATGTATATATATATAAAGAACACTTTTTTTAATTGAATAAATTACAATAATAAGTAGTCTTTCAAAAACAAGGTATTTGTTGATAAATTTTTTATTTGATACTTTACAATATTAAAAATTTATTATTATTTGATGAATATGTATATTAAATTATAATGACACAAATAAAGTTTAATATAAAAGAGTTGTTGAGATTCAGTGGTATTTCAGGAGTGGGCTTTTCTACTAATCAGATCTATCGAGAAGATGGATACCGACAAGAGGAGCATCCATTTGAGGATCGCAGTTTTCACTGCAGATATGACGATTCCACATTTCTTTACGCGGTATTTGATGGTCACGAAGGCACTAAAGCAGCCAATTTTGCTATGCAAAGAGTGGCTGCAGAAATCTTGCTCGGGCAATTAAATGGCAAATCAAGTGATGAGGAAGTGAAGGAAGTTCTTCGGTAAGAATCCTATCAATGTAACATATGAAATAAAAAACAGATTTGATGCAAATTTTATGTATGTTTTATGTTGAAGCAATTTAAATACATTAATTATACAAAAATGCTAAATATATTACAATTACATATATAAGTTGTAGTTACAATTATAAGTTATCTACATGCGAGGTATTTATTTTATAGACAGGCATTCATAGCAGTTGAAAAAGGATATCTAGAATCAATTGGTGATTCGTTAGCGGAACGAGCTAGTCTACAGTTTGACATACCCGATGGACTGAACTCTTATGAGACCTATCAAAAATTTCCAGACCTCGTTAGTTGCTGAATATTTAAAATTATACAACTATACTTTTCTTTTTAAATGCATACAATATATTTTCTTTTCAGGTTGACAAGCTAAATACGCTAAATTGCGAATTGTCATCTGGGACCAGCGCTGTGGTTGCCTTAGTTTATAGAGGAAAATTGTACGTCGCGAATGTCGGCGATAGCAGGGCTCTGTTATGCAAAACAGACAGCAATCAAGTTTTACGAGTCATACAATTAAGCATGGACCATGATTTGAGGAATGAAGACGAGCTTTTACGATTATCTCAACTAGGTTTGGACGTCGAATCGATCAGGCAAGGTATATCTCATTCGCATTAACCTGTTTGAAAGATATTCCGGTAAATAGGAATCGATTACATTTTACAGGTTCTCATCTTGGAAATCAGGAGAACACGCGCTGTCTTGGCAACTATCTTGTCAAGGGAGGATACAGAGAGTTTGAGGAGCTAGCAGCTTCCGTGGCGGAACCGATCATCGCCGAACCGGAGATTCACGGTAGTATTGAGCTGGACGATTCCTGCAGATTTCTATTGCTCATGTCGCGTGGCTTATACAAATCGTTGGAGGAAGCGACCGGTACCGATCAAGTCAACAAGGAATTAGCTTTGATAGCCGTGGAACAGGTAGTATACTCTGACCTAAACAATGTTAGATTGAAAAGTTTCCGCACGTAAAATCTTTTTTTTCTTTTTGCTTGTTTTAGTTTCGGGTACAATCAACTTTAACTGGTGTCGCCCAGGCGGTGGTCGACAAGGTTGTGAGGATCCACCATGATGTGAACATGAGCAACACGCAAAACACCATGATCACCAGTAAACGCGACGACATAACTCTCCTGGTGCGAAACTTCAACTTCCCACTATCACACGCCCTGAAGAGTCCCACCAGTCAGTCTGTTAGATTCAATCCCGTAGTGCAGACCGCGCCAATCAGCATACCGGACAACGAGGATCTCTCGAGTACCAGCACCGGCATCACTGACGATAACTTTAACACGTCGACGACTGAGACGTCAACGACGTCAGACATGTATCCGCCTGGTGCCAGAATAACAGATCGAAATGCCAGAATCAAGCCTTACGTAGATTTCTCGGAATATTATGAAAACGTCGAGAAGAGAAGAAAAGAGGGAACTCTGCCGGAAGGTATAGACTTCTAACATATTTAGTTTATTTCTTGTAAATAGGATATTTAAACTATCAAGATTGATATTGTGCAGTCATTTAATATATAGCATGAATATTTCTATGATCGCAGTATGTGTATTTTTAATGAACTTTTGGACAAAAATCCATTTATACATCAAAAAGAGTAAAATTTATAACACAACACAACAAGTCTTTTCATCAAAATGTATTTATGATTCTCCCATAAATTTATTAAATTTAGGATGTTTATGTTTCAAAAATTATTTACTATCTTAGCTCATTTGATGTAAAAATAATAATGGAAAAATATCAATAAATATTTAAAATATCTTTAATTTTGGACGCGGAATATTTATGTGACATTAATTTAGTGGTTCAAATTTAAATTAAGACATATGTGCTTAAGGGGATTTCTGCCTCTCTCTTGCATATGCACGTAATATAGGACTTGAACTATCATATAATTTGAAATATATTTACATATCACACGAGATATTATGTTATAGATATTTTGTTGGGTTAGATTTCAAGCGGTCAAACGCGGCCTTTTCGAGACATTCTCTATGATCGGGATGCGCAATTTGAATCAATGCATTCGCCCTTTGTCGTAAGGTTTTACCGAAAAGATCCGCCACCCCGTGTTCCGTGACTATGTAATGCGCGTGAGCTCTTGTAACCACCACTCCAGCTCCTATAATAGATTCGTCAAGATATATATCAATTTTATCAAATAATTAATAATTAATTAAATTATATACTAAAATAAAATTTATTCGCAGCAATAGTTTGTAATCGAATCTGATTTTGATCGTACCGAGTTTAAGCACTGGTTGTATTTTACTCTCTCCTTTGCTGGTGACTGAGGGGAACGCGATGATGGCCTTTCCACGACCATCCTGACTAATCGCCGCGCCTCGAAGAAAATCCAACTGGCCGCCGAAGCCGGAATATATCTTACAGCCTAAACTGTCCGAGCACACCTGGCCGGTAAGATCCATCTCGATACAAGAATTAATGGCCGTCATCCTTGGCTGCATCGAGATTATCCGAGGATCGTTCACGTAATTGATCGCTAGCATCTCTAGCAGTCAATACGATACAATTACAATTGAAAAATAATGCAGGGGCGCCTTGTTTCAATCAAGATAAGTCCATTGTCATAATTACCGACAAATGGATTGTTATGCAGGAAATCGTATAATCGTTTTGTGCCGATGCCGAAAGAACCGACCATACGTCCTCTATGCTTGGTCTTGCACTTGTTCGTGATGTTGCCGTGCTCGACGAGATCGACCATCGCATCGCAAAGAATCTCCGAGTGTATTCCTAAATCTTTGTGATTGACCAGGGCACAGAGTACCGCGTCGGGAATATTACCGATACCAAGCTGTAACGTCGCTCCATCCTCGATCAAACGCTGCGCAATGATCTTGCCAATCTCGAGTTCGAGGTCGTTGGGCGGTGGACAGACCACACAAGGTAAAGGACAATCATATCTCACTGCCCAGTCAAAATGGCTCGAGTGGATCACCGTGTCGCCAAAACACCTTGGCATGTGCTCATTTACTTGCGCTGGAAAAGGAGAAACATTTTTTTAATAATTTATTATTGCAATTAATGATTATACATAAAAGCAATTATTTTATTAATTGACGCCTTCAAAATTCTCGCTGACCGACAGGTGGATCAGGATAGCGAGTTTTTCATCTTGTTATCACATCTTAAAATTATCGTCGTTATCATGATTAATGATTCGGTACCGATGAGAACTTTGGCGGTGCAAATCGCGGCGCGGGTACAATCCGCACCCACACCGAGCGAGCAGAATCCACGTGCGTCCGGCATGCTCACGTGGATCAGCGCGATGTCCGGCACGATTCTCTTCTCATAGAACAACCTCGGCGCCTCGTGCAGGAATACCGGGATGCAGTCCGCCCGTCCCTCATTCACCGCCTCCCTGACATTAGTACCCACGTACAGGCTGATGGATCTGAAGTGCTCTTTAATATAACATCGCCACAGGCTATTATTTTCCATCACTGGATATCGTGTTATGGATAAAGATTGCGACTATTTCGCGAATATCGTACTCTCAAACTCGGGATTGACAAACGGTGTATCTCCCTCGAGACTCATATGCATCAATCTGACGCCGCGCAAATTGTTGCATACCCCGTGCTCGGTCATGGCGCGCACGAGCTCCATCGGCGTGGCCGCACCACCTTGTATGAAAACCAAATGTTCTGAAAAGAGAAATAATTGGTTTGTAAAGAGAATCTGCTTTGCAGTAATATACACACTCATAATAATAATCTACATTTGTTGAGGATTTAATGAAAAAATTATTCTGTTTTTTGAAATTTTCTGATATGACATATTATATATATGTTAATTAAATTAAAAATGTTATATATCCTTAATTCTTTTTCTTTTAATGAATTTCAATTAATTAAAAAATTTATAAAACAATTATATTTTTTCAATAAAAAACACAGAAAATTTAAATATCGGTTTATTAAACTGTAATACAGTTGTAATAAATACCTGAATTTATGATTTTTACCGCGTCTTCCACGCAAACCCATTTTGGACATCGTTTCAACGGTTGAGAGGGTTCCCTCAGACTTTCCAAATACCGCTGTCCGCTTAAATGAAAAGATTTTGTCGTATTTTGCCGGATTTTGCCGAAGATTAATCTCAGATTTCGGAACATCTTTTCATCGTTCCGAAACTGACAACACCAAATTTGGCAAGTTCTCGTTGATGATACGACAATAAGTATATAATGATCGTATAAAAATTTATGAAATACATAATATAAAAGAGATCTCGTTGAACGTATACGTCAAACGATATGAATCGCGGTTGCCATCTCCACAAACCGTTATTTGAACATCTGATTTGGCGGCGTTCGATTTTTCGAGATAATATTTATATAATTGGCGGGTGCACTATCGATTTGAATTTTTTTCAATATACACGTAAAAATATATTTCAAATATAGATATATAAATGCAAGTGCACTATATCTATCTCATTTCTTTTAACATAAAAAAAATATATCGAGGATATCGTGCATAATGAAACATCAACAGTATTAGCGTTCTCATCTTATACAATATATATATTTTTTTTTCTATATTCGTATTTCGAATTTCTCATTACAATGGCAACATACGGGAAATTATATAATTCGATTTAATATAAAAAATGCTTACACATTTCGGAATGGCATTAATTGTAAATAATGCCATTTTTTATTTGTCTGTGTTCGAAAGCGTGAACACGTCTCTTTCTCTCGGCAATATAAAACATACGTATAACTTAATTAGTATCTATGTATATGGATATAAGCGCAATCTTTCGCATTACGAATTCTTCTTATATACGTAATGTTACAATTTAGCATATTAAGTTCTCAATCTAGTTAGTTAACATGTTATTCACCATCTCTCTTTTATTCTAGGAGGCCGAATTGTCTTCTGGCAAGAGAGTGCGTATATCGTACAAGAAGAAGACACCACGTGACTCTTCGATTGTTGGCCGTTATATGCGCGACTAAAACACGCGGACGACCGATTGTAAAATGCTATTGAATATGATTTTTCTGCCTCGTGACTTTGTTTTCGAGTTTATGGCGCAGGCATCATTTTCAATCGTTCGAACGCCGCCTTCTCGAGCGCCTCTCTGTGATCGGGATGAGCCACCTGAATCAATTCGTACGCTCGTTGCTGAAGACTCTTGCCAAATAGGCTGGCGATTCCTTGTTCAGTCACGACGTACCGCGCCACCGCTCTGTTAGTGACTACTCCAGAACCTGTTAATGTAACGGAATAATGATTCGTATATACTATATATACATGTGAATGTGTTGGATCAATACAGAAGTGAATTAACCCAAAATCAGATTTGATACGAATTTATGTTTAAATTAAAAAGCTAAATATATAGTTTTATAGTATGTTAAATCATTATTATGTATTATAATCTGCATCATAGGTTTTTTTATGTATTTTTCAACATAATATATTAAGCAGTAACTTCAAAAATTGTAATGGATTATAATGGCATCATTTCACTTGAAGATTTATACACAATTATTTTCATACTGCATCAGTCGTTCAATAGTGGAATTCATGGAATTATGGAAAATAAAGATTATTTCGATAAATCTACTTACCTAAAGTTAGAACCGGCTGTATTTTACTCTGACCTTTAGAGGTGACCGACTTAAGAGCTATGATCGGCTTTCCTTGTCGATCCTCGCTCATCGCAGCACCCATAATAAAATCCAGTTGTCCACCGAAACCAGAATACATTCTCGTACCAATGCTGTCTGAGCAAATTTGACCAGTGATGTCCACTTCGATACATGAATTGATGGCAGTCATCTTTGGTTGCTTGGCAACTATTCTAGGATCATTGACGTAATCCACAACCAGCATCTCTGTTGAAAACAAGTAAAAAAAAGGCAATGAAACTTAAGACTATTGATAACCAACAATAATTTCAAACATGTGAAAAATGCAGACGCGAACTGACCTATAAAGGGATTATTGTGCATGAAATCATAAAGTTTCTCCGAGCCCACGCAAAACGAACCGACGATCCGACCACGATGCATCGTCTTTTGATTGTTCGTGATGCAGCCCTTGTTCACGAGATCCACCACACCATCGCTGAACATTTCGCTATGAATACCTAGATCTTTATGATTGTGCAACAACGACAGCACGGCATCGGGTATACTGCCGATACCCATCTGCAACGTAGCGCCGTCTACTACCAGATTCTCAGCGATAAATTTGCCAATCTGCTGTTCAGCCTTAGACGGTGGCTTCGCCGGGTGAACCGGTAACGGTTGATGATGTTCCACAGCGAAGTCCAGATGGCTTTCGTGAATAATAGCGTCGCCAAAGGTCCTGGGCATATTCTTATTAACTAAAGCTGTGGAAAATTAGCTTCTCTTTAAATTCTGCCTCCATTTGAAGAAGAACGTAAGTATTCGGGAGATTTTTCCGAGATTTACCTATGATACGTTTGGAATGACTCACGGCCGACCGAACGGAGTCTACGCTGGTGCCAAGGGAGCAGAAACCTTTGTCGTCTGGCGGAGACACGTGGATGAGCGAGATGTCGGGTTTCAGGTAGCCTTCTTTGAAGAGACGCGGGATTTCATGTAGGAAAATGGGAATACAATCGGCAGTGCCTGCATTCACCGCAGGCCGTACGTTACCGCCAATGAACAAACTGATAGATCTGAAGTGTTCTAAGCAAACACATTGTAAGATATACATGTTCGTAAAAACAAACTTAAGTAGTACAAGCTTTTCAACTTTATGAAAATCTTATTGTTAGCATTAATCTCTTTTCGCAAATTAAACTTCTGTTAAAACAAAATTAAAAACTTTTACAATTAAAAGATAAAGAATTAAACTTTTTTGAATATAACAAATTATACAAGAAGGATATTATGTAAAGTAGATTATTAGAATAGAGACAAAGCTGGAAGCGAGTTGTGCGACGCAAAAGAGCGCGAAGAATAAGTAAAACAACGCGCTAAATATGACGAGTTGTTATTCAAATATTTTAAAATACAGAAGATTACGTCGAATGTACATCGTAACGTACTTGCGTTTTCTGGTTTAGCGAACGGAGCCTCCCCCTCGAGATGCATGTGATATAGACGGACGTTTCTCACATCACAGCGTACACCGTAGTCGGTCATCGCTCTCAATAATTCAACGGGTGTCGCTGCCGCACCCTGGATGTACACCAGCTGATCTGCAAATATATATATAAGAAATGAGAAACAACATCTTTGCACGGTTATTTCGCGAACTTAAGATTTTATTGAAATAATAATTGTTCGAGATTAAATTAGTTTTGAAATTAAACAGTAAAAGATTTTGTAATCTATTTGCACACATCAGGTTTGAACTTTCTGAAAAAAATCTCTTTTTCTATTTTTGCTATTTCAATTATTTTTAAAAATCTAATTTATTTGTTTTAATAGGAATAAATTTATATCAAACCTTTCTTTATGCTATCCTTAAGATATTAAATTATATTTATTGATGATTTAAATCGTTAATTTTAACTATACATAATTTTAATTATATCGCAATTTGTACATGAACGATGACATTATCGATATATTTTTGCAATAAATCATGTGACGAATAGTAATTAATTCTCTTCAAAATATTATTATTATTATATGTTTGTGTATTATATTATTGTTGGATACTATTAATGCTTGTAATCGTATGCCATTACAAAAGTCAAGAAGAAATAAAGAATTATTTTCCACCGCGCCGAGAGAAAGCTAACACAATTCGAGAACCTTGTACTTTGAACTTTGTAGTATCCCGCAATAACATATTGCAGAATACAGCAAACATTGCTTAATGTTTACATGGTTTATCACAATGATATCGTATATAAATGTTGGCAAATTCGAAAATATCTCGATGCGATCTCGCGCGTAATATTTATCTCATTCATTTATCATATCTAGGCTATGTGTTTTGGTATTTTCATCTAGTCCGTAAAATAAGATTCCTAAAAATTTTATAGGCAATAACAATATTACAAAATGTTAAAATTATCTACGTGCGAGAAAATACATCTATTTTCAAATCAATTTTAATTAGTAAATGTATGTGTTCTTACTGCAGGTGTTCTACTGCATTTTATAGAAATTCTTATTAAACACAAAACACAAGGATATAGATTACTACAACATTGCATTATTATTATTATTATTCTTGTTGTTAATATTATTATTCGATGCACTTAAAACATATAAACATATAAAATTATTATTACCTCAATCAAATTAACCTTTAGAATAGCAATTTTTACATTATTTGGATTATTGTATAACTGTAATTCTAACTAGCATCGTAATAATAGCTGTAATGTTATAGCTCTTTCTCAATTTGCATTATATAACGAAAGATATAGTTAAAGAAACATCATATATATATATATATATATTTGTTTCTATGGAATATTCTTTATGTATATATGTATATATATATATATATATATAATTTCTAGAAAAACATTTTTAAAATACAAGAATCCAAAATAATACACAGAGATTATTGTAAGCACGGACATTGTTCCGTGTAATAGATCCCGTATAAGATATTTTTAGTCTGCGAATCTTATCGGAACACGATCGTTACATGCAATATGTTATGTGATCGCATATATGACATTTCATTTCTCATATATCTTTCTATATTATCCAATATGTTTCAATTATTAATACATGAATTTTTTAAGAGCATTATCAAAAAAAAAAAAAAATTCGAAAGATTGAAGATAAAAATTACAAATTAATTCGCGTAAAAAAAGCCCGTATAAATGGCGTATACAACTTTTTTATATAAAATACTGTGTGCAAGTGTACATCAGAAATAATCTAGTTTATTGTGTTGGCAAATTTTTAGTTGGGATAGTGGTGGACTATATTTAAACGAGAGCTAGGCTTCGATGTGCTATGTATACATATACGTAGATTCGCGTATCGAGGTCAATGTTGGTGATGTACCCACTCATTCAGTATCATCTGCACAGCTGTCAGCTCAGAATTTTCTTTTATCAGCCCCATTTGAAAGGCGTATCATAAAATTGATGCTTGAACGAGACGAAAAAATCGTTTGTAAATTTAATAATAAAAAGTATGGAAAGATAATCGCAAAGATAAAATTGGAAAATTTTCTTTAACTTAAGGAGAATTATTAGACGAAACATTTAAGAATGGCAAGGACATCTCACATCATTCCGCGGAGCGGAACGACGACGAAAACCGGTGTTGTGGATTAAAATTCTAAAATTAATTAACTCTACACGGGCTTGCATTTATATTATTTGTGTAAGTTTTTTTGATTTTTTCCTATAAAAATTATATTATATATAAATAATTTTTTTATGAACTATATTGGTCCGATATAAATAGAGGATAAAATTATATTTTCTATGTTTTATGATCGTATAAAAAAATAACATTTTGTACTTAAATCATGTGTTATTAACAACGAAGAATGTCAGTCGATTATCGGTTTTCTTTATCAGCAAAAACAAGTGTTTCGTTGACTTTCATGTCTTTTATGACGAATAAAGCGGCATGCATTAATTATGCGACGATCGTATATGTCGAATCGATCTTATCGAACGCTCGAATAGCTTCTGTAAATACATAAACTTGTATAATGCAACGTTAGCAAAATTCTGCTTCAATTTGTTAATCGATACTAGAAATATGATGAAGTGTTGATATTCGATATTAACCGGCATTTAAATCAATTAGAAATAAATCAGAAAAAAATCTGCAAACAATATTTTATATTTTTAAAGCTATTAAATTTTCCCAAGTTTTAATGACCCTTGGAAAAATTTTAGTTTTTCTATATATATAATCTCATTAATTTTTATTATCAATTAAAATTCTTTTAATATTTATATATCGGATCTAATACATATACAACTTTGAAATCTTTTTGTAGTGCGCTTAGGAAACAACTAATTTTTTAAATTTAATTTAAAATTATTAATTAAATTTCAAAACTTATTAGGTAAAACTTTTTAAGCATTAATTTACATATGCGATATAGACGGTGACATAAATTTTAATTCGCAAGAAATAATAATCTAAAGCATATGAAATATATCATTATGCCTGTTATTTAAAAAAATATATTATCGCAAATTCTACACATATGCATTTTTCGAACATATTGCAAAATATCGATGCGCAAAAAATAACATCGCTAAAAGAACATCGAGCATATTTTTAAAATATTTGCATACGATACGATTTAAACATTTTATTTTATACATAAAAAAATGTAGAATATAATTATAAATATAAAAATTGTATTACGTTTACGTAATTCTAGCCAAAATTACATATTCTACATAGAAGCTGTAAAATGTTCGCTTGAGATTTGCATCTAAATCTCCGAATCCAAAACAAGAATTTATATAAGTATTTACAGAAGCTAGAATATATATATAATGTAAAAAACTTTGCAGCACCTCGTCGTATACATTGCCCACGTTTAATGCAATTACGAGCAATAAGCTTGGTTAAAAGGAAGTGCAACTTGATAAAAACGCTCTTGCAATAAACGATCAACTGCGTATCTGCATAACTGCTCTAACATTTACATTAATCTTCCCATGAGGTTTGAGGCTGTATTTCATTGGGATTAAATACATATAGAGAAAAATAAATATAATAATAAACAGTACATGGTTTAAGCATTATACAAAACAGTAAATTCTAGACAAAATAAATGAAAAAAATATGATAATATGAAAAATTTTATGATAGTGTAAACAGATGATCATAAATATTTTGTAATTATCCACAAAAATCAATTTTTTTCAATCATCTGTTTTCAGATAATTCTCAGATTGAAAAATCTCCAAAGCCTCATAACGAGATGATAACGCAGACTCATTAAATCATACGTCACGGCGGATCATGAGCAAGGTCTAGTTGCGTCAACAGTTTATGCTGTGCATTTGCACAAGTTTGATTCAGTGATTTTCTGTTTCCTTTCTCATGTTATAGTCTCACCTATGATACTGACAGAGAAATGAAGTAGGCGTAATATTAAATCAATTGATGGAATCAACCATGAAACTCGATAAATCCGCGAAATATCGTGAAGTAAAATTTCCAAAGTACGCTGAAATTGTACAACTGAAGCTCGCTGATGGCTCTTTACGTTCCGGACAAGTATTGGAGGTCTCTGGTTCTAAAGCTGTGGTTCAAGTCTTTGAAGGCACATCTGGCATTGATGCAAAAAACACTCACTGCGAATTTACCGGTGACATCCTGCGGACACCAGTGTCCGAGGACATGTTGGGCCGTGTATTTAACGGATCGGGAAAACCGATCGACAAAGGACCGCCGATCTTGGCGGAAGACTATTTGGATATTCAGGGACAGCCTATTAATCCGTGGTCCCGTATTTATCCAGAGGAAATGATTCAAACTGGAATATCAGCTATCGACGTGATGAACTCTATCGCTCGCGGTCAGAAGATTCCCATTTTCTCCGCCGCTGGTTTGCCACATAATGAGGTATTGTAATATTACTTAAATTACGCAAAATTAATTTGTACAATTATCAAAATTTGATCTTACTTTCTATAAAATGAAAATTTCCCTTTTTTTTTTCAATATTTTTAATCAAAATTTCATTCTTCAATTTTTATTTTGTGACAGATTGCCGCGCAAATCTGCCGTCAAGCGGGTCTTGTAAAGGTGCCTGGTAAATCCGTTCTCGACTCGCACGAGGACAATTTTGCCATTGTGTTTGCGGCTATGGGTGTCAACATGGAGACTGCACGTTTCTTCAAGCAGGACTTTGAAGAGAACGGTTCTATGGAAAACGTGTGCTTGTTTTTGAATCTGGCCAATGATCCAACGATCGAAAGAATCATCACGCCGCGTCTCGCCCTGACAGCGGCCGAATTTCTGGCGTATCAATGCGAAAAACACGTGCTGGTTATCCTCACGGACATGTCCTCCTACGCCGAAGCGTTGCGCGAAGTATCGGCCGCTCGTGAGGAAGTACCGGGTAGACGTGGTTTCCCCGGTTACATGTACACTGATCTAGCCACCATCTACGAGCGTGCCGGCCGTGTGGAGGGTCGCAACGGCTCCATCACGCAGATTCCGATTCTCACTATGCCCAACGACGATATTACTCACCCGATTCCTGATCTCACTGGCTACATCACCGAGGGTCAGATCTACGTAGATCGTCAGCTGCACAACAGGCAAATCTATCCGCCCGTGAACGTGCTACCGTCCTTGTCGCGTCTCATGAAGTCCGCCATCGGCGAAGGCATGACGCGAAAGGATCATTCTGATGTGTCTAATCAACTGGTGAGTTATCATATTGAATTATAAAGAAATTCGAACTTATTAAATTGTGAAATTGAATTATGATATTCTTATATATACATATATTATTTTTTATACATCTTGTATCTTTTTTTCTATAATTACTTTTAAAATATTTTTCCATATAATTATTTTTTATTATGCTTTTTAGTATGCTTGTTATGCCATTGGAAAAGATGTCCAGGCGATGAAAGCCGTCGTAGGAGAGGAGGCATTGACGCCAGATGATCTATTGTACTTGGAATTCCTGTCAAAATTCGAGAAGAACTTCATTTCACAGGGTAGCTACGAAAACCGCACAGTCTTTGAATCGTTAGATATCGGCTGGCAACTGCTGCGAATCTTCCCCAAGGAGATGCTCAAGCGAATTCCGGCCAGCATCCTTGCGGAATTCTATCCGAGGGATTCCCGTCATTAATCGCCTTTTTATTTATGTGTCTCGCCTTACGCGTAAGCTTGTTTCACTTACTAATTAAATGGTGAAAATCACACGTACAAGCTCGATATATCTTTTCATTGATATTAATTGGAATATAAATATCTCTATTCTCGCGTATTTACAAAAACAGATTGACGTAACGAGATAAGAGAATAATTAAAGAGAATAATTTAGCGGCATGTATGTAATATGCATCTAAATGAAAAGAAAAAAGATGGAAGAGTATAACGCGTCTTGTTTATGCGCTATAAATATTATCGTTACAAGCTTACAAGGAACGTACACGTTTTTTGATGTTGTGCAATGAGAGGTAAAGTAAATAGCAATGATATTAATATGTAAAGTAAATTGAAAATTATAACAGATTTATTGCAGAATCTGGCGTATGCAAATGTGCAAGTCGCAGATTTGTATGAGACTACGCATGTTATTCATCATGAAAATAATAAACACTGTGAATATATATTGTTTCAACATTTGATGCATATATCTCTCTTCTTTAGAGCGACAGTGTTCACTCACACCAAACGACCATTGTAAAGTGTAATATATTATTCAGTATTAACATAGACAAAAAGCATAGAGAAATACATCTATGATCACGTTGTATTTTTGCGTTCCCTACATTCCATTGCGAAATTCACATATATAAGATTCTTTATGCGTTTGATGAACCAATTGAAACGAGAGAGACGTTTAACACAATATGTACAGTTACTTCTAGAGAATGTTTTGAGCGAAACATTATCATGTATTTTCTTGCAAAAGGCAAAATGTACATGTTAGAAATAGATAATTAAAGAAGAATTGTTGTTTGAAGTGCTTTGTTTGTTTAAATGCTGTTATTTAATCTATCACCATGAATTATTCTGCATGATTAATTGTCTTATATTAGATTTTCTCTTCTTTTTCATATAATTAATTTTGTAATCTTTTTACACTTTGTAATTTTAAATATTTTCTCTATTTTCCCTTCACTTTATCATTGATTGTAATAAATAAAAGTAATGTGTTAAAAAAATTCTCAGAATGATGAAGAGAAAATTACATCAAAATTGATTTGAATTTGGCGCTTAAAACAAATTATCCACTATCGTATCACCATTAGCTGTGTTTATAAAATACAACGCTATGTTACATCTAGTATCGTTTTATAGTTAATGATCATAATTTCGAGGTTGGTTTTATATCAGCGGTTCGCGCCATTTTTGTATTCGACAATAAATTACGAGATATTTCGTTGATTTTTCAACAGGATGAATATTCGAAAGTGAAATGGTAATAATTATAGACTATTTCCATTTTGTTTGTTAATGTACTCTTCTGAATAATAATTTCTATCCATATGGAGTATAGAATTGTCATTCACATTACGCATGTTTATATTGCGTTTATAACTTATTAATAAAACAAAATTAATTCAATTTACCTAACAAATGGATTAAAGTATTATTCACTTGTCTTACGAAAAGTTTAAAATATAATAATATATATTCTTTCTTTATGTATGTGTTTCAAGATTCGGTCACTGGCACCCAGTCAACGAGGGAAACGTCCTTTACTCTTGGATATACCACAGGATATTGCAGCGATAACTTTGTCTGAAAATTGTCCGCCAGAATCAAAAAGAAGGACTTCCAAAAATGTCAAAGACATACAAATATCGGAACGCAAAGCTGTTCTTCTTTCCGATGATGACATCCACACAATGCAAAAAATAGTATCTGACCATGTAAGTTTATTTGTAAAAGATCTTAATTGTTAGATCTTTACTATAAAAATATGATATATGTATGATATCAATCAGGAAGAAAGAGTGAGAAGACTTCTTAGCAAACCATTTAAAATACCAGTGCCCGGTTATCAATTATCTGGACGAGTTCTTGGATTACGTCTGTCAGGACCACGTAGACCATTGCATGATCCTGATGATCCCAACGCATTAATCGTCTATTCGCCACCAGAATTATCCGAGCATGAAAGATTGAAAGTTGATCCGTATGTATATATATTTCTAAATATAACATGTTCAAATAGTTTTATCCAATCCATTACAATATGTATAGTTTTTGAGATAAAATTATGATTACATTATGTGTATAATTTTTGCAGATGTAAGCTACTTGTACACGTAGTTGTAGATCCTATATTGTGCAATGTATTAAGGCCACATCAACGTGAAGGCGTGAAATTTATGTATGAATGTGTAACGGGTAAACGTATAGAAGATGCATATGGTTGTATTATGGCAGATGAAATGGGTCTTGGCAAAACACTGCAATGCATAACATTGTTATGGACGTTATTGAAGCAAGGTAAGATATCCATATAAAGCTGTTCAAAAAAATTAGTAGAAAAGATGAAAAGAATACAATTAAAAAATGCTTGCATAGGACCAGAAACTAAACCGTTAATAGACAAAGCAATTATTGTTGCACCCAGCTCTTTAGTGAAGAATTGGTACAATGAAATTAACAAATGGTTAAATAACATGGTCAACACGCTCGCTATTGATGGAGGAAAGAAAGCAGAAATTGATTCAAAACTCCTCAGGTTCATGAAAACTTACGGCGGCAGATGTGTAACTCCTATTCTTATTATAAGTTATGAAACATTTCGCTTACACTCACATGTATTACATCAAGACGAAGTTGGCCTTGTATTGTGCGATGAGGGCCATCGCCTAAAAAATTCCGAAAATCAAACATATCAATCCTTAATGGGTTTAAAGGCTAAAAGAAGAGTATTGCTCAGCGGAACGCCTATACAAAATGATCTTCTGGAATACTTCTCCCTAGTACACTTTGTTAATCAAGGATTACTGGGAACTGCGCAGGTAAATGGAATGTCGATAAAAGCTACATATAATTTATTAAAAGAAAATATGAGACGCCCATATTACGTGGCCAAGACGCAGCTGCGACAGACGAGCAACGTAAACTCGCTCAGGAACGTTTGTCCGAATTAGTATCAGTTGTTAATAAATGTCTCATTAGACGTACTAGCGCTTTACTTTCGAAATATCTACCACTGAAATACGAACTCGTAGTATGCATAAAAATGGGAGAGCTGCAAACTCGTCTCTACAAGAACTTCATACAGAGTGATAGTATAAAAAAGTCTATGGAAGGTACGTTTTTAAAAAATCATTTAATTAACAATTTTAAGATAAAAGGCAACATTTCAATATATGGTATCACATAATATATAATAAAATAGATAAAATATATTTTTTATATCTTTTTTTGTGTGTACACATTTTATATAGAGAATGATAATCCAAAGAATGGAAGTCGTTTATCCGCTCTAGCTGCCATAACTCTTTTAAAGAAGCTGTGTAATCATCCCGATTTGATATACGATAAAATAATGGAAAAAACAGAAGGATTTGAGAAAGCTGCACAATTGTTGCCGCCGCATTATTCTACAAAGTAAAACTAAATTTTACTGCGCTATGAAATGAAAAAAAATATATCATTTGATAATAGAATCTTTGTTACAGGCAATTGCTACCAGAATTATCAGGTAAACTGATGGTTTTGGATTGTTTGTTGGCGTCCATTAAAACCACAACAAACGACAAAATAGTACTAGTTTCTAATTACACACAGACCCTCGATTTATTCGAGAAACTGTGCAGTAAACGTTCCTACAATTACGTGAGACTCGACGGTACGATGACTATCAAAAAGAGATCGAAAGTAGTCGACAATTTTAATAGCGACACTAGCAGCTATTTCATCTTCATGCTCAGCTCAAAAGCCGGTGGATGCGGCTTGAATCTCATCGGTGCGAATCGTCTCGTCATGTTCGATCCGGATTGGAATCCCGCAAATGACGACCAAGCGATGGCCCGAGTTTGGAGAGACGGCCAGAAGAAGCCGTGCTTTGTCTATCGTTTTCTTTCTGTTAGTAGTACCAAATTATATATTTATATCAAACAATAAGTTAACAAAATTATTTTCATATTTGAATTCTCATATTTTTTAACATAATCTTTAAATAATCTTTAAATAATTTTTTCAAATTTAATATGTATTTATAAATTTTATTTTTTTTTTTTTTTCAGACTGGGACGATAGAAGAAAAAATATTTCAGAGACAAGCTCATAAGAAAGCATTGAGTTCCACAGTGGTTGATCAAGAAGATGATGTAGCGAGGCATTTCACTATAAACGATCTTCGCGATTTATTCAAATTAGAAGAAAGTACTGTTTCAGATACACACGACAAGTAAGTGTAATAGGTTTTAAGTATTTCAGAATGATTCGCGGAACAAGAATTATATTATTATTTATTTAGGTTCAAATGCAAACGTTGCGTCAATGGGATCGAAGTGAAAGGTCCACCGGAGCAATCCGACTGCAATTCCGATTTGTCCGAATGGCGACACTCGCATAATCCGCGGCATTTACCGGACATACCGTTACGACAGTGTTGGGATAGCGGTATTTCATTCGTTTTTCATCATCGCTCACATGAACATGTGAAATAATTATGATCGGAACAATAATTTATTAGCATTTTGTTTCAGAATGTATTTTGCAACAGTATTTTGATAAATTTACAATATTTTTTTCATCAGTACCATTAATGAAACAGTATCAAATATGGTAATTGCAGAAAATTTCAATTTTTTAAGAGAAGCTTATACAAAATTTATTTACACAATAGTTTTTTTTTTCAAAAATAGGAATATGAGAGAGAGAGAGTGAACTTGTATTCAAATATATATGGCATAAAACTTTTTTGTCGGGAGGAAACAATATTTTTTTTTATATATATAATTTTTTAAAAGATTGTTGCAAAACATTTTTGCTCCAAAATGCAGTAATATATAGTGTGATCGATATAAATGTGCCTCATGTTTTGTACAAATTATTTCATTTAATATGTTTATAAAAAAAGAAGTTAAATTACATATATTTATTAAATAACTCTTTTTTAATGTCTCTAGGTATATGTAAATAATAAAATGCCTAGGATGTTAAAAAATTAATGACAAATATTTAATTTATATGAATATGAAAATACTGATACAATTTATTTATTAGATCACCAGAATTACAAATTCCCTGGCAATTAATCATTCCTTTTATCAGTTTAATAATGCTGTCTTTCATTGCACACACATAAGCACTTATCTAATCAAAGAGAAAACAGACTTATCAGCACATGACTCTCCTACTAATCTTGTTAGTTACGTAAAAGGAAAAACCATATAGATAAATTTATTTAAATGATAGGTTTATTTAAATCATATATTCAATATGAATATTTAAAAATAATTTAATAGCGAGTAAACGTCATATATATATATATAAGCTTCGTATATTATTAAAAGCTTTCCGAGAAGGCATCACGTGCGCGCTCGAAGTTGTCAAAACGCGCACCTGTATTTAAAGCGAACCGGACGTTTTCAACTCGGTTAGTACTCGCCGCATCACATCTTTCGCACAAGTTCCGCGTAGCAACATTCCTACTATATCGCAGCAAATATTTAGGAATCTCTTGTACATATGACATGGAGAGAAATCACGCGCGCGCGCGAGAGGGTGAGAGAAGAAAGACGTGACGAGCGGTAGAAGAAACGGTGACGCGGGACGGTGGGCGCGCGATCACGTGACCGACTGACGGAGCGCGCGATTGGCCGACTAGCGTCATTTTATCCCTCCTGATCCGCTGCTAGCTTGTTCGCCGCCGCCATCGAAAGGTTTCCGTGACGGAGCGTCTGGCTCAGAGGCTCAGAATAGTTCCAGATGTGGCCATGTTTAGTTTGATCTCCGAAGTTTCGCTCACCGTCATAGACTGCTACATTTTTATACCTCTGCTGAATAGTAAATAACGCATCAGACCGATCGCGTACTCTTCGTCTTTGCTTGCGGCTACAATAATCTCAAAGTTTTTTCGCTGCATCCATATGTTGTTTATATCGCTCTTGCTGAGAGATCTAAATCTCCGAACGACGCGGGGACGCGTGCGAGAAAGAGAAGCACGCGTTCGTTGTTTGTCGTTGTCGCGTTAACTTATTGACAGAGGGAGGGTGCGTCTATCGGGAATAATCCGTGATATCCAGATCGTTTTACATCTGATTTCACGAGAATTTCTCTTTATTCACCCGCACGTTCATTGATCTCTCGGCAAGGGTCGCGCGCATTGAAACATCCGTCGCTCCCTATCTCTGTCTCTCTCTGAAAGAAAATAAACGTTCGTCGTTAAATTCGAGGAGAGGGAAACCATCGTCGTTGCCGAAGAATCGTGCGGTTAAAATCGCAAGAGTGAAAGCATCGTTATCAAGGGGAGGCTTTGGGGGGGAAGAGAGGGAGTGAAAGAGGACTCTCTCCGTCTCTCTTTCTCCCTCTCCGATCGGAGAGTCGCGTTTTCTTTTTTTTTTTTCCCCCCCCCCCCCCTCTCATTTTTCCGAAGGGGATCTCCGGGGAGTACGCATGCGCGAGCGCGTTCCCATTTTCATCGCGTCGCACTTCCGTTTCGGACACGACGAACGAGCCGCAAACGTCGCGCGCGCACACGAGGTCGCACACGCAACGACGTAACACTCAGACACACAAACGGACGGCGCGGGGGGCGGACAAACAGGCAGATAGGGTGGGTAGGTAAAAAGATAATCACTAAACGGGAGAGAGAGCGAGAGAAAGAGACGCCCACGACGAGCGTTCGTCGCCTGGGTCAGCCATATGCCACGTCAGCCAGAATGACGTCGTTCTCGCGACGGCGAGAAAAGGAGGATCGCGCGATTTGACCGAATTCCATTCTGCTTGTTGCGGGCTTTTTGGAAAAGAGAGATCGCGAGATCGCTCGCGCAAGGGAGAGATCTCGCACTATAGTGAAAATTTGTATATCCGTTGCCCTCTCGGCGAGGGAGAGAGAGAGAGAGAGGAAAAGGGGTATAAACCAGCCGAAAGTGCAAAATATTCGTATTCATTCAGTTCGGTAGGAGAAACTTTTCGGGAAAAAAAAAAAATATCCCACCGAGGACTCCAAGGTCCTTTTGTGAAATAGAAAGAGAGAGAAAAAGCCATTAAAGAACGACCGTAACAAGGGCGTAAACTGTTTTTTCGCGTTACGTAGAAAGAAAACCGTTACGGTTATTCGCGTGAAAAAACGAGAGACAGAGACAAGAGACGGAGAAAGGGAGAGAAAAGAGGAGACGTAGTCTTTCGTAGACTACGTTTCTATACGGAGAGCGTTTATTATGCTCTCTCGCAAATGCTAGCATTCATTCGAGCAGCGCGATTATTCCGCCAGAGCAAAGACCTGTCGAGTGTGGTCGGTCGAATCGATCGTATGATCGCTTGATCGCCGTCCCGGCCGATCGGGAGAGGCCGCAGTGCTGATATAGGAAAACTGACTCACTTGTTCACTTCGGGGTAACGAGAGCGAGACACGCACAGATCGTGATCGATCTGCGGAACCGAAAACGAAAATGGCAGTAGAGAGTGTTTCCGCGGCTGAGACTCTAATCCAAAGGTTTGCCTTCCTACATACTATGTACATATTACGTATCTCTTTATTCGCTACCGCCAAATGGGACGGAAAACGAGAATGGAGAATTTCGCGAGTGACTATCATCATTGACAATCGTACGACGGAGATACATATATACATATACACACACACATACATATACAAAAATTTGTTACACATAACTCTCCTCGCTCTCCCTCCACCGCATTCTTTTCTTCGTCTTGCCCCTCGACTCTCTTTCTCATCCTTCCTTCTCCCCTCTGCTCCTTCCCTGTTTCGACCGATTTCACGAGATCTGGGAACGAAAAGACCATTCTTTCGATTTCGACGCGCGTTTCTCTTTCCGAACGCTTTTTGTAATTTCGTAGCTTTTTCATCTGGGTTTAAGAGAGATGGGATATATAGTTCTTTTCGTGCATTTTATTTTCTCTCATGGCATTAGCGAGTCGACTTCGATTTCCAAGCAAGAGAATGAGATGGACAGGAGTCAAGGCCGTTCTCTCTTATGACGTCGCGATTATTTCCACAAGTCGATTCCGCGGGAATCCCGGCGGATTATTTTCAGAATTGGATCGCGGATGCAGTTTTGGCGAGGGAGAAAGAAACAGGTGGGCGAGTCGCATCATTGCGCGCGCACAACTCTTTCCTCTTTTTTTT